>NC_058163.1:10144456-10340584 GCF_020080835.1 Cotesia glomerata
TAACTTTTGAACGGCTGATTCAATTTCATCGCGGTTGGTTCATCACTAAAATTGTAAATAAATAAACTCGTAAGTTTCAGACTTGGTTATGAGTGGTGGCGCTGAACGCGTCGTGGATAGTGATAATCACGATCCGTTTCGCTGTGGTAAGAAAACGTTTTGAGATATTCATTATACAGTTGAGCGTGGTATTCAGTATTCACTGTTTCGAGCATAACTGTATTCGTATGATGAATATGACAATACCGTTTTGAGCTAATCACGATACTTCGTTCACGATCCACTGGATCGCTATAATAGCAATACCTTTTTCTCCGTGCAGGTATGGAATTAGCGGGAAGTTGCAGGGATGGCCTCTAGGATGAACCGTTTTTCTAATTTTTTAGGTTTAAAAATAAGCATCAACTTTGGACTTCTATAAATTCATAAATTCAAATTTTTTACGCTGAATTTTTTGGTAATTAGTTGAATTTTCTTAAACGCTCAAAATGATGAAAAAAAAAAAATTGTTTTTTTCATAAATTATTATTGTAATTTATAAACACTGGTCACTCACTATCTTTTGATCAAATAGAGATAGAAATCCGTTTTAATTTAGCATTTATAAAGGGTAAAATATTGAAATTACGTGCGAATTATGAAATTTGCCACTAATAAAATTTTCTGATTTATTTAATTTTTAACTTCCCGCTAAGAAAATTGAAAATTTTCAAAAAACGGGAAGTTATTGGTTTTACCCCGTTTTTCGAAAATCGAGTTCTCATCAGATCTTGACGTTTTGAGGTCCTAGGAAGCTTCCCCGAATGTTTCCGCGATGATGTCCGTATGTCTGTCTGTATATTTATATATTGAAATGAAATTTTAATTTTTACCAACAATCAAAATTTCTTATTAAGCCTTTCAGCCTTGCGGATTCGCTGAAGACCTAATAAGTTTTCTTATAATCAATGAGACAATACCGTGTAGGAAACTTATCCGCCAAATTTCTTATAACACGACCTGCGGTAACGGAGAGTTTTTTGGGGTTGATACTTGTCTTTTGCGTAGAGACCCGCGAAAGAACTCAGACTCGGCCAATATAATCAACTTTATTTACTTACATAAATTCCAGTAGTGTTTTGGAAACCTTGGGTGGCCTCGTGGTCGCAAGTTCGAGGTGGCGGGTGATTATTATGTAATAATTATACTTATTTACACTGGTATATTCAATTAACAAGTATATTCAAATAAATCAAATAGAAAATATTAACAATAATAACTACACTGATTATAATAAATTTAGTTATGAACCAGTAATGCACTTAAAATTAATGAATCGACAGCTAGTGTCTAGATACAGAGAATCGGTAGTGAATACCTAGATATTATATGTTTTATAATATTAATATAAGGATAATTAGTACGTAAGGGATCGACAGCTAGTGTCTTGTTTGTCGGTAGTAAATACCTAGTAAAAAAAATTGTGTTGTATATACTATGACTGACGAGGTCGAAGTGCCGGTCGATGCTCCAGTGCGTCGGGTATTCGGTTTTTCCCCTACTTTCCCCTTACGGCGCCTAAATATCGACCGAGTTCGATTAGGATAGTACGATTTTCAAGAGAATGTCGCGCAGCTGATCAAGTGGACAATTTGCATTGTCTCAATATATGTGTGTGTGTGTGTTTGTGTGTGTGTGTGTGTGTGTGTATGTATGTATGTGACCCTCTTATAACTTCCCCTACGGAAAAATTATATATCCTAGAATATATGCTGGGAATATATCCTAGAATATACTCTAGAATATATGCTGGGATATACGAAAATTCGCCAAAAAATATATGCTAGTATATATCCCAGTATATACCCCGATATATCAATGGATATATATACTTGAGATCGTATGAGTTTTTTTTGAGATCTATAGTCTGGTCTGTCGTTAGATCTACAGTCTGGTTCATAATCAATGGACGTAACACATGCATATATATCTTAGAATATATCCTAGGATATATTCTCGGATATATCCTAAGATATATTCTCGGATATATCCTAAGATATATACTAGAATATATCCTAGAATATATTCTAGGATATATCGGAGGATATATTCTAGAATATATCCTAAGATATATTTTTTGGCGAATTTTCTTATACTCAGCATATATTCTTGAATATATACTAGGACTAGCTGTTACCTGCCTGCTCCGCTGGGCGTTTATAAAATTGTATTTATACATTTAAATTTGAAATTTAATTGGGGTATTGTATTGACTTATAGAGATTTCAAATTTCATCGAATTGGCATTTACCTTTTCATCCATGTGATCATTCGAGCTAATATTTATTGTAACTTTCAATGTGCAATTCGCAGAATAACGTGTTCTGACTGTATACCAATTTTTATTAAGATTGGTCAAGCCGTTCTTGAGTTATAAGAAGACATACAGACAGACAGACAGACAGACAGACAAAAAAAAAAAAAAAGTCGGATGTGAATCACCGCATCATAAAACGATTATTTATCACAAAATTAGATGAAAAAATTGAATGTACAGACAGAGTCAATAGATTTATATAGTAGTATAGATATATCCCCAGCATATATTCTAGGATACATAATTTTTCCGTGGGGGTTTTGAACGGCTTGACCGATTTCTTCGCGGTTGGCGCCATTTGAAAGGGCTTGACCAAACTTAGATTTTGAATATACTGTGGACCGACTCGAACCGGTAGATTTTGAGAAATCTCAAAAAAAAACTACAAACGAAAATTTTTTGAAATGTAGTTTTTTTTTCAATAACTTTTAAACGGCTTTACCGATCGATTCCAAAAACTAATTAGCTCTCAACATCAAAAAGCCACGTCTACGTCGATCGCCGCCAGCCCGGTCGAAATCGGTTGATTCGTTCGTGAGTTATCGTTGTCAAAAGAAAACCGAAAAAAGTGTTTTTTCGGAATCGTTCCAAAATTCCTAGTTCGAATAATTCATACTCAAAGATTCTTTATGAGGCTTAAAAAACTGCGTTGAATGCTGCCAACCACGTGGAAATTGGTTCATTCATTCAAAAGTAATTGTGGTTTGAAAATTCAAAAAGTTGTGTTTTATTAAACTGCTATTAGAGTTTTGAGCTCGCAGAGCTCAAAATGACACAATAATCATATTTTTGAGCTCGAAGAGCTCAAAAACGTAATGTGTGATTTTGAGCGCTTAAGTACAAAATGAGCGGGAAGTTTCAGGGATGGCCTTTAGGGTCAACCGTCGTTCTAATTTTTTTTAATTTGGGACAACTGTTTAGTTTTGCGGAAGCCACCCAGCGCTCGAAAAATAAAGTTACTGCGCGAGTATCACGAAATAGTATATTACACACTTGGGGAAGTAAAGTAAGAAATGTCTCAAATCACATGTAATTGTTGGCTGAGGCGAAGCCGAGCTCAAATAAATAGGACAACCTTTAGACACTTTTTTGCTAGTTATAATTTCAATTATAATTTTTAGTATTTTAAAAGGTTTCAATACTTGTTGTCGTCATCAACAAAATCACCGAGGATTGTACAAATATTGCGAGTATAAACTATTGTAATTTATGACGGTAACTGTTACCTTCTGGATTATAACTATTTAGAATAATAATAATAATTTACTTTAGTTAACATACAGGATTGTAATAATTATTATAAATATGGTGAATGTTACAATCTAGATGATTTATACAATTATCTAGATAATATTCACTACTATCGAATTGATGGTAGAAAATTTTACCCTAACTAGATAGTAATTATCCTTCGTGTCTCGCACTTCGAGATTACGAAGGTAGTATCACTACTTCTATGTCTTTGACCACAAGTTTAGAGCTATAAAAAGAAAAAACACTAGCGTTACCTGGTTACCGTGACGCTTCCCCGCAACTGTTTACTCATTCATGTCTTTTTTGTCATACAGACCACACGTCAGTATAATTAGTAAATAGTTATTTTCTTTTTAATTTGCGAATTAATTCGATAATGGGTCGTCATAAGAGATCCAGAAGTCGGGATCGTTCGACGAGAAGACTTCCAAAAGATTGCGTAAACTGGAAGACAACATTGAAGATATTATTTCGGGTCTCGCTATAATGAGGGAACTCATTTCAGCACAAAATGCTCCTGCATCATTGCCGCCTGAGACAATTGCACCAAACCTTGAAGGTAATTGTGAATATAATTTTTTGGTTAAACGTTAGCACGAGATGCGATCGTTTTATTGACACGGCGTGCACACTCATGCCCGTGAGGCTTATTATGATGTTCAAAGACGAAGAATCATAATAATTACATCTGTTTATACAAATGTTTTGTTTTATCCGTGAGATAAAATAGGACTCATTATGATGACCACACTTTATCTGAAAGGTAAAGTTAAGATTTTATTGTCTTGTTTTATCCGAGAGGTAAAATAGGAATAATGTAAACAATCTAACTTCGTCTTCTTTATTGTTGACATTAACAGATGTTTAATCTGAGATATGAAATAAATAAAGATTTGACTTATCTGCAGATGCCGATAATCGGGTGAATGAGTCTGAGGATACAAATGTAAAAGATCCTGAGGTTTCAAAGGACACCGAAGATTCCACAGCTCAGGTCACTCCAGTCAATGAAACAGTAATTCAGAACGAGAATACCCCAGGAAGTGGTAATTCTCATAAAGCAGTTGCGAAGGAGTCATCAATATCAGAGGAAGTTGAGGTTCCTTGGGAGCTGGATGCTGATGGTTTGCGTATCTTCGGGGAAGATCCTGTCCTCAAAGAACCTGAGTTGGTCCTGCACTCCAGTGTTACAACACGCTGGAAGAAATACCTGTCAGACGGCTTGACCAAAGAGGTAAAGGATTCCTTATTGAAAAAATACCCAATAAAGGGTAAATTGTCATTCGAGCCGCCGATTTTAAATGATGAGGTGGCGGTAAATTTAAAAGAGTCAGCCCTGAAGAGGGATAAGTATTTCTGTTTAACACAGAAGCTTGCTGGATCTGCTCTTGCTGCATTGGCCCCAGTAATTGAGTTTTTAGCGCCTCTAAGGGATTCAAATCATGTTAAGAATATGGAGCAAGTTTGGAACGCTGCGAAGCTATTGATTGAAATCCACAGATCTCAAACAGTCGCGCGTAAAGCTTGCATCTTGCCTACCCTATCCAAGCAATGGGCAACAGTGCTTGAAAAGAGGGTAACTGATGATTATTTGTTTGGTGAAAAATTGGTAGACAAAGTTAAGGAGATCGAGGCCATTGGTAAAGTAGGTGAGGAGATGAAGTCAGCTCCTGTTAAGAAGACGTTCACAACACCAGGTCATTTAAATGCGAGGAGCTCGTCGGATCAAAAGAAATCATTTGCTCCGGCGAGCAGGAAAACAACAACTGCAGCAGTAGCAGCAACAGCAGCAAAAAAACCACTGACTTCCAGGAAACAATCGGGTTGCCCGAAATCGAACCAATATCAGCAGCAACATCAGCGCTCCCAGAATCATTAGTCACCAAACATAATGTAAGTACTTTTGCGGGTCGTCTGCAACATTTTGTGAAGGTTTGGGAGTCGATCACTGAGGACAAGGTTGTCATTCAGACAGTTAAAGGGTATAAAATACCGTTTGAGTCAATTCCTTTATAGACTTACCCTCCACTGCCTAGAGCATGGTCGGAACAAGAGTCAGTTTGCATCCAATCTGAAATCGATAGAATGCTTTCTATAGGTGCAATTGTAGAAACTCAGGAAGTTTCTGGTCAATTTCTTTCTCCTTTCTTCTTAGTTCCCAAGTCGGATGGTCAGCAAAGGTTCATTTTAAATTTAAAGGCGTTGAACACCTTTATCGATGCAGAACATTTTAAGCTTGAGGATCTCAGATCAACTTGTAGTCTTATGGAAAAGAATATTTGGATGGGCACGATTGATTTAAAAGATGCTTATTTTCTGATTCCAGTGCGGAGACCCCATCGCAAATTTTTGAGATTTATTTTTAACGAAAAGATCTTTGAGTTTGTTTGTTTACCTTTTGGCTTGTGTACGTGTCCATTAGCTTTCACAAAATTATTAAAGCCAGTAATAAACTATCTGCGCTTGCAAAGATGGCTCTCAGTAGTTTACTTGGACGACTTTTTATGTTTAGGTCGTTCAGTTGACGAATGCAGTGAGAATCTGACTGAGACCATTGAGCTACTCGATAAGTTAGGACTTATCGCTAACTATAACAAGTCCAAATTAAAGCCTGAGAGAAGATGTAAATATTTAGGTTTTATTTTAGATTCAATTACAATGAGAATTGAACTTCCTCAGGAGAAAAAGATTGCGGTACGAAAGCAAATTGAAAGTCTTAAGACAAAAAAGATGTCAAAAATTCGTGATTTTGCTAAGGTTGTTGGATCGGTGGTAGCTTGTTGTCCTGTAGTCGAGTACAGTCTGTTACACTGTAGGTTGTTTGAGAGAGCAAAAATCCAGGCTTTAAATAAAAGTGAAAGTTGTTTTGATGCGCTCATGGCAATACCAAAGTATACCTTAAAAAACTGGGATTAGTGGCTGAAGGCTTTGCCAAAGGCTAGTAGAAAAGTGAGGAGCAGTCGGTATGTAAGAACAATCTATTCAGATTCTTCAATGTCTGGATGGGGTGCGTATTGCAATGGTGAGACCGCCAATGGACTGTGGAATCAAGAGGAGAAGGATCTTCACATAAATCATTTGGAGCTTAAGGCAGCTTTTTTGGCATTAAAATGCCTCGCAGCTGATCTAAGGGATTCAGATGTTCTGCTTATGGTCGATAATACTACGACGTTAGCCTATATCAATCGGATGGGAGGCGTCCGTTATTCTGCTCTCCATAAGCTCGTCAGTTATGGGTTTATGCTTCGTATATTCCTTCAAAGGAAAATTTCGAAGCGGATCATTCATCACGTATCGATAATTCGGATGCTTAATGGGAACTTGCAGAGTATGCATTCAGAAGAATTACGGTGAAATTTGGAAACCTGGAGATAGATTTATTTGCTTCGCGCATAAATGATAAGTGTGCTACCTATTGTTCTTGGAAAAGAGATCCTGGAGCTTTTGCCTTTGATGCATTTACAATCTGTTGGTCTGATTGGGTGTTTTATGCTTTTCCTCCTTTCTCGATAATCACTAAAGTGATTAAGAAAATCAGAGATGATAGGGCAGAAGGCATTTTAGTTGTTCCTTATTGGCCGACTCAGGTTTGGTTCCCAGCCTTCAAAATGTTATCAGTAGGAGATTGGATCCGGTTTGATGTTGATCCTAATATATTGGTTTCTCCTTGTAGGACACGTCATCATCCGCTGGCGGAGAAGCTTATCCTGGTTGCCGCCAGGTTATCAGCCAGGCGTTGTTATTAAAAGGAACACCGGCAGAAGCAATTGACATTTCAATAGCTCCTTTAAAAGAATCAACGCTTAAGAATTACAATGGAACATTGAAGCTTTAGTGGCGGTGGAATCAGCAAAATAATGGGAATCCATTTAATGTGTCAGTTGAGAAAATTTTGAAATTTCTTTCGGAAAGGTTTGACGATGGTATTGGGCACAGTACATTGAATTCCGCTAGAGCGGCATTGTCTTTAATATCGAGTGAGGATGTTACAAACAATCAGCTGATAAGCCGTTTTATCAAAGGATCCTCGAAGATAAGGCCCAGTTTGCCGACATACAAATCTACGTGGGACGTGGATCCAGTTCTAAAGAAGTTGGCAGCATGGTTTCCGCTAGAAGACTTAACTTTGAAGGAATTGACAAGTAAGCTGGTCGTGTTGTTGGCGTTGGGTACCGCTCACCGTTCTCAAACCTTGGCATTAATTAAAATTTCGAATATTATTATTTTGGAGCGTAAGATTGAAATACTTATTCCTGATAGGATCAAAACTTCCCGACCAGGAGCTCCGCAACCGGTACTGAGGTTACCTTTCTTTCATGATCGGCCTGAATTATGTATTGCGCAAACCTTAAATCGGTATTTATCGGTGACGAAAAATCTTCGAGGGAATATAGATTCTCTTTTTATCTCTTTCAACAAACCGCAAAAAGCCGTTACGAGTAAGACAATCAGCCGTTGGATAAGGTCAGCGTTAGAACACTTAGGAGTAGACAAAAGGTTTACTGCGCATTCTACGCGACATGCTTCAACCTCCAAAGCATGTAAGAAAGTTGTAAGTATCGCAGAAATTAAAAAAGTGACTAGTTGGTCTCCTAATTCAAAAGTTTTCGCAGATTTCTACCAGCAACCAATAAATATTGACAGCAATAATTTTACAAATTCAGTAATATCAATTGGTACATCTGGATAATTATTTTAATTTTTGTTGCGTTAAATTACTATTATTCTTATTTTTACTATTGTGATTAATTCATCATTAATTTTATTTTTATCAATATTCTATTTGTTTGATAAAAATACTTGGTTTATTCAGGAATCCATTTTATTTTGTTTTTCTTTCATTCTGTTCTGTATTGTTTAAATAAATAATATTTAAAAGTACACAGTAAAAAATTTTGCGTCATTGCGTCAAAAAATTTTGTGTTAAAAATTTTTATGTTAAATATTTAACACTTTTTTGTGTTAATTTAACATTTTTCTGTGTTAATTTAACACAATTAATGTTAAATTTACACATAAAAGTGTTAAATATTTAACACAAAAATTTTTAACACAAAATTTTTTGACGCAATGACGCAAAATTTTTTACTGTGTAAAGAATAATTGCTCTAAACAGCTACCTTCGTAATCTCGAAGTGCGAGACACGAAGGATAATTGAAAGATCTCACGAGCCTGCCGAAGGCAGGCGAGGTTTGATCTCAATTATTTGAGTGTCTCGCACGAGAGATTCCCACTTACATATACTAATAGATATTACCCACCCTCGATTTTCAAAAAAAAAAAAAAAAAATGAAAAAGCTTTATACAAATGAGTAAACAGTTGCGGGGAAGCGTCACGGTAACCAGGTAACGCTAGTGTTTTTTCTTTTTATAGCTCTGAACTTGTGGTCAAAGACATAGAAGTAGTGATACTACCTTTGTAATCTCTCGTGCGAGATACTCGAATAATTGAGATCAAACCTCGCCTGCCTTCGGCAGGCTCGTGAGATCTTTCAATTTCTATTATTTAATTTTCTCCTTGTAGGTTACATGTTAAATTTTAATTTTTTAATAATTTATTCAACGATAACCCTTCGTCAGATCTATTACAAAAATTAATTTAGACGTTTGTGATAGCAATTCATAACATATAAAAAAATCTGGAAAACGGTTGACCCTAAAGGCCATCCCTGCAACTTCCCGATAAATTTAATTTTCAAACGCATGCGATTTTGTCGCTAGTTGCGATGTTTTTGAGCTCTTCGAGCTCAAAAATTACATTTGTGTGTTGTTTTGAGCTCTCCGAGCTCAAAAATAATGCTATTCGATGCTTTTGAGCTCTTCAAGCTCAAAAGTCTTCTCAAAGTTCGATGAAACACTATTTTTTACATTTTCAAACTGCTATAACTTTTGAATGAATCAACCGATTTTCACGCGGTTGGCGGCAATCGATGTAGTTTTTTGAGCTCTATAAAAAATTTAGAGCAAAAAAATTGATCTGGTGAAACATTTCGGAGTTATTACAAAAAAAAAACACTTTTTTCGATTTTTTTCGACAACGATATCTCACGAACGCATCAACCGATTTTGACGCACTTGGTGGCGATCGATGCGGGATTTTAAGGTTAAGAGCTGATTAGTTTTTGAAGTCGATCGGTTCAGCCAATTCGGAGATATTTTGAAAAACACACACACACACACACACACACATACAGACGTACGGACATCATCGCGAAAACATTCAGGGAACGTTCCTAGGACCTCAAAACGTCGAGATCTGATGAGAACTCGATTTTCGAAAAACGGGGTAAAACCAATAACTTCTCGATTTTCCGAAAATCATTGATTTTTTTAGCGGGAAGTTAAAAATTAGCTTTTGATCTTTATAAGTACATTTATGTCCGAACAACCTTTCGCCAAGATAACCATATTTAAGACAAGAAATTCATGAAGCAAGATAATCATTTAATTGTCTTACACGGAAAGAAATACATTGCGGATATCCCTATGTCGTTGTATTGCATTGCTATAAGCCCTATGCATATAGGATTATCTACTATACTGTATGGTACCAAAATCTTTGCGTCTATTACACGGGCGCATAGGAGGCTTGACGTGACAGCATTGCCGCCAGCCCCATAGTGCATCGCAGATGTCGCAATGCTACTAGTTTTTCCCGCGATATTACTTAGCGCGACAATCAATAATTCTATCGAATTACGGCCAATATTTCATGGGTACAACTACTGTACCGACATAAAAATTCATAAATTAGTAAAACTACTTTGAAATTAATTGTAACATTAAACTAGTTTAATACAAAATTTTTAAATATTTTTCATCGAACACACTGATAGAAGGATTTGTTTATATTTAATAAGCTTTATTAACTGTTAATAAATGATTTTTTAACATCATAGGATTTAATGAATATTTATTAACAGTTTATAAATTATTTATTAAATGTTAATAAATATTTGTTAACAGGTAACAAATATTTATTAACAGTTAATAAGTAATTTGTTTAGTACAATTTATTAACTGTTAAAAATATTTATTAATGGTTAATGAACATTTGTTAACTGTTAACGAATATTTATTTAAAATAAAAAGTAAAAATAGCAATTTCCTTTTGACACTTTTTATAACCCTATAGCTGGAATACATGATAATAATTAAATTCACTAAATAAATTAACGTTTTTAATATTTAAAAATATAAAAGATAATTATAAGCTATGATAAAATTTGGTATTTTATAATAAATGTTATTATAATGTAATATAATTAATGCAAATAATTTATAAAGATGATTTTTATTTGTAAGCCATCTTTTCTTTATATCATATGACATGATAATTCACAGAATTATTTATATTTATAAAAATGCTTACCGTAAGATGGACGGTGTGGCTTAATGTATATAGAATAAGCGAAAGGAAATTTAGTATAGACCGGATAGCTCAAATGGTAGAGTAGCCGACATGTCTTCGGAAGGTTCTGGGTTCGAATCCCAGTCCGAGCTATCTAATAATTTTTTCTCGCATATTCTATAAACTCACATTAAGATGATCCTCTCCACATTCCTTTCTCAATCCTTTCCTACCAATATCCTGTTACGTGAATGTGAAACGCTTCACGTAATAATTACCGTAACTCCTATTCTTTCACGCTTCACAGAATTATTTATATTTATTTTCTTTTCTTCATATGACATTGCAAATTGAGAGCGAAACAAATTCACTCTACAAAATATTTACTAATTGTTAATAAATATTTCTTAACTATTAATAAATACTTATTAACTATTAACAAATGTACTTTCCACCCAAATAGATATTTATTTAATGTTAAAAAATATTTATTAAAATTTAATAAATTAAATAATTGTCTTCAAATAAATTAAATTATTAACAGTTAATAAATCCTTCTATCAGTGCATAACCCATTCAATCAATTAAACTAATTTTGTTACTACTCTAATATCAGCATAAGAGATATAACAATAACGGATAGACTGTTCTGCCAGGAGCATCGTAAATGTCGCCAGTCACTATGGGTCTGACGCCCATAGTGACATTGGCGTATCAGCTATAACTATTGTTGATGTTACTATTCCCACCATAGCCAAATCATCTATGCTGACGATTTTTATATCGAATCAAAATCTTCTAAACCATACAGTATAGTGTTCACACCCATAGTGACATAGTGATATCCGCAATGTATTTCTTTCCGTGTAAGAAAATAAGTTTCTTAGATTAAGATTATTTTTCTTGAAACAAGATATTTTCTTAATCAATGTGCTATTTTCAATTGCTTGGAGTTTGGCAACATCATATAGTTTCAAGATCGCCCGTATGTTAAAAATATATACTACTAACAATAAATTTTCCCAGTTTAGTTTTTATAGAAAGCTATTTTCTAACAAAATATGTCACCGCTAAAATTTATATCTGAATAACTTAAGCGCATAATTTATATAGCTGATAATTCTTCAATAATCATATTCATAAATCAACTAGTATTTATGATTATGATCTCATGATCTCTCACCTCATATTTAAAAAAATACTCAAGGCAATTTTAAACAATATTTTTACACTAAAAAAAATTATAATCGCTACTAGTATGACACTTTCATTCATTATAAAATATTAAACTTCCATTCATTACTAAATGTTTTCTTTATCGGAATAATAAAATCGAATCATTTAGTTATAACCACGATCAAGTATTTGTTCATAAATTCAACTGTAGAATATCTAGCTTTTTTATCACCTAAATACATATCGAAGTCGCTGAATCGAACATGAATAAACTGAACTCAATCAAAACATTAACGTATATATTTATTCAAATATCTCAAATACCATAATTTAAATTTCAATATTTACTAAATATAGCTATCGAATTATATATAATACAGTTCAGTAAAATTACATTTCAAATAACTGTTATCTTTGCAAATCGTTTTTTTTTTGTATCTGGTTACGAAATCATTAAATGTTCATTCATATTAGGAAAATAAAAAAAACTTTTACACTTGAAATTGAATAGAATGTTAACATCCTTGGAATTGTGATTGTTTAATCAATTCGTGCTCCTATTCTAAACGTTGTTTCCTTTCACTTTATAACATTTTCTTATCTTATATAGTTGTAACTACATTATATTTATTAGAAGCTCATTTTTTAGACTTTTGGAAATAACAATAATTGTTTTTGAATTCATTATTCCATATTATTTATCTTTATACGTGATAAGTGATAAAGTGATGAGATTGTTGTGGACCTCAAGTAAAAGTAAGTTTAAATATGTAGAAATAATAACTTGAATACATGTACGTGTAGCACTATATATATACAAAAAATTTCCTCAATTTTTGATCGATAATACGAACCATCATCGGTATAAAATTAAAAGATGGTAATTATTTGAAAGTACGGATCTCCCTATTTTCTACGATAAATAACCGAAGAATCAACTATTTTAGAAGTTTCATTTTTTTTTGTAAACTAAATAAAAAAATTAACTTGATTTAATTAAAAGAAAAAATCTTAAAGCAAAAAAATTATTTTAAAGAATTTCTTCGTCAAGCAAAAAATACTGAAATTTTGTTAAAGATAATTGCTTCATATATACTTTAGCGTGCTTAGTATGGTATAGTTTATACTAATTATTATTCTCTTATTTGTTATCTCTTATTCATTTTTTTTTCATTATTTTTGAATACTCTACTGATTTATTAGTAGTATATTTTTAAGTATTATTATTATTTAAAACTATCAAGCAAAACTTCTTTGCAAATTTACTACTTACATGTTCCTTAATAGTAATTTCATTTTTTAAATAAATCTTTAGAAAGGTTTCATAGTTATAATCATAAATTCAAGTTAACATTTTAATGTCATATATATTGTATATACGTTCAATATACAAGAGTCCTAAAAACCCAAACTTTGAAATTAAATATTTCAAAAACTGTCCCGAGGCAAAAATTTGAAGACTGGAATGAAACTGTCAAAACTATCGATTAATTCACTTTCAAAACAAGTTGATAATTTAGGCCGTCCGGGAACGATTTTCATTAATAAAAGTTTTGTGTAGTTGATTGTATTCGCGGTTTTGATATTAATGAGCTGTACTCCGAAGTTATTACAGTTTTAATTTGAAGAATTAAATGACGCCTTTTATGATAAACTTAATAAATTAAATATAATAAATTTTCTAAATATATTATATATCTGTTTAAATTTTGTTTATTGTTAATATTTGTTTTTAATAATTGAAATCGCAATGATAATCAATTAACTACATCGTGGTCTGTACGTATGAGCATTAAATTCATACACGATTAATTAATAAAGCTGGAAAATCAAACAGAAAAAATTTACTCTAAACGGAACTCGATCACGGAACCTTTGAATCCAAAATCTGGAGCACTGACCATAGGGCTGCTCGCAGATTTCAAATAATATCCATTATTTTTGAGTTTTAAAACTTAACCCAAGGTAAAAATTTGGATACAGTTTTCTATATTAATTTTAAAATTGCAAAAACAATAATCGATAGTTTTCGCAGATTTATTCTAGTTTTCAAATTTTTGCCACGGGTAATGATTTGAACAATCTATTCAAATTTTTAAGAAATCTTAAAAAATGTGTCTAGGGAATCAACTACCTTGATTCAAAAAGGAATTCCTTTTGTTAAAAACTCTTGTTTGATTCAAGATAATCAAAGTCTTCAAAATGGTCTTCATGATTCAAAATTTTTTTTCTTAAATCAAGCTAATTTTATCAGCGTTTTTATAATACATTTAAGACACCTAGTTTGTTAACAAAACTCCAAATATTGATTAGTTAATTCAACCTATATTATAAAGATTGAAAATAAAAAGATGCAGTTCTTCAAAGAAATTTTAATATCTATTTTTTTTTCTAAAACTTTATTAAAAGTTGTTTTATACTTTAAATTCTCGGTATCAGAAAGTTTTTTGAAAATTTATACTTTCAATCTATTTAACATTTTATGTCAACCGTTATCATTTTTCTAAAATGAGTGATTATTATTTTGTTTTGGTCACTTTTTTTTTGTAATATAAAAAATTGAAAAATTATCGTTTGTAACATTTTTTTTTGTTAAAATTTTTCTATTTCAGAGGGTCTGAAAGTATTATACATAATAATTTGTAAAAATAAATTTTCTAAGATATTAATTTTTCAATTTCTCAATCATTTAAAAAAAAATTTTTTTTTAATTATTCCTGTTTTTATTAACTTCGACAACAATATATTAGATTATTGAAAAAAGTTCTAAATATCATTTTTATAGATTTGACATATTGTGAACCGTAAAACTAAACAATTACCGTAAAATTTTGAGTTTTGATGATCAATCAAGTAGTACAGTTTCGAATGCAAAGAATAATTAATTTTTTCAGAAAAAAAAAATCTTCAATAAATCGATTCCCGATTTTTTTATTCTCAAAATGGGAAGGGATTTAGCCTTTGAATTATTTCTTAAAAAAAAATTTTTTTTTACACCATACTTTTTTACAGCAAAATTTTGATAGTGTCATACTACGATATAAGCAGAATAACATTTAAAAAAAATAATATTTCCTGATGAAAGGTCACAACTATATTACTTAAATTACACCCAGTAAACCTCTCTACCACGTGTATCGATCGCCACGACACTCTCCCCACCAGCATTTAAAAACTCTACGTTAGACTGGGCTCAACTCCGGATTGGACTTTCTCTCTTGTATTAGAGTTAGTGCACTCAGTTGCACTCCAACCATCGTAAGTGGTGTCAAATACACTCCAGGTAAATTCGAATTTCATTCGTTCGAACTAGATTTATCGAGAAACTATACTTACTCATAAATATTTTAAATCCACATAATAAATTTATAACACGACTCGGTTCTTAATATATACTTTTAATTATTTTTTAATAGTCATTATAAACGTATATAATATAAATGTTTTGACCAGCTGACTCATTCAGACTTCTAGTCCAGTGCGCTGAATTATAATTTAACAATGTTCTTTTTTTTAAATTGTCATTCTAAGACTGATAATGATTAACAGTTAGTTGTTTCGATTTAAGATTGCCAGAGATCATTTTTAATGAATTATTTTTTTATATATTTGTTTTTTTCCTGTTTTTAATTCAAAAAATTTTATTATTAAAAATTAAATAAAAAATCAAAAATTTTATGGTTTTAGATAATAAATATTTGTGAGTGAATATATTTAAATTGAGGGTGGCAAAGATGGCGGACAGGATATATTATCCAAATGCTGAGCTAGCAAAAACATCGTACTGTAATAGTATGGATCAGTACAAAAAAATGCATGAAAAGTGAGTATTCAATTGTTTTTTATTTTTTTATTTTAACAATTATTTTATTCATTAAAATTATTTCTTATTGTAAAAAAAAAAAATATTACTTATTAAAGAACTAAGCTGCTATATTTTATTCAGTGCTAAAAGTATTTATATTTATCGCGAATACATTGAGACTTACCCAACTGTATTTAAATTTCCGGTTAAAACATGTTAAAAAATATGATGATTATTTAATTCTTAAATATAGTCTCGCGGTCATTGTAAGTTAATTGATAAGTTACAAAAATAGAATAACAAAATCGATCTTTCGTACTATATCTCCATCCATACCATTTCTTTAAAAGTAAAAATTACTTTTAACTCGTAAAGTATCATGAATCAAGATGCTATGAAATCAGCAATCATTTGACCAACTAGAAAATTGATTATCATTATTAAAAAAATATTTCTAAAAAATTATCTATAGATAAAAAAAATTCTACATGTAAAAATTTTTTTATTTAATAAAAAAAATTATAAAAATTGTTAGATATCTGTTAAATTCAGTAATCATATGTCAGTGATTAAGAACGAGACTTTTTCGACTTTTTTTTTACATTTATTATTAATAATTATTTTTTTTTTATAGATCTATAAAGCAGCCGGAAGAATTTTGGAGTAAAATAGCGAAACAATTTTACTGGGAAACGACTTCGTCCAACGACAAATTTTTTTCTTACAATTTTAACCGTAACGAAGGTGATATTTTTATTAAGTGGATGGAAGGCGCATCTACGAATATTAGTTTTAATCTCCTTGATAAAAACGTAAAATGTGGAAATGGCGATAAAATTGCATTTTATTGGTATGTATTCAGAAATTTTAATCAATAAGTAAACATTATTTTTCATATACTTTATTTTATAACTCTAACAAAAAAAATTTTTTTCTTAATATAGAACTGAAAATATCTAAGTAAAATTTTTCTTCATTCTAGTAAAAATTTTTTTCTGTGAGAAATTAAAAGTATTTTAAACTTAAATTTGAAGATACTAACTGGTTTGCGTAATTAATTACAATTTTAAAATATGACATTGAGGAAAACAAAAAATTTCTATTTATTCTCACGTCATGTTAACATTTTCTTAACGAAAAAAGGGCGACAAAACGAAAAAAGGAGGACTTAGCTTTTTGGCAAAAACTCGAAATCTATCAGCAATAGGGAAAATCGAAAAAAAAAATCTTAAATGTTTGAAATTTAATGTTGGAAATAGAAAAATGCAGCACATAAAATAAATTTTCAACAGTACCGATTATCAATTAAAATTTTAGAACAAATTATGGTGTTATTTAAATTTACTATTAAAGTAAAAGCCCCAGTCCTGTTCAGAGCAGTACCTGCTCAGGAACCAGTACCCAGTACCTGCTCACTTCATGTATTTGTAATCTATATTCACAAATGCAGATATACAAATACATGGAGTGAGCAAGTACGGGTTCCTGAACAGCTACTGGGGCTCTCACCTTACTTAAAAATTTTTAATTTTATTTTGTTAGTTAAGAATTTTTAAAGTTAACAAAAAATGAAAAATCAAATTAATGTTGCTTCAAAAATTAACTTATACAACGATAATAAACTATAAACAAAAATTTATTTTTTAATTAAAATTTTTTTTACCAATGTTTATTTTTATTTACAAATTAATTTTTTAATTTATAATTCTTTTTCTTTAAAATTTAACTTAACAATATTTGGTTAAAAATTTTTAAGATGTATAATTGACTTGCTGAGTTAATTTTTTATGAACTTAATGAAATTTAAATAAAGTAAATTATGCAGGAAAATTGTAATAATTATCAGTTCGCATAATTGACTTTATAGATATATATTTATTAAGATGACACAATTTCGCGCTAATGCTAAAACAGAAATATTCGAATAGCTAAAAACATGAATCTTGCTTAAATTGAATGTTAAAAAATAAAACATTGATAATAATATAGTAATAAAATTATCATACATTTGACAGTGATAGGCAAAGAAAGTAGCATATTCAATTTTTTAATGTGTGTATCGAGTTTATAGACACAAGCTTTAATAAATTAGGTGAGCGCTCAAAACGAAAATACTAAGCCTAATCTGTATGATTGAACTTTCTATCTGAGAATGCTTTTAAATTTGATCGCCACGACTCAACTGCTATAACGTAAAACATGTAATTGGTTAAAAAGAACGCATGTTTTGTTCGGACTTCTCTATTGGCTGTTATAGAAGTGGTACGAGATGCATTTTGAAGCACACCTGGAGACCCTAAACTTTTAAAATAAATAAGTTTAGTATATCTACCTGAGATTTCTCTATTCTTAAGTTAAGAAAATTACTTTGAGCATTATAAGCCAATTTTATCTTCAGCTGAAATTTTATCTTAAAAAAAAAATTGTATTGCACTTTTAACCCTGCTAAATACTTAAGTTGTCCAAGAAAAAATATCAACAAGAATTTTAAATTTACTAATACTTACAATGGAATCATATAGCTAATTCACTCAAGTTTTATTTGTAGAGTTACTTAACTTTGTTGTAATGGGTATGACGCTACTTTAATTAAATAAAAAGTTTTCTCGTACGATCTGAATAATAACATGCGATTATACGTACTTTTATATTTTTATTTACAGAGAAAAAAAATAAAAGAAAAAATTCAACTTTATGATAAATATTTTTTAATTACAAATATTCTTTATAAGTCAATGTCTTATCATCTTGAATTTGCTATAAAATTTATAATATTAATTATGTAACTTAAAAAATTAATGACGTGATTGTTACACTAAAAATTATAAAAAAATTTTCTATCGTATTTTTGTTATTTTTTGCGTATTTCTGTCAGAATTCACGACTTTAAATGATAATGACAATGATTATGGAAACAGTTTCGCGTTGGGTTATGTACACAACAATACATAAGTAAACTCATTTATCAATGCATAAAAAAACTTGACTTTTGACACAAATAACTCTTACACAAGCTTATAGAATAATACACGATGTAATACGACCTGTTAATTATTTTATTTTTACTTTATAATTAGAAAGTCAAGTTTTTCAAATATTTAAATAATTTTTGATAATATTTTTATATAACAATATTAAAAATAAAAAATTTTTATCGTTAAAAGAAAAAACTATGAATGAAAGACTTACTGAAATCATTTGAACCGGATTTTTTTTTTTATTATTATATTATACATAGTAAGTGTATAGTAAGTAAAAGAGTGTAATGTTATTGAAACACAGTAGTATCTCGCGCCAAATTATATGCGTAAACATATACCTCGTTTCTATAAGCCGAGTAGACAAACACACTAATAGCATTATTGGCTAATTTACAATTAAAAATGTATTTCTGCATATTAATAATTCATATGTGCAACTTCGCCTAGTTATGGCAGTAAAAAATTGAAAACTTAGCTTTTTCAGATTAAAAAAAATTTTTTTTTATCATAGCAGATTTACGAATAAAATTGTGGAAAATAACTTCCCGATTTTTGAAAATTTTTGATTTTCTTAGCGGGAAGTTAAAAATATTTTAATCTACATTTCTCAATGTGAAAATAGCAAAAATTCATACTTATCTCGATTTTTATCAAAATTTATTAAGTTTTGATATTTTCAATGCTTTTATTTGAAATATTTTTTGATAATAGCATCCCTGATTAAACGGAATGATTTAAAATGATTGAAAAATTTTTAATCATTTCAAATCATTTTTAATCGTTAAAAAATAATTGAAAATGATTCAAAATGATTACAAATTTTTAATCATTTTAAATCATTTTTAATTATTAAAACATGATTGAAAATGATTCAAAATGATAAAAAAATTTTTAATCATTTCAAATCATTTCTAATCGTTAAAATATGAATTCATCAAGTATTTTTAGTCCCTCGGCTAAAGAGGGAAGCCCGTATGCATTTTTAGGTCCCCAGATTCTGATTAATGATATTTACGTATTTTTTGCCGAGGATCACGAAAAACTAGGTTATTTTGCTCGCTGATGGTAAGTTTAATTGTTAATAACAATTTAATTGTTTAAAACAATATAAATCAGGAACGACTGATTTGACGGGGAAGTTTAGTTAAAAAAAAAGTTTTAAAATTGAAAAACCAACAAAAAATGTCCTTATCATTTTTTTGATAAAGTGAATATTTTCGGAGATATCGCAAAAAACAAGTAGCGGTCGAACCTCTCTGTCGCGCGCACATAACCCACGGACTCTAACGACGGACGACAGGCAGAAAAAAATACAGAGACGAAAAAAAATGCAATTCTCGGTAACCACTGGAGATTAAGAAAGGAAACTCATGAAAATCATAGAGTAGACTCTACAGAAGATTTCCAGACCTACAATCGATCGATCAACCCCATGGACACCGAGTAACAGCCCCATAAAGGGCGTTTTTTGACTTATTTGACGAAAATTTGACATTTAAAAATTCAATCCTCGGTGTCCACTCGAGATTAAGAACTTAAACTCATGGAAATCGTAGAGTGGACTACAGAAAATTTCAAGGCCCATAATCGATCGATCAACCCCATGGACACCGAGTAACAGTCCCATAAAGGGAGTTTTTTGTCTTACTTGACAAAAATTTGACATTTTAAAATTCATTTCTCGGTGTCCGATGGAAATTAAAAAAAGAAACTTCTTAAAATTGTAGATAAGACTCTATAAAAGGTTTTCAGACCCATAATCGATCGATCCACCCCATGGACACCGAGTAACAGCCCTATAAGAGGCGTTTTTTGACTTATTTGTCACAAATTTGACATTTAAAAATTTAATCCTCGGTAACCACTGGAGATTAAGAAAGGAAACTCATGGAAATCATAGAATAGACTCTACAGAAGATTTCCAGACCTATAATCGATCGATCAACCCCATGGACACCGAGTAACAGCACAGTAAAGGGCGTTTTTTTTCTTCATTGACAAGAATTTGACATTTTAAAATTCATTTCGCGGTGTCCACTGGAGATTAAAGAAAGGAACTTCTAAAAATTGTAGAGGAGACTTCTTAGAAGATTTTCAGACCCATAATCGATCGATGCACCCCATGGACACCAAGTGAATACCCCATAAAGGGCTTTTTTTGACTTATTTGTCACAAATTTGACATTAAAAAATTCAATCCTCGGTGTCCACTCGAGATTAAGAAAAGAAACTCCTAGAAATTATAGAGTAAAGCCTACCAAAGATTTCTAGACCCATAATCGATCGATCCACCCTATGGACACCGAGTAACAGCCCTATAAGAGGCGTTTTTTGACTTATTTGTCACAAATTTGACATTTAAAAATTCAATCTTCGGTGCCCACTCGAGATTAAGAAAGAACACTCATGGAAATCGTAGGGTGGACCCTACAGAAAATTTTCAGACTCATAATCAATTGATCAATCCCATGGACACCGAGTTACAGCCCCATAAAAGGCGTTTTTGACTTATTTGTCACAAATTTGACATTTAAAAATTTAATCCTCGGTGTCCACTCGAGATTAAGAAAAGAAACTCCTAGTTATCATAAAGTAGAGTTCACCAAAGATTTCTAGACCCACAATCGATCGATCAACCCCATGGACCCTGAGTAACAGCCCCATAAAAGGCGTTTTTTGTCTTGATTGACAAAAATTTGACATTTTAAAATACATTTCTCTGTGTCCACTGGAAATTAAGAAAAAAAACTTCTTAGAATTGTAGATAAGACTCTATAAAAGATTTCCAGACCCATAATCGATCGATCCACTCCATAGACACCGAGTAACAGCACCATAAGCGGCGTTTTTTTACTTATTTGTCACAAATTTGACATTTAAAAATTCAATCCTCGGTGTCCACTCGAGATTAAGAAAGGAAACTCCAAGAAGTCATAGAGTAGAGTCAACCAAAGATTTCTAGACCCATAATCAATCGATCAACCCCATGGACACCGAGTAACAGCCCCATGAAGGGTGTTATTTAAGTTATTCATCACAAATTTCACATTGAAAAATTTAATCCTCGATGTCCACTCGAGATTAAGAACTTAAACTCATGGAAATCGTAGAGTGGACTCTACAGACGATTTTCAGGCCCATAATCGGTCGATCAACCCTATGGACACCGAGTAACTGCCCCATAAAAAGCTTATTTTGACTTATTTCACAAAAATTTGACATTTAAAAATTCTATCCTCGGTGTCCACTCGAGATTAAGAAAAGAAACTCCTAAAAATCATGGAATAGAGTCTACGAAAAAATTCTAGACCCATAATCGATCGATCAACCCCATAAACACCGAGTAATAGCCCCATAAAGGGCGTTTTTTGTCTTACTTGACAAAAATTTGACATTTTAAAATTCATTTCTCGGTGTCCACAGGAAATTAAGAAAAGAAACTTCTTAAAATTGTAGATAAGATTTTATAAAAGATTTCCAGATCCATAATCGATCGATCCACACCATGGACTCCAAATAACAGCCCCATAAAGGCCTTTTTTCGACTTATCTGTCACAATTTTGACCTTTAAAAATTCAATCTCCGGTGTCCACACGAGATTAAGAACTTAAACTCATAAAAATCGTAGAGTGGACTTTACAGAAGATTTTCAGGCCCACAATCGATCGATCAACCCCATAGACACCGAGTAACAGCCCCATAAGAGGCGTTTTTTTACTTATTTGTCACAAATTTGACATTTAGAAATTCAATCCTCGGTGTCCACTCGAGATTAAGAAAGGAAACTCATGGATATCATAAAATAGACTCTACAAACGATTACCAGACCCATAGTCGATCGATCAACCCCATGGACACCGAGTAACAGCACAGTAAAGGGAGTTTTTTTCTTCATTGACGAGAATTTGACATTTTAAAATTCATTTCTCGGTGTCCACTGGAAATTAAGGAAAAAAAACTTCTGACAATTGTAGATAAGACTCTATAAAAGATTTCCAGACCTACAATCGATCGATCCATCCCATGGACACCAAGTAACAGCCTCATAAAGGGCGTTTTTTGACTTATTTGACAAAAATTTGATATTTAAAAATTCATTTCGCGGTGTCCACTGGAGATTGAAGGATTTTCTAAAAATTGTAGAGGAGACTGTATAGAAGATTTTCAGACCCATAATCGATCGATGCACCTCATGGAAACCGAGTGAATGCCTCATAAAGGGCTTTTTTTGACTTATTTGTCACAAATTTGACATTAAAAATTTAATCCTTGGTATCCACTTGAGATTAAGAAAATAAACTCCTAGAAATTATAGAGTAGAGCCTACCAAAGATTTCTAGATCTATTATCGATCGATCAACCCCATGGACACCAGCCCCATAAAATGCTGATTTTGACTTATGTCACAAAAATTTGACATTTAAAAATTCAATCTTCGGTGTCCACTCGAGATTAAGAAAGGACACTTATGGAAATCGTAGAGTGGACCCTACAGAAAATTTAAGTTCTTAATCTCGAGTGGACATCGAGGATTGAATTTTTAAATGTCAAATTTGTGACAAATACGTCAAAAAACGCCATTTATGGGGCTGTTACTCGGTGTCCATGAGGTTGATCGATCGATTATGGGTCTGGAAATTTTCTGTAGAGTCTACTCTATGATTTCCATGAGTTTCCTTTTTTAATCTCCAGTGGTTACCGAGAATTGAATTTTTTTTTGTCTCTGTATTTTTTTCTACCTGTCGTCCGTCGCTAGAGTCCGTGGGTTGTGTGCGCGCGACAGAGAGGTTCGACCGCTACTTGTTGTTTTTTGCGATATCTCCTAAAATATTCATTTTATCAAAAAAGTGATAAGGGCATTTTTTGTTGGTTTTTTCAATTTTAAAACTTTTTTAACTTCCCGCTAAGAAAATTGAAAATTTTCAAAAATCAGGAAGTTATTCTTTTCACCCCGTTTTTCGAAAATCGAGTTTTCATCAGATCTCGACGTTTTGAGGTTCTAGGAAGCTTTCTTGACTATTTCCGCGGTGATGGCACCGTGTCTGTATGTGTGTGTGTGTGTGTGTGTGTGTGTGTGTGTTTTTTTTTTTTTTATTTTTTTTTTATCTTAGGGGGGGGAATCCTTCTTACGGATTCCAGGCATAGCTGTTCGGCCTGGATATGTGGCGACTCGACGCAGCGTCATACTAAAACTCGACGCTAACGCCCCTACCCACTAAACCCTAAACCCCTTTTTCTTCTTTCCTCTAATCCCTCATGGAAACCGCCGTCAGGCATTACTTCGTGAGGGGAGGATCTAGCTACTGCTATTCCTTCTGGTGGCTAAGGTGTTATTTTTCTTTCCTTCTAGTTTCTGTCATTTGCCCTTTTTCTTTCAATGGAACGCAGCTCTGTAAGCACTTCGGTGGTAAACGTGCTTGTGGCGTTCCAGGCAGCTTCGGATGACAGCATTTCTTCTACTATTGACTCTGGTGTGATTTTCTTGTTCAGGGTCTTCTCTAACTCATCACGCTGTGGGTTAAAACGAGGGCACTCAAAGAAAACGTGCTCCGCATTTTCAGCAACTCTTGGGCAAGACGGACACTCTGGGGAATTATCGTGCTTAAAGCGATAAAGGTACTCCCGGAAACAGCCGTGTCCTGACAACATCTGGGTCAGATAGTAGTTGGCCTCGCCGTGATTCCGGTTAAGCCAAACGTCAATCCTTGGTATGAGACGGTGTGTCCATCTCCCTGTTGTCGCGGCGTCCCACTGCGATTGCCATCGCGCGATGCTGTTCTGCCGTTCTTTAGCTCTGAGTTCCTCGGCACTTTGTGCGGTTGTCCTCTTTCGTTGGTAAAGGTTACGTCTTTCCTCAGCTAGGACTCTGAGCGGCAAAATTCCGGAAATGACATACACTGCTTCCTCTGATATTGTTCGAAAGGCGCTGGCTACTCTTAGCGCGCTCAGTCGGTAAACTGGACATGCTTTCCTCCATGATTCTTGGATCTCAAGTGCGTCGGCCCAAATGGATATACCATATGTGAGGACCGATGTAACTACTGATGATAGCAATGACCTCCTTGTCTGCTTCGGGCCACCGATGTTGGGCATCAATCGTACTAGGTTGGCTACTACTGCTGATGCTTTGGTGGTCACGTGTTCAACTTGTTGTTTAAAGTTAAGTCGGGCATCGAGCATCACTCCCAGATATCGAATGAATGGTTGGGATGTGATTTCTTGGTCTCCGACGATTAGATTGATCGTTTCCACCACTTTTCTGCTAGTGATAAGTACAGCCTCGGTCATCTGTTTAGCCAGTTGTAAATTTACTGTGTCAATCCACTGGTTAATTCACCCAAAGGTGATAGCGAACATATGTTTTATCTCATCAAGATGCTTGGCGACTATTACTACGGCTACGTCGTCCGCGTACGCTACCAGTTTGACGTTTCTTGGTAGTTTCAGTCTCAGCAATCCGTTGTACATGACATTCCAGAGAAGTGGACCGAGAACAGAACCCTGCGGTACACCTCCAGTAACATCATACTCCTTTGGACCATTCTTCGTGTCATATCTCAGGACTCTATCTGTGAAGTAGCTAGCGACTATCCTTCGTAGGTATCCTGGTACGTTTATCTCTTGAAGGGCTTGCTGTGTGAGTGTGTGTGTGTGTGTGTGTGTGTGTGTGTGTGTGTGTGTGTGTGTGTGCGTTTTTCCCCTTAGGGGGGGAAATCCTTTTTACGGATTCTAGGCATAGTTGTTTGGCCTGGATATGTGGCGACTCGACGCAGCATCATACTAAAACTCGACACTAACGCCCCTACCCACTAAACCCTAAACCTCTTTTCCTCCTTTCCTCTAATCCCTCATGGAAACCGCCGTCAGGCATTACTTCGTGAAGGGAGGATCTAGCTACTGCTCTTCCTTCTGGTGGCTAAGGTGTTAACTACCTTCCTTCTATCTTCTGCAATTTGCTCTTCTTCTTTCGGTGGAACGCAAGTCTTTAAGGACTTCTGTTGCAAACGTGTTGGTAGCGTTCCAGGCAGCTTCTGATGACAACATTGCTTCCACTAGTGAATCTGGTTGCATTCTCTGGTTCAGGATCCTCTCCAGTTCTTCACGCTGTGGATCGAAACGAGGACATACAAAGAAGACGTGCTCCGCGTCTTCAGCAGCTCCTGGGCAGGACGGGCACTCCGAAGAGTCATCGTGCTTAAAGCGGTGTAGATACTCTCGAAAACACCCATGTCCCGACAACATCTGCGTAAGATAGTAATTGACCTCACCGTGATTCCGGTTAAGCCAAATGTCGATCCGAGGTATGAGACGGTGCGTCCACCTACCCTTCTCTGCAGCATCCCATTGTAGTCGTCATCGGCCTATGCTCTTCTGCCGTTCTTCAATTCTAAGTTCTTCAGGGCTCAGTGCAGCTGACCTTTTTCGTTGGTAAAGGGCCCGTTTTTCCTCTGCTAGAACTCTAAGAGGTAGGGTTCCAGCAATGACGCACACTGCTTCTTCAGATATAGTGCGGAAGGCACTAGCTACTCGTAGGGCACTCAGTCGGTATATTGGTCCAGCTTTTCTCCATGATTCTTGGGTTTCCAGTGCATCAGCCCAAATGGATATTCCGTAAGTGAGCCCTGATGTGACTACTGATGACAATAGTAGCCTCCTGCTCTGCATTGGGCCTCCGATGTTAGGCATCAGCCGTGCGAGACTAGCCCTCACTACTGACGCTTTGGCACTGACATGTTCCACCTGCTGCTTGAAGTTGAGTCGTGCATCCAGCATCACTCCCAGATAACGGATAAATGGTTGTGATGTGATTTCTTGTTCTCCGACTCTCAACTTGATGGTTTCTACCGTTTTTCTGCTGGTGATGAGCACTGCCTCGGTTTTATGCTTGGCTAGTTGCAAGTTCATCATGTCCATCCACAAATTGACTCGTCTGAATGTAATATCAAATGCCATTTCTATCTCTTCGAGGTGTTTTGCGACAATCACGACAGCTACGTCATCCGCATATGCTACAAGTTTGACTCCCGTAGGCAATGCTATTCTCAGGAGGCCATCATACATGATGTTCCATAGCAGTGGACCTAAGACTGATCCCTGTGGCACTCCTCCGGAGATTTCATACAATTCCGTACCATTCGTCGTGTCATATTTCAGGAGCCTGTTCGTGAAGTAGCTCGCTACTATTCTGCGAAGGTATCCTGGTATGTTTTTTTCTTCTAGAGCCCGCATAACGCAGTCCCAGTTAGCGGAGTTGAAGGCATTCTTGATGTCCAAAGCAGCCACCAAGCAGTATTTCTTCTTTCCACCCTTCCATCTCGTTCCGGCGATTGCATCCTTGGCTATATCAACAACCAATTTGATAGCATCCAGAGTTGACCGTCCTTTTCGGAAACCAAACTGGTTCTCTGCTAGGAGTGGATCGACTAAAGCCTCTATTCTCTGATGAATTATGCGCTCGAATATCTTGCCGGCCGTGTCTAACATGCAGAGTGGTCGGTAGGATGACGGTTCTTCCGGCGGCTTTTTCCCCTTCGGAAGTAACACTAGCCGTTGCTGTTTCCACTTCTGGGGAAAAGTCCCTTCCTTCAGGCATGTATCGTAAACGTCCAGGAATAATGTCGGTGCTGCCCTAAGGATTGATTTCAGGGCAATATTAGGAATTCCGTCCAATTCCGGCGCCTTATTATTCCCAACTCGATTTTCTGCCTCTATCAACTCGTCCAACGTGATAGTTGGGATATCTTCAGAATTGAGCTGCTCCAACTTGTAGGTGAATACCAGCTGTTGGGGAAACAACGTAGTAACAATCTTCTCTAGGGGTTGTGGACACGTAGGTGATGGCATTGGTTGGCATTTCAAGTGGGTCATAACCACCTTATACGGTCTGCCCCATGGATCTTTCTCGACTTCTGCGACCAGTTCCTTCCAGCAACGTCTTTTGCTTTCTTTGATGGCTCTGTTCAGTTCTCGACGGGCCTTTTTATACTCTGCCAACAGCTCTGCAGAGTTAGATCGTCTGTAGCCACGCTGAGACTTTCTTCTTTTTTTAAGACACTTTGAGCGTAGAATGCTAATGTGATCGTTCCACCAGTGCACTGAAGGTCTTGAATTTATGCGACGTTTCCGAGACATACTAGCGTCGCAAGCCTGGGTGACTCTTCTCATTAGGTCCTTGGTCTTCTCTTCAGCAGTTTCTACGATGATCGGATTGCAGTCTAAGGCTACTACTAAAGCAGTGGGGTCGAAAGACTTAACTTTCCACCCAACCGCGCTAGCGCTCCTGTTGTCTCTTGTTAGTTTCTGGCCAGTTGATATTTCCCATAGTATCGCACTATGGTCGCTGGCTGTATAGATGTTCAATACTTTCCAAGAAAAACCTCTTCGAGCTAAGCAACTGCTGACAAATGTAAGGTCGACAGTTGAGTTTGCCTCTCCATTAGTATACGTTGGCGTGTCACCGGTATTAAGAAGGATCACGTCCAGAGTGGTCATTGCCTCGAGAAGTGCTTTTCCACGTGTAATAGTGAACTTGCTGCCCCAGTCTGTTGCCCAGGAATTAAAGTCACCAGCTATTGCTACGGGAAAGTGTTTTCTTGCGTCCTCAGTTAGCCGATCAAGGAAGTCTTCAAAATGCTCATTAGAGAGACTAGGTGGTGCATAGCAACTGTAGAAGCGGAGGCCATCTACCCATGCTGCTACGAAGCCAGCTTCTTTATTGTTGACTGTTCTCTGAAAAGGACATTTACCGCAGGACCAGATGACGGCTTTGTTAGTGCTGTCGGATTCCCAGGGTTGGTCACTCAGATGTCTATAAGGCTCACTTATAAGTGCTACATCTGCCTCTAATTCGCGCAAAGTTTGCATGAGCAGGTCATGCGCAGCCTCACAATGATTGAGGTTGAGCTGCACTATCTTCATGTTCTTGGCTTCGTTATCTTCTGGAGCGCTTCTTGGAAGATGGGGCATCTGTTCGTGCCTGCATGGTGAGCCGCCTTTTCTACGCCGTGCCGTTCAAAGCACAGTGCACATTTAGCTGGATTTTTACAATCAGCAATTTTGTGTCCTTCTTTTCCGCATCTTATGCAGAGCTTAGATACTTAGACCAGTCGACTTCGCTTTTGCACTGCGATTCGAAGTGCCCAAAGTGCCAACATTTGAAGCATTGTATGGGTCTCTTCGTTGCTCTCATTCGGCAATTAGACCAGCCTATCCTTATTTTGCAGTTTCCCTCCAGTAACTTTTGTGCTGCAGCTGCTGGTAGTGACACCGTGGCTGTCTGTGTACCCCTAAAGGCTTTACGGATCTTGATTGCCTCTAGTGGGATTTCACAACTTTCTCCAGCTTCCCTCTTTAGAGCGGTCTGAATATGCTCTTTCGTCGTGTCGTCATCGACATCTCGGATCTCGATGGTCTCCTGTAGCCCTTTGCAAATCACTTTGGCCTCCTCCTTAAGGATGTCCGCGATCGTCTTTTGCAGACCTTGGCCTTTGTCAGTGCTCTTCCTCGAAAGCGTAATCAACAAGTCCCCACTTCTGGTCTTGTTGATCTTATCCACAGTTGAACGAACCTGCTCATCTACATATCATGTGTGTTTTTTTTTTTTTTTTTGTAAAGAGGTACGAAAAAAGATCTTCAAAAGACACCGGTATCGTTAACTCTGCCGCCCATCTTCCGGCAGATATCGATAGTCGGTAGTATGGAGATTTTTACCCACTAAAAAAAACATTCCTCTTCCCCTCTCCCCTAGATGGTACGGGGAGGACTGGATTGGAACCGCGTTAGCATTACTTCAATCCAGTCGTGCTGCGTCTCACGACGCCTACTCCTGGCTACTGGTCCCTTTCTGCGATTTTGTTTTTCAGGAGGTGCTGTGCATAAACTGCAACAACTGACCAGTTTTCCTCTTGTTTGATCATATAGGTCACCAGGCTTGAGGGGGAGAGCCTGGTGCCTATGATCTCTTCGGTGCTTTTTCTGTAGTCCTTCCATCGAGCACACTCGAAGAATGTGTGTTCGGCGTCGTCGATTTTATCCGGGCAGTATTTGCACGTTGGTGTGCTGTGCAAACCCATCTTGAAAAGATAGGCATTGAACTGCCCATGTCCCGTCAATAGCTGGGTCAGGAAGAAGTCCGTATCCCCGTGCTTCCGAGAGAGCCAGACGTTGATGTTTGGGATCAGGCGCGCCGTCCATCTGCCCGTCTCTCCCGATGTCCATCGGTCCTGCCACTCTTGCTGCGTTTCCGTCTTTATCCTCGTTCTTGCGTCCTTCATGTTATCATCACTGTCTTTGGCGTCATAGAGTTTTGCTCTTCCGAACGCTAATAGGTCGATGGGCGCGGCTCCTGCAATGACCAATACAGCCGCTTCGGAAACTGTGCGGTAGGCGCAGGTAACTCTGAGAGCGCCTCGCCACTGTACTGCTGCGATCTTTTGCCGGTAGATCTTCTGCTTTAATATGTCTGCCCATATCTCCGCTCCATAAAGCAGTACCGAGTGGACTGCTTCTAGAAGAACTCTTCTCTTTTTTGTTCTTGGTCCCATGGTGTTGGTCATAATTCGTGCTAGGCTAGACACAGTCTTGCTGGCTTTCTTGCATGCACTGTCGAGGTGTTCACGGAAAGATAGTTTCTCGTCTATCATTACTCCTAGATACCGCAGGGCCCTTGTTGACGTCAGCGTTGTTCCTCCCATGTCCATAGCGAATGGTTTTGGAAACCATTTTTGACGGGTTAAAACGACCATCTCGGTTTTCTGTTTGGCGAGTTTCAGGTGATGCTTATCGAGCCAAGTCTCGACGGTGTCGATGGTTTCCCGAACTAGCAGTTCGGCCTCTTCCACGCTGTCCGCCACTATAGTGGCTGCAACGTCGTCTGCAAAGCCTGTTAGCTCTACTTGCTCTGGCAACGGGATTTCAAGAAGCTCGTCGTAGTCTGCGTTCCATAGATCAGGCCCCATTATTGAGCCTTGCGGCACGCCAGCCGTTATGGCGTATTCTTGTGGGTCTTCAGTAGTTTCCACTATTAGCTTTCTATCGTCGAGATAATTGTCGACTAGTGCCAGATTTTCTGGCTCCGCGTCAAACTTGTGCTCCAGAGCGTCTAAAATGTCTCCCCAATTTGCGCTGTTAAATGCGTTTTTGACATCTAGCGTGAGGAGAAGACATACTTTACGAGCTTTGAGGCTATCAGACCATGCTTGTATTACTGTCTTTATGACTTTCTTGATCGCTCCGAATGTCGAATGACCTTTCCGGAAGCCATGCTGGTTGGTGGCAAAACCTCCAGCACGGTCGATGTCGTCGCGAAGTCTCCCTTGTATGAGCTTCTCGAGCAGTTTTCCAGCAATGTCTAACATACAGAGTGGTCTAAACGACGAAGGTGTTATGGGGGTTCCTTTACCTATGTCTAAGAGAACCAATCTCTGCCGTTTCCAGACCGCGGAAAAGGTGCCAGTTGCCAAGCATGCGTTGTAGGTGTTCAGGAGTAAGTCTGGGTATTCCAGGGCTATAATCTTGATCACCGATGCCGGGATGCCATCAGGTCCAGGTGCCTTTCCTGTTTTGAGTGACTTGGCCGCGTCTTGTAGTTCCTTAGTTGTGAAAGGCGTTACTTCGTTGTTTTTAGTGTAGTGTTTCTTCTCCCGCGGCGGGTGTTTGGGGAAAAGCTCCGCTACGATGCTATCCATTAAGGCTGGAGACTTCGGCGTCTCTGGTGAAGCCTTTCCAAGTCGTTTGGCGACAATTTGGTAGGCTTTACCCCAGATGTCATTGTCGAGATCGTTGCAGATCTCTTTCCACAACTTTGCTTTACTTTGATGGCTCGATTTAGCGTCTTTTTGGCCTGCTCGTACTCTTTTGAATACAAGTCCTGGCTTAGGGAGCATTTGGCGGCTCTCGTTGCGCGGCGACGTAGTTGATGGCACATTTTGCGAAGTTCCACTATGTCTGTTGACCACCAGTACGCCGGCCTGCGAAAACTCCGGTTTTTCAACCGCGGCATAGAGGCGTCACATGTGGCGGAAATCTCTTTCATCGTATTTAGTACTGTCCTTTCTGTCTCGCTGCAAGTATCCGGAGTCGGGTTGTTCTGAAGGATAGACCAGCTCCGTGCAAGTGAAGCTCGCAGTGCCTCTGGATCAAGCTTCCTGACATTCCACTTTCGCTTAGAAAGGTCGTGTTGTGATACCGGAGCAGATGCCAATCCAACGTTAAATGTCACGAACTGGTGACTACTGCCACTGTATTTTTCGGATACTGTCCAGTTTTCAATCATGTTGGCAATTTTTGGAGTCGCCAACGAAATGTCGAGGATGGACTCTTGGTACCCCGGTCTTCTGAAAGTCGTGGTGCTCCCAGTATTTAGCACTATGAGGTCGAGTCTAGACATGACGTCAGCGACCTCGTTGCCTCTGGTGTCGGAGAAATCAGCGCCCCATTCAGCTGATTTAGCATTGAAGTCACCAGCTACGATAACTTCGCCGTCGAACTTGGTGATCACATCCTCTATATTTGCCAGTTTCTGTCGGAACACACTAATCCCTTCGTTAGGTGAGAGATAGACGCTCATGAAGTAGGTTATGGGGGTTTGAATCCAGACAAAACCTGCTCCACTTCCGCTGTTGATGGTGGTAACGTTCTTTGTATTTGCAATCCAGATTGCCGCCGTGCCAGTTTTGTCTGCGAACCATGCTCTATCTTGGAGGTTTAGATATTGCTCACAGATGAAGCAAACGTCGATCCTTTCTTCAAAGACTCGCTGGCGAAGTAAATTCTGCGCCAACGCACATCTATTCAGGTTTCCTTGAAGTATGCGTGTCATTTCTGCCCTTTCGTAGCTTCGGCAAGTGCGGTGCGGAATACCTTACAAGCCCCGGAGCCTGGAATATGACATAAGCTATCTGGAGCTTCTTGTTCCTGTGTACAGAGGAAGCTCTTTGGCTGTTCACCGCAGTCTGCAGCTTTGTGGTTTCCTCCCCCGCATTTAAAGCAGCACTTGCTTCTGTCAGGCCCCTTGCAGGAGTTCGTCGCGTGCCCGTATCCGAGGCATCTGATACAGCGTGTTACTTTTACAACTGGTTTAATGCGGCAGTTGACCCATCCGATCATTATACAAGCCTTGTCAAGAATTTTGAACGCGCTAGCCTCGTCTATCTCGCAGAAGGCTGCCCGGTTGCCCCGTCGAGTAGGCTTTGTCAAATTTACCCGTTTGATCTCCAAGCTGTCGGTGAAGTCACGTTTGAGTGCTTCGCGGACGTCGTTCTCAGTAGTGATGGCATCCAAGTCCAGGATCTCGATCGTTGCTTTTGGTGTAAGCGTTCTGACTGTACCGATGTTAGCAGTTGCTGTTTTTATCGCAGCCGTGAAAGCGGTAGTGTCTTCAGTCTTGCGACCTATTTCTAGAAGAACGCCCCCTCGCTTCGTTTGTTTGATAGACTTTATGTCTACTCCAGTCTCTGTCGGATTAACCTTGGCTTTGATTTCCTTGAGGAGATCGGCGTATGTTCGCCCTTCAGCTGGTTGGACAAGCACAGCTTTAGTTTTTATCTTCTTCCTCCTCGGTTTCTTGGAGCCAACATTGCTTGGCTGGTTTTGGGCTGTAGCAGATTGAGCCACTGGCTCCTGTTCTTCCTTTTTCTTGTTTTTCCGAGTCACTTTGGTCCAGGTATCACTCCGGGCTGTCTTCTTATGTGCTAGCTTATCGATTTCCGAGGAAGGGCTGGGCGTGGATAGCGGCCTCTTCTTGTTTTTCTCTTCTCTATGCTGTGTTTTCTCAGGAGTGACCGAAAACATCTGGGATTTTTTGTTCAGATCCGGAGATGTTTGCGTGATTCTCGCCGACTTCGTTGCTGGTTTGTTGGCCAACTTATATGCCGTGGCAATGGACGCTACTATTTTTCTGAGTTCATGGTGGAGATTTCGTTTATCCTTTATGAACTCAGCTAATTCTTCGATCTTGCTACCGAGCCGTTCCATTGGCGATTGTTGACCGGTGACAGTCGGTAGAGAGTTTATCCTCCCTCGGCATGTGTGAGTGTTGACGGGAGCAACAGGTCTTTCACCTATTGGAGGAAAGTTTGTTTGCTGTGCGTCTACTTCCATCAGAGCTGTTTATTTACTCCCTGTAGCATTGCTAGCAGTGCTAGACAGCAGAGCCATGGGGTCTACTCCACTGTTCAAACGGTCGCTTGATAACAACGAGTTCAGGCCCGTTTGTACGCCTTCCCTCGTCGGCACTGAGGTATCCCTCCTCTGCACCGTAGACGATGTTTGAAATTGTTCTGACATTTCCATACCATCTTTTGCTAGGTTTTGGTCCACCCCGAGTATTCTATTTCCTCGGTACCCGACGCATCTGACGTGCAGATATGCCGGGCATTCCCCTATCCGCCACCTGAGAAGGCGCCCGATGCGGGACCCAGCAAGCCCGACACGAGACATCATGTGTGTGTGTGTGTGTGTTTTTTTTTTTTTGTTTTTAGGGGGGGGGGAATCGTTTTTACGGATTCTAGGCACAGCTGTTTGGCCTGGATATGTGGCGACTCGACGCAGCGTCATACTAGAACTCGACGCTGACGCCCCTACCCACTAAACCCTAAACCCCTTTCTCTTCTATCCTCTGATCCCCCATGCCTCTGATCCCCCGTACCGCCGTAAGGCATTTCTTCGCGGGGGGAGGAATTAGCTGCCGCTCTTCCTTCTGGTGGCTAAGATGTTATTTCTTCCTTCTAGATTCTGTCTTTCGCTCTTTTCCTCTCAGTGGATCGCAACTCGGTAAGCACTTTTGTAGCAAAAGTGCTTGTGGCGTTCCAGGCAGCTTCTGACGACAACATTGCTTTTACTATTGATTCTGGTTGGGTCCTCTTTTTCAGAATCTTCCCCAACTCATCGCGCTGTTAGTTGAAACGTGGACACACAAAGAAAACATGCTCCGCATCTTCATTGACCCCTGGACAGGACGGGCACTCTGGGGTATCATCGTGCTTAAAGCGGTGAAGATACTTCCGGTAACATCCGTGTCCTGATAACATCTGCGTTAAATAATAGTTGATCTCACCGTGACTCCGGCTGAACCACACATCAATCCGAGGTATGAGACGGTACGTCCACCGACCTTTCTCTGAAGCATTCCAGTCTTGTTGCCATCTTGCGATGCTGTGTTGCCGTTCTTCCCTTCTAAGTTCTTCAGGGCTCAGTGTGGTTGACCTTTTTCGTTGATATAGGTTCCGTCTTTCCTCAGCTAGGACTCTGAGAGGCAGAGTACCGGAAATAACACACACTACTTCCTCTGATATTGTGCGGAAGGCGCTAGCTACTCGTAGGGCACTCAGTCGATATACTGGTCCAGCCTTTCTCCATGATTCTTGCGTCTTTAATGCGTCAGCCCAAATGGATATTCCGTAAGTGAGCACCGATGTGACTACTGATGACAATAATAGCCTCCTGCTCTGTTTTGGGCCTCCGACGTTCGGCATCAGTCGTGCGAGACTAGCCCTCACTACTGACGCTTTGGCACTGACATGTTCCACTTGCTGCTTGAAGTTGAGTCGGGCATCAAGCATCACTCCCAAATATCGGATATAAGGTTGTGATGTGATTTCTTGTTCGCTGACTTTCAGCTTGATGGTCTCTACCACTTTTCTGCTGGTAATAAGTACTGCCTCAGTCTTGTGTTGCGCCAGTTGCAGGTTCACTGCGTCCATCCACCGGTTAACGTGCTCAAAAGTGAGATCGAACATATGATTTATCTCGTCAAGGTGTTTGGCAACGATCACTACGGCTACGTCATCTGCATATGCTACGAGTTTGACGTTTCTTGGCAGAGTTAGTCTTAATAGACCGTCATACATAATGTTCCACAGGAGCGGGCCTAGAACTGAACCTTGTGGTACCTTCCAGTAATATCATACTCCCTCGGACCGTTCTTCGTGTCATACTTCAGGACCCTGTTTTCAAAGTAGCTTGCTACGATCTTAAGCAGGTATTCTGGTACATTCTTATCTTGGAGGGCCTGCATGATGCATTTCCAATTGGCGGAGTTGAAGGCGTTTCTGATGTCTAGTGTCGCCACCAGGCAATACTTCTTCGTGCCACCTTTCCATCTGGTTCCTGCGATTGCTTCCTTGGCCGTATCAACAACTTGTTTGATTGCGTCCAGGGTTGATCGTCCTTTCCGGAATCCATACTGATTGTCTGCCAGGAGTGGGTCGACTACTGCTTCAATTCTCTGGTGAATTATGCGCTCAAATATCTTACCCACCGTATCTAGCATGCAAAGTGGTCGGTAAGATGACGGTTCTTCTGGTGGTTTCTTCCCTTTAGGTAACAGTACCAATCGTTGCTGTTTCCACTTACGAGGAAAAGTCCCCTCCTTGAGGCATGCATTATAAGCGTCGAGGAATAATGTTGGAGCTGCCTTTATGATGGTTTTCAAGGCTATATTAGGGATTCCGTCCAATCCCGGCGCTTTATTATTCCCTACACGGTTACAGGCCTCCAGCAGTTCTTCTTCAGTGACAGGTGGAATGTCGTCCAGTTCGCCTGGCGCCAACTGGTAATCGAAGTTGCGTTGCTGTGGGAACAGTGCAGTGACGATTTTCTGAAGAAGTTGAGGACACGTAGGTGATGGCATTTGTTGTTTTTTCAGGTGGGTCATAACCACCTTATAAGGCCTACCCCATACGTCTTTATCCACCTCGTATATAAGCTCTTTCCAGCATCTTCTTTTGCTCTCTTTGATGGCTTTATTCAGTTCACGACGCGCCTTTTTGTACTTTGCGATCAGCTCCACTGAGTTGAGCCGTTGATAGCCGCGCTGGGAGATTCTTCTCTTTCTATGACACTCTTTACGGAGGATGCTGATGTGGTCGTTCCACCAATGCACCGAAGGTCTCGAATTTATGCCACGTTTACGAGGCATACTGGCATCACAAGCATGTGTTACTCTCCTCATCAGGTCCTTAGTATGTTGTTCTGCACATCCAGTGTTGATCGGATCACCATCGAGGGCTATTAGCAATGCTTCTGGGTCAAAAGATTTCACCTTCCAACCAACGATGTTAGACTGCTTGATTGGTCTCTTGAGGTTCTGGTCGTTTGATATTTCCCAGAATATCGCATGATGGTCGCTGGAAGTGTAGATGTCCAACACTTTCCAGTTGTAGTCACCTCTAGCAAGGCTATTACTGACAAAAGTGAGGTCTATAATTGAGCTTGCGTCACCTTTGGTGTAGGTCGGCGTATCACCACTGTTGAGCGAAACTACATCTAGTGTAGTAAAGGTCTCAGGTAGTGCATGGTGAGCCACGTCCTTTGCTCCTGTGTGTGTGTGTGTGTGTGTGCGCGCGCGCGCGCGCGCGTGTGTGTGTGTGTGTGTGTGTGTGTGTGTGTGTGTGTGTGTGTGTGACCGGGTTTGTTATTTATTTTACTTTCAGGCACTAAGTAGTCTTCTGACATTTATCTTCTGACGTTGAACCCTTAATAATTCTACTTTTCAAGTTAATGATTAATTACTCTACACGGAGCAATCTTTTAACGTAAATTATTTAACGAAAAATGTAACACATAATGCGGAGAAATTTTAATAAACTGTTACCATGACACATTCTATAATTAAATCATGAGTTTTGATTTCTGTTTTTAAAGTTATAAATAAAAAAAAAAATGAAGAAAATAAAAGTTCTTTTTTCGTTGTTGTAAAAAATCGTATATTATTTATTAATTAAGTTTATTAAAATTTTTCAGGGAAGGAAATGATATTGAAGATTATTCGAGATTGACCTACCGAAAACTACTTGAAGAAACTTGTAAATTTGCCAACGTTCTAAAATCCAAAGGTGTTCAAAAAGGTGATCGAGTAGCAATTTACATGCCAATGATATTGGAATTGCCTATCGCAATGCTTGCTTGTACTAGAATCGGCGCCGTCCATAGTGTAATTGTAAGTTGTAAAATGAATAAAATTAAAAATAAAAATCTGGTTTTAACCAATATTATTTTAGTTTGCTGGATACTCATCGGATTCATTGGCAGAAAGAGTATTGGATTCAAAAGCCAAGGTTTTGTTGACAACAGATGGTGCTTGGCGTGGCTCAAAATTACTGCACCTAAAAGCAATCTGTGATCAGGCAATGGATAAAGTTAAATCTCATGGGCACAATGTGGAATCCTGCATCGTTATTTCACATCTTCGCCGAGTAACCTGTCCTCCAGGCAACACATCAGATGGGGGTGAGAATGCAACTTTTCGCTTTCGAAACGAATTTCGATTTACGGTACGTAAATCGATTCTCTATCGTTTTTTCTAATTTTTGATTAAAGCTGTTTGACTGATTAATTTTAGGTAAAACCAAAAATGGCACTAGCAACGGAAGTAGCAGTGAAGTAAATTTATCTTGGGATGATGATCGTGATTGTTGGTGGCATGAAGAAATGGAAGATGCTGACTCTAGTTGTTATCCCGTTTGGGTTGCAGCTGAAGACCCTCTTTTCATTCTCTACACCAGGTACGAACGTAAATAATAGGATGTTTAAAAAAAAAATACAAAATTTTTCATAGGATATTTTAAATCACTTTAGTTAATAATAATTATCGTAATATTAAATTTGCAAGTGGATCAACTGGAAAGCCAAAAGGAGTTCTTCATACTACTGCTGGTTATTTGATATACGCTGCAACGACCTTCAAATATGTTTTTGACTATAAGCCAAATGATGTTTATTGGTGTACCGCAGATATTGGATGGATTACAGGTCATACATATGTAGTGTACGGTCCATTAGCTAATGGTGCAACTTCAGTATTGGTAAGTAATATTGTAAACTATTAATTTTGAACTTTGCAACTCAGCATGACCTATATACTTCAGTTTTTAATTAAATGTTTTATTTGCAGTTTGAAGGAACGCCATTTTATCCACAAAACGATAGATACTGGTCAGTCATCGATAAGTATAAAGTTTCGCAATTTTACACAGCGCCAACCGCCATTAGGAGCTTAATGAAATTTGGCGATGACTTAGTAAAGAAATACAATCTTGATTCTCTAAAGGTATACTTCTCATTATATTACCTTTTTTTTAACTTATGCAAATTGAAATTTACGAAATTATTTTTTCTTAGGTCCTTGGGTCAGTTGGAGAACCAATCAATTCTGAGGCTTGGTTGTGGTTTTACTATTTGATTGGCCATGGTAAATGCAGTATAGTGGATACTTTTTGGCAGACAGAAACTGGTGGGCATGTTGTAACACCACTTCCTGGAGCTACTCCAATGAAGCCTGGATCAGCAGTGAGTATAATATTTAAAGTTATTTTTTTTTTTGTAAATGATGGACAAAATCTTTGAAAAAGTTTTTATCATTCAGGGTTGCAAAAAATTTATTTTTTATTTAATTGATAATTGAATTATGAAGGGTTAATTGAAAATTATTTTCACTAATCTTTTGTAAATAAATCCATTTAAGAAATTAACATAATTAATTATTTTTTTTAGTTGAGTAATTCAAGAAATTTAATTATTGTATTATTCGAAAATTTTAATAATTGAATCTTATTTTTCCTTAAAATATTAATTATTAGAAAAATTTAACTAATAAGTTTTTAAAAAAATTGAGAATTTAAATAATTTAGTATCTTAATTTTTCAGAAAAAATCATAAATTACCAATTTTTGGAGAGATAAATAATTCAAACAATTAAAATTATTAATTTTATTTTAAAAATAAGAATTGTTCAATTTTTTAGTTAAATAATTCGCAACCCTGTTGTTATGCGTTGACAAGTAGTAAATATTTTTATAAAAAGAATTTTTTTTTATATGTTAACATATATACTTATTTTTCAGTCATTCCCATTCTTCGGTGTACTCCCAGAACTCTTAGACGAAGATGGTAAAATAATAGAAGGCGAAGGTGAGGGTTACTTAGTCTTCCGTCAACCTTGGCCTGGTATGATGAGATCGCTTTACGGAAATCATGAGCGCTTCCAAACAACATATTTTGATAAGTTCAATGGCTTCTATTGTACAGGAGACGGTAAGTAGATTAACAAAATAAACAAAATTTTAAAGTTTTTTTCTTCTCTTTTTCTTTTTCTCATCCTTTTGATCATTCTCTGATTGATTAATTGATGACAGTGGGTTCTTAAACATCTCTCCAGTATACTTAGCTCCTTTACCGAGTTCTTCTTCAATCCTTAGAATTTGATTATACTTCGACATTCTCTCTCCTCTACAGAGTCCACCGCCTTTAAATTGCCCTGCAGATAACCCAACTGCAAAATCAGCTATAAAATTATCTTCAGTTTCACCATAACCTGCACTCACGATAGTTGACCACCCATTTGACCTTGCCAGTTTGAAACAATCAATAGCTTCCGTAATGGTCCCGACTTGAGACAATTTTATTATTAAGCAATTTCCTGCTCCTCGCTCTGTGGCTTCCTCAATCCGCTCAAAATTCATTGCGGTTAAATCATCTGCTACAACTTGAATTTTTTTATCGGACAACAGAGACCAACTATCCCAATCTTCTTGATCAAATGGATCTTCAATTGATATCAACTGAGGAAACTCTGACAACATTTCGAGATATCTTTCATTTAAAGCTTCTGCTTCCAAATAATCATCAGGGTCTGTATCTTCTGACTTGAATTGAAGATCATATTGACCTTTGAAAAATATTGTAAAAATCACTTATTACAATTGCTAAGAATATTTTTATTTTTAATTAAATAGTAGGGTGGCATAATCAACTTGAAATTTTCAAAATTTATGATATTTTTAATGTGAAAAATGTCACATTGATAGAAAAACTATTTTGATTCAAGATAAATTATCATTCCACACGGAAAAAAAAATAGTTACTGCAACATGATACAGTCATGTGGCAGCAACAGGTAAAATCATGTTGTAGCAATTGGAAAATCTTGTAGTAGCAACAGGATAAAATTGGGTTGTCGCACGAGTTGAATTTTTTTTTCAAGAGTCGACGTAATTAGGTTCTAAAAGTATAATAGTGCAAGAAAATTACTATTTCAAAATTTGAATTTTTTTTTTGTACTGGTGAAAAAAATTTTTTTTTACGAACGAAAGAAATTTTTTTTAAAATATGATTTTTTTTTAAACTGATGAAAAAATTTCGAATAACCTTTATATTAGTTTTTATATTCTATATCAGTGATTACTACTATTTCAAATAATAATTAATATTTAATAATAATTACTGTTATTCAGGAATGGTAATAGTTATCTTTCCCGGCTTTAATTAACATCGATCAAAATGAATAATAGTTAAATTATTATCTAATGTAGTAATCATTAAAATTAACAATAGTTATTGTTACTGCAAAATTTCTGAGCGTGTATGAAATTTGAAAATAAAAAGAAAGTCGTTTTTCTTGTGCTACCTTAATATTTATTCCATTAGAACTTGACATTAATTAATTTTCAAAAAGTTCCATTGTTCAAAAAAAATTTTTCTAGGGGTTCTGATTCGTAAAAATTTCCAAAATCATTATAAGTTATATTTTTTTTTTAATTTAATTTAATTGATTGTATCATCATTATCATTATTATTGTTATTATTTTTATTATTACTAATCTGTCTGACCCAAGACTTTCCTGTTGCTACTACAGGACTGTATCATGTTGTTAAAAGTACTTTTTTTTCCGGGTACAAAACTTATTTCGAAGCCAACCAATTGTCTTGCTTCAAGAATCTTTTTGCCTTGAATTCTTCAATCAAATTCCTTATTCAAGGACAATTCTTCAAATCTAACAATAATTTCATTTTTTTATAAGAACTTTATATTTTTGTTTCAAAAACTTAGATTATTCATTCAAAATGGTAAAAAAATGAAATATACACAGAAAAAAAAATGTTTTTGAATCAAGTATATAATTTTGAAGAACTTAATATTCTTGATTTGAGTAGAAAAATTCTTGATTTAAGAAAATTTTACTTAATTCAATATTTTTTTGTCTTGATGCAAGACAATTACCCTCTTCAAAATTATATTCTTGGTTCAAGAATTTTTTTCTTGAATCAAGTTAATTATTTTTTCAGTGTATGCTTCAACATGTTTTAAAAAAGTATAGTTTGAATTCAATAAAATTTACCGTTAGAGTAAAATTCTTCTGAAGAATTTTCTTCCCTTCCAAAAATTTTAATTTATTGATTTAAGAAATTACTGATTTGATTATAAATTAATCCATAATTTTTTAATTGATCCAACATTTTTAGAAAGCTTTAGTGACCATTAAAAATTTTGGATACTTATAAGAAAAACCAGTCAATTTTTTACGCCTCCCTACTACATAGAATAAAATTAAGTATTACTACCATCTTTACAAAAAGAGCTTGCCGACATATCAATAGCAATTTTTATTTTTCCCTCATAATTTGCAGCTTTAATAGCCTCTGCAATTATACTTAAGGCTTCCGTATCCTCTTCAAGCTGAGGAGAGAAGCTTCCATCATCACCAACAGTCAAAGGAAGCTTTAACTCTTCCGACTCGGCAATCATCTTTTCAAGCACTTTCATTACTTCCATCCCCATTTTTATAGCTTCTTCAAAAGACCGAGCTCCTGAAAATGATCAATAATTCAACCAAATTTTAATCTCAACTCAGAAAATCCAAGTAATTTTTTGCACTACCAATTATATCAATCAAACCTGTTGGCATTATCATAAATTCTTGACAACTCAAAGAATTTCCGGCTAATTTTCCACCACTGATAACATTGAAAATGGGAACTGGAATAATTGATTCAGTATTGGCTAATAAACTTACATATCTGTAAAGAGGAACACCTCTCTTAACAGCACCTGCTTTACAACAAGCCATCGATACTCCTATAATAGCATTGGCTCCAAGCTTTGATTTATTGTCTGAGCCGTCCAATTTTTTCATGAGTAAATCTATTTCCCGTTGCTGACAAACTTCTAATCGACTCTTTATTAATTCTGGTGCGATTATATTGTTAATATTTTCAACTGCTTTCATCACTGTACGACCATTATTTAATATTGATTCATTGTTATCTCTAAGATCTAATGCTTCGTTTAGATTCGATGAAGGAGTACATGATACAGAAGATCTCAAAAGTCCGAAATCCGTAATTAAGTCAACTTCTATAGTAGGCTGACCGCGACTATCAAAAATTTGCCGAGCTTTGATTTTTTCAATAGGCATTTTATAAAATTTTATATCAATATGTATAAATATACTTGAAAAATTGCAACTTCAAATGTAATTAGTGTAAAAACAAATGCAATTATTTATGGATCATTCTACAGAAATCACTTAACTTCACATAACTGCAAATATTTTTAGCTATAAAAAAAATATAATCATAATAATAAAATTAATTATCTAAATCAATGTAAAAAAAATATAACCAGAGATTAAAAATAATAAGGTGAATGTACTAATTATTAATATCTGTAATGCTCACAAATTATAAATTTGCTGAAAAAGGCTAGCAATGGCCTGGTCGGCTCGGTGTTCGCTTTTCGAAAGAGTAGGACCCGGGTTCGATCCCAGCACGCATCAATATTTTTCAGTGATTATAATTAAAAATATGTGCGTTACGTTACGTTGCCAGCCTCTGGAAGTGGCAGAGATAGCCGGTCGGCACACGTCTGACTTAGGCGATCACACATTTAAGCAACAACTTGAATGGGTGACCACTTTAGTCAGCGTTGGCTAGCGCGAGGGATCTCTGAACACTAGGAGAGGGGCCTAATGCTCCAGTGGTCGATAAAGAAGAGTTTCTTATCAATCACTATAGACTTAGCCCAGCTCCGACTGTACTATCATGGGTTTTCTCTGTGGTTTCCCCATGATTCTGTTCCAACAGCCTGAGAAGGTGAGGTTCAGGGTGAATACGGTACAGAAAGCACAAGTCGGTCCACAGCCGCAAAAATTAAAAGTAGAAATGAAGTGTCGGGTGGGACTTGCTGAGGTCCAATATGAGAAATAGAAAAAGCGTAGAGCTAGGAGAAAAAGAAGAATCAGCCTTGTAAAAACCGAGAGGTGTACAAGTAAAGCATAATAATAATAAAAAAATTATAAATTTGCTGAACTAAATACAATAAGTCAAGTATCTTAAATAAATATTTACTATAGAAATTATTTTTAATATTTTAAAAATAAAAATAAAACAAAAAGTTACGACGCTGCTTAATATTACCTGTCATTATAAAATGCATCTTAAAATTTTTGTACCAATTATTGACGCTCATTATTTTAAAAATAGTAACAGTTAATTATAAATAGGTATCCAATATTGTTGATTATTGATATTTTATTTATTTATAAAAAAAAAAACTCAAATGAATAAATGAAAAAAATATTTAAAAATGTATTTTTTTAAGAATTACTTATTTCACTAAAATAGTTAAGGAAGAAATTCTACAATCAGAAACTGTTTTAATAAATACGATTAATTTTTTTATTAATCAATACTCAATAGTTTTCACAATTATTAATTTTTTCAATCCTTTAAATTGCAAAGATTTTATGTATAAAAAAAAAAGATACGACTGTTATTAATATCATAGGTAATTGAATAAATCTTGAAATAGAATATTGTATTAATAGTTGCTACTTTCACCTTAGATTTCAAATTTGCCTCATTATTGAAGCACTTTCTGTAGAATAGACGAATTCATTTGTTTGTTTTTTTTTTTAATTTAATAAAATGAAGGTTTTTAAATTATATATCTTTCTTCTTTTCAGGAGCAAGGCGTGATTCTGATGGTTACTTTTGGGTTACTGGTCGAATTGACGACATGCTTAACGTATCCGGTCATCTCATGTCAACAGCCGAAGTTGAAAGTGTTTTGGCTGAACATGGAGCCGTTGCTGAAGCGGCAGTTGTAAGTAAACCTCATCCAGTAAAAGGGCAGTGTCTTTACTGTTTCATTACACCTAATGAAGGAAAAAATTTCGACAAACAGTTACAAGATGAACTCAAAAAGAAGAGTAAGTTTAATTATCATTAAAACCAAATAATTAATTAATTACTCTTTATCGATTATTTTGTTAATAAATTATTTAAATTCACAGTAAGAGAACGAATCGGGCCATTTGCACAACCAGACATAATCCATCATGCTCCAGGGCTGCCTAAAACTCGCTCAGGAAAAATAATGCGAAGAATACTTAGGAAAATTGCCGTTGGGGATCGTAATGTAGGAGATACTTCAACATTAGCCGATGAAGGCATTGTTGATTTGCTTTTCCAATTGAGACCAGAAGCTTAAATAAATTGAAATTGAAAATGAAAATATAATTAGTAAAAATAAAAACCTAAATCACCAATGGCTTTAGGATAATACATAATATCAAATGGTAAAATAGAAAATATGTTACAGGTCCAGTATTTTTTCATTTGACGAACATTTTTATTTGTGTTCAAAGACCTACTAACAAGCTCATTTTTTTTTATATAGCATGTTTCTTTTAAATTTATCAACAGAGGAGTTTTTTGGAGTACAACTTTTTTTTTATAATTGTGGAATTTTCAAGCGTTACGAAATATTAATACCGCCATTGCTACGGTTACTGTTGATATGGTAGCACTTGTTATAAAAAAAAATTACAATTTATGTTAATTACTGACATACTGACTAATTCTACAACGCTTATGTAAAGCGGATGGTTGATGCATCTTAAAAATAATTAGTCTTCACAAAATGAGCAAGAAGTTTCAATTCTATCGCGCGTGGTCAACATGCACAAATTTTTATTTCATTTAAAACTTTTGATTTTATTCAACTTGCCAAGGATTGTAACAAATTTATCTCAATTTGATTAGCTCAAGACAAAGTTTATTACTCCAAATTTAAGATATTATTTTTTTGGCATCAGAATAATTTAGCTCGCCAGATAAATACTCAGATCGTTTAATATATTTTTATCTGTTCTGCATGTAATAATAATAACAAAAAAATTAAATTATTTTTTCTATATTCTAACGGCAACCATTATATTATACTGAGGGGTATTTATCTGGAATAAGTTCCAAAAATGAACCAAAGGTCTTGCAGTTTGGGATTTGTCTAGAAAAAATTTTTTAAGTAATTTATCCTGTAAAATTGTTATAGGGTAAATGCACCAATTATTGACTGAGTATGGTTTTCTTTTTTTGTACTAAGCTATAAAAAAACTATTAACTTATTAACAACAATTTATAATGGATTTATAAAAGTTAAATACTTCATTAATAATAATTAACAACTATTTATAATAAAAATTAACAAAATTATATTAATTTTGTTATTTAAGTGTTGAAATACTAAAACCACCAATTATTGAGCGAAGAAACCCAATAAATAACCCACCGTTCTCCAATTAATTGACCACTGAAATAATTATAAATAATTTTGTAAACTATATAGATGTAATTGAATTTATTCAGTACTTTAGAAATATTAACTTCATCTTTAACAGACATTGAGCTTAACTTACAGTAAAATTTTATATCGTACTTTTTATAAAATAATATAAATAATAGTAATAATTAATATGAAATCACATTTCTTTAGATTTCACAAATTTATTCTGATGACGATAATTCTTCTGATTCATTTGAAATTTTTTGATTCTTCTTTTTTTCATTTAAAGCTTTTTTACTAGCTTGCAACTCTTTTTTTTTTTTTAATTGCTTAGCAATTTTTTCTTCTTCTAATAATTTGTTCTTTAATAACCGTTCACTGGGAAAATTAGAACAAAATAAAATTTACCAACCAAAAAAGATTTTAAGTATTATTGTTTAATTATAAATATAAATTTTATAATTATATTTTTATTTAAAAAACATTTAACAAAACATTGAATCAGTTAAGTACTGTAAACACTTGACAGATTTAGTTTTGAGATTAAGAAGTTTGTATTATAAATATACGGTCATTAATTGGATTGTGATAAAATCAAAGGGTCCAGTAGATGACCGAATGAATTTTTTACTGGGTAATTAGCTTCTGACGGATCCAATAGTTGGCCGGTCTTAAAATAATATTAATATTTAAAATTTTACTTTATTTTTCCACAAAAGTTGGAATTTGATCTTTAATTAACATAATAAAACAAAATTATTTTATATTATGTCAATTAATATCACTAAATTAATGATGAAATGAACTCACCTTCCAATTGTACTCTAGTTATTTTTGACCGGTTTATGGCTGGTCGCGTTGTTAACAAACACAAAATATTTTTTTAAAGCTGTAATCTCTGCGCAATCAATTGCGCAATTTTTTATTAGGATGATTATGCTATATTTTGTTTTTTTTTTTAATATAATTAGAAAAAAAAAACCCTGGTAAAATAATAATAAATTAATTTTTATACACATCGGTCAACTAATAGGTGACCGGTCAACAACTGCCGCACTTACCCTACTAAATATTCAAAAATAATTCTTTTTAGTTAACAGGATTTGATCAGTGAAATATAAAAATGTAAATCTGTTTATAATTCATCGCTTTTAATTATATTTAACTTGACGAACAACAGATTTTTTATACAAAATGTAAGAAAAAATCAAACCTAAACACTTTTTAACTTCCCGCTAAAAAAATTGAAAATTTTCAAAAATCAGGAAGTTATTGTTTTTACCCCGTTTTTCGAAAATCGAGTTTTCATCAGATCGCGACGTTTTGAGGTCTTAGGAAGCTTCTCTGACTATTCCCGCAATGGTGTCTGTATGTCTGTATGTCTGTATGTGTGTGTGTGTGTGTGTGTGTGTGTGTGTGTGTGTGTGTGTGTGTGTGTGTGTGTGTGTGTGTGTGTGTGTGTGTGTGTGTGTGTGTGTGTGTGTGTGTGTGTGTGTGTGTGTGTGTGTGTGTGTGTGTGGATGTATGTAAACCTCTCATAACTTTTAAACGGCTTGACCGATTTGATCGTGGTTGGTGCCAATCGAAAGGGTTCGACTGAACTTAGATTTTGAATACAAGTTGGACCGATTCGGACCGATAGATTTTGAAAAATCTTAAAAAAACTGCAAAAAAAAATTTTTTCAAATGTGATTTTTTCTGAATAACTTTCAAACGGCTTGACCGATCAATTCCACAAACTAATCAGCTCTTAACATCGAAAAACCACGTCGATCACCACCAAGCCGGTTAAAATCGGTTGATTCGTTCGTGAGTTATCGTTGACGAAAGAAATCGAAAAAAAGTGTTTTTTTTCGAATTACACCGAAATTTCCGGTCTGATCTGTGAAATTTGTGTTTGAAAATATATCATAGAATTTGAAAAACTACGTCGAATGTCGCCAACCGCGTGAAAATCGGTTCATTCATTCAAAAGTTATTGCGATTTGAAAATTCAAAAAATAGTGTTTTATTAAACTTCTATCAGATTTTTGAGCTCGGAGAGCTCAAAACTACACGAAAATTATATTATTGAGCTCTTCGAGCTCAAAAACGCAATGAGTGCAGTTTTGAGCGCTTAATTACGAAAGTAGCGGGAAGTTGCAGGGATGGCCTCCAGGGTCAACCGTTTTCCTAATTTTTTTTTTTAATTCTATGAAAAATTGAAAGCTTTTTATTCTTTAAATGCGAATTAGACAAATTACAAACTGCAAAATCTACATTTTATCGCTCGACTATTATTGAGCAGTTCAAAATATATATTTTGGCGCTTATTTAAAATGGACAGCTGAAAAAGTAACCGACAGACTACTTACTACTGAAGTAAAAATTTTTTATATTTTGTTTAAAATAGAGAAAAAGAAAGAAAGTAAATAATGAAAGTAAATTTATTATTAATAAAAAATAATAAATAACAAAATATTAAAATTATAATATTAATGTTATGATAATGAAATTTTGCGTTATTGATGGTGCAAAAAAAATATTATTTATCGTTGAGAAAATGCTAAATAAAATATTTAAAAAGATATTATTATTATTTATTATAATAAGTCAAATGGAAAAAAAAAAGTCGATATGAAAAAATACGCACTAACATTAACGCACGTTGACTATTTTGATGTAATATTATAGAAAGAACTATATATTATATATACATATAAAAATTAGTAATTAAAAATACTTTACGTTGTTTTAATTCATATAAAACAACGTGTCTCATACATATCATTTTTTTGTGGAACAAAATAACTTTTGGATATAATATCTACAATGTAGTTAGAAGAAGAAAGCTAAATAATTATTAAGAAGATGATAAATTATTGAATATATGTACAACTTATTGTGCTTAAAAATGTATATAAAAATGTTGAAACATCAATGATTATTAATGTAATACATAGTTAAATCGTCTAATTATTCTTTACTCTTCTATTTACTCCTAAAAATTCTGAAACATCCACTATACTGTTGTTAGTCAGTATAGATAAAACTTTGCTGGTATACGCATAAAAATAATTTGTTATGATAACAAAAGACAGGATAACTAAAATATATGTTGAAATAACAAATGATTATACTTATAACAACAAATCTATGAGTTACATTAACAAAATTAGTTATGTTGTAATAAGAAATCAGTTTGTTAGTTTACAAAATCAATCTGCTGTCCCAACAAAATAATTTTGTTCGGATAACAGAATAATTTTGTTACTTTAACATAGCTGATTTTGTTGCCGTAACGAAATGATTTTGCTGCTGTAACAAAATGATTTTGTTACGTAACTATTACAACCGTTAATATCTCATGAATGATTTGACCGATTTAAAAGAGATTTTTAAGCACTTATAATTAGTCTGTTAGATGTAAGACGATCTAAAGGGAAGTTTCGAAGTTATAAAAAAAAAACTTTTTTTTTTAATTTTTAAAAATTAAATATTTTTTTTTTATTCAATTATTATTTATCAAATCAAAAATAATTCAAGGAAAAATTTCAAAGTTATTAAAAAAAAAAACCCTTTTTTCGGAATTTTTCGATCATGGTTTTTCTTCAACGCATGGATCGATTTTAGTGCGGCTTACAACAATCAACGTCATTTTTTAGGCTTAAGAGCTGATTAGCTTTTGCAAGTGATATATTAGTTAGAGATAAAATTCTAAATAACACTTTCTTTTAAATTTTTCAAAATCTATTGGACCACATCAGTTCGGGAGGTTTAAAAAATCAAAGTTTAGTGAAGCCCTTTCAAACACCACCAAGTTCGTTCAAACTGGTCTAACCATTACAAACATATGGGAAGGTTATTAAACACATACACACACACACACACACACACACACACACACACACACACACACACACACACACACTGCCTTAATGGACAGCATTGTAGCGGAGCTTTTTACTAAACATCCGCCGCGGGAGAAAAGACATTACGGAAAAGATTGCAAATCAACACTTTTTAGAACTAAAGAGCTGCAAAACGCGGCAAAGTCTCTCAAGACGGGAAGGGCACCTGGAGGACTATCAGAGGATGACATCCCGATGTCGGTGATCAGACCTGTAGCCCTGGAATACTCAGACATACTCCTGAACACTTACAATGCATGCTTGGCAACTGGCACGTTTCCCGCGGTCTGGAAGCGGCAAAGATTGGTTCTCTTAGACAAAGGTAAAGGAACCCCCGTAACACCTTCGTCGTTTAGACCACTCTGCATGCTGGACATTGCTGGCAAACTGCTCGAGAAGCTCATACAAAAAAAACTTCGTAACGACATCGACCGTGCCGCAGACTTTACCACCAACCAACATAGCTTCCGGAAAGGTCGTTCGACAGTTGGAGCGATCGAGAAAATCATAGACAGCAAAACAAGCATGGTCTGGCAGCCTCAAAGCTCATAAAGTATGTCTTCTCCTTACGCTAGTCGTCAAAAACGCCTTTAACAGCGCAAATTGGGGAGACATTTTAGACGCTCTGGAGCACAAGTTTGACGCGGAACCAGAGAATCTAGCACTAGTCAACAACTACCTTGACGATAGAAAGCTAGCAGTGGAAACTACTGAAGGCCCACAAGAATACGCTATAACGGCTGGCGTGCCGCAAGACTCAATAATGGGGCCCGATCTATGGAACGCAGTCTACGACGAGCTGCTTGAAATTCCGTTGCCAGAGCAAGTAGGGCTAACAGGCTTTGCAGACGACGTTGCGGCCACGATAGTAGTAGACAGCGTAGAAGAGGCCGAACTACTGGTCCGGGAGACCATTGACGCCGTCGAGACCTGGCTTGATAAACACCACCTGAAACTCGCCAAGCATAAATCAAGCATAAACCAATCAAGATGGTTGTTCTGACACGTCAAAAATGGTTCCCAAAACCATTCACTGTGGACATGGGAGAAACAACACTGACGTCAACAAGGGTCCTGCGCTATCTAGGGGTAATGATAGACGAGAAACTATCTTTCCGCGAACAACTTGACAGTGCATGCAGGAAAGCTAGCAAGACGGTGTCTAGTCTAACAAGAATCATGACGAACACCATGGGACCAAGAACAAAAAAGAGAAGAGTTCTTCTAGAAGCAGTCCATTCAGTACTGCTTTATGAAGCGGAGATATGGGCAAACATATTAAAGCAGAAGACCTACCGGCGAAAGATGGCGGCAATACAGCGGCGAGGTGCTCTCAGGGTTGCATGTGCCTACCGCACGGTTTCCGAAACGGCTGTATTGGTCATTGTGAAAGCCGTGCATATCGACCTATTAACGTTCGAAAGAGCAAAACTCTATGACGCTATAGATAGTGACGAAAACATGAAGGACGCAAAAACGATGATAAAGGTGAAAACGCAGCAAGAGTGGCAGGACCGATGGACATCGGGAGAGACGGGCAGATGGATGGCGTGCCTGATCCCAAACATAAACGTCTGGATTTCTCGGAAGCACGGGAACATGGACTTCTTCCTCACCCAGCTATTGACAGGTCCCGGACAAATCAACGCCTATCTCTTAAAGATGGGGCTGCACTGCACGCCAACGTGTAAATATTGCCTAGACAAAATTGACAACGCCGAACACACGTTCTTCGAGTGTGATCGGTGGAAGGACTGCAGAAACAGCACCGAAGAAACTATTGGCACCACGCTCTCCTCCGAGAGCTTGATAGCCTGCATGCTCAGAAAAGAAGATAATTGGTTAGCTGTTGCATCCTACGCGCAGCGCCTTCTAAAAGCAAAAACCGCAGAAAGAGACCAATAACCAGGAGTAGGCGTCGTGAGACGAAACATGGACTGGATTGAAGTAATGCAACAAATGCATAACAAATTCAACTTTGAACAGTTTCCAGATTTTTGAGGTGCCTCAAAACGTGACAATTTGACAGAAGTTGATTGCTTAACCTATAAATTCAAAAATAAAAACAATACATTTTGTTTATAAAATTATTTTATTATTTCAACAATTTTTAAAATTCAAAATAACATAAAGTTCGCCATCCAAAGATGTATGTACATATAGAGGAAAAACATCATGTAAATTTTCGATATGAACCCAAATAATAGAATTTGAACGGTTTACTTCATATCCTACAACATGTTCATAATATCCTAGGACTAACAACTGATTACAAATAAAGTATACACTATTTACAATATCATTCACGGTTACAATTGCCTTGATTTCCGCAAAAACAGGCATCAAATTTTCATATCCTACTAATACCACCATTTTTCTAGTATATTTTATATTTTTAATTTCAATCCACTTAAATGCTTGGAAGCTTTTATCTTCTACATCATTTGGTACATTGCAGTATAGAAAATCATTCGCCTGAACGGTATCCATAGGACCAAAAGTAATACTTGGAAGTAAAGACTTATTAGATATTATCAAGAAGTTCATTGTTAATTGATGCTTTTTTACTAGTGAAAGAGGAATATTTACTCTACATCTATTAGCTGAAGCAGAAGCCGTTAAATGAGTATGCTTAGATTCAGAACGAATAGAAGACAAATGGCGGTGTGGCTTAATGTATATAGAATAAGCGAAAGGAAATTTAGTATAGACCGGATAGCTCAAGTGGTAGAGTAGCCGACATGTCTTCGGAAGGTTCTGGGTTCGAATCCCAGTCCGAGCTATCTAATAATTTTTTGAAGTGGAACTTCTTTACGGAGGGTAAAATTGAACGATTTGAGGCGGAAAAGGGGAAGTAGCGCTAGAGGAGAAGCATTGAGTGAAAGTTTAGAGTAGGCGAGTGGGGGAATCGCTTGTATAGCAAGCCGAGCAAGCCTTATATATTTTAAAGAGTGGGGAGAGTTAAGGAGAGTCAAGTAGAGTGGACGAGTGCAGTGCGCGTGCGTCGTAATTCCACCACGTTACTTATATATATATATATATATATATCTATATATATATAAGCGAAATACCACTCACTCATCACGAGATCTCCGAAACTATTCGCCCGATTGACTTGAAATTTAGCATAGTTACTCCATTCGTGATGTAGACGCTCACTAAGAACGGATTTTACGCAATTCCTAGCCAAAATGAATTTTTCGTCTACCATCACATATGCCCTCCCCTCCCTCCCTCTCATTCTTCTCCTCCCCTCCCGTGCCCTATAATCTTTCCCCTTCCCTATATCTCTCTCTTTTTTTGGGAGCGAAATATCATTTTGACCCTCTAATCTAAGAAACCATCAGTGGCACCCGTAAATTATCGAACTCAACCCCCCTACAACCACCCACGCTAATCAACCGTTGCCATGGTTACCATTGTCATGGTTATCGTTGCCATGGTTACCGTCGCTATGGTTACCGTTGCCGTGGTTACCGTTGCCATGGTTACCGTTACCATGGTTGCCGTTACCATGGTTACCGTTATCATGGTTACCGTTGCTATAATAACTGTCAAAATGATTGATTTTAAATTTTATCGATTGACTGTTGGGACAGTAGGAATTCATAATCATACGTTTTTTAAGAAAGAATAGCTAAATCATTAATAACTGAAATAACTTATATGTATTGGAATAATCATGAAGGATGAACTCGATTATATCATAACACAGATAAATTAAACATAAATATTATCAAGTTGATATTGTTAAATGATTATACTGATTTTAATGATTAAAATTAAAATGGTAAATTGTGTCTGATGCGTCTTCTCTAAAATTTTACAACGATATCGTTAAATTATTATAAAAAACGGTCGATTTAAGATAATTTCTAATAAAATGAGTAATAATAAATATAATTTTAATACCACTTAATTTGTTATGAATTTATTAATAACTAGCTGATACCCGCCCGCTTCGATAGGAATACAATAAATTTTTATGGTGTAACCTAGATGAAAAATATAAACAAAATGGTTAATTTCAAAAAGATAATGAATATAAATTTTGAATTAGAGAAAAGTGATTGTTTGTGATGACCGGTGTTAGCGAGTATTAAATATATGAGAAAAGTATTTTATTATTAACATTTTTTAAAATTAAAAAATTATTGACATTTTTAAAATTAAATAATACTATGAAGCGGAAAAGAATAGGAGTTACGGATAATTATTACGTGAATCGTTCCAACATTCACGTAACAGAATAATTGGAGGAGGAAGAGATTGAGAAAGAAATAGGAAGGACCTTCTTAATAAGAGTTTACAGAATATGCGAGAAAAAATTCAGATAGCTCGGACAGGGATTCGAACCCAGAACCTTCCGGTGACATGTCGGCTACTCTACCATTTGACCTATCCGGTCTAGACTAAATGTTTAGGATAACATTATTATAATGGGAACGCATCTCACTACACAGTACGTCATGGGTGATGCGGAAATCTGTCTAATGACAGATTTACTGACTAACTGACCCATTGATTGATTGATTATTAATAATAAAATACTTTTCTCATATATTTAATACTCGCTAACACCGGTTATCATAAACAATCACTTTTCTCTAATTCAAAATTTATATTAATTATCTTTTTGAAATTAATAATTTTGTTTATATTTTTCATCTAGGTTACAACATAAAATTTTATTGTATGCCCAGCGAAGCGGGTGGGTATCAGCTAGTATAATATATATATATATATATATATATATATATATATATATATATATATTTATATATATAATGTGTGTGTATATATATTATATGTATATGCGTATATCAGCTGTCGCAAACCGTTCTTATTTAAAACGTTTAGTACAGATATATGCATAAATTAATACGTAAATACTTATAAATACATGAAAAATACACTTATTTGATATATATATTAAAATTTATTCCTGGAAAATTTTTTTTCATTATTTTTTAATTATTTTGTGTCAATAGTTTTGGGGTATAGTGGGGTGTATATATATTTACACGTGTTGACTCAAATATAAATTTCTCAATTCCTGTTTATACATTCGTGTTAATAATTTCATCATTATATTTTCTTAATCCTGGTAAGTAAATGATAATTATTGTAGGTTGCTTTATCGAGAGTTACTACGATTGAAAAATTATATATCGTTACAAAAAATAATACGGCTACTTTTAATCATGGGCGAACAGAGCCAGCTGCACTTCGTCCGTTAAAACTTGAGCTTCAAAGACTGTCATTAAACCCATTAGTGACATTAGAATCACAATTACTTGAATTTATCACTAAAAAGCCTGGTTTGTCAATTTATAGTTTGAATATTCAAAGTTTACAAGCCCATAACAATGACATTATCGATAAAGTAGCTGCTAATTCAAATATTCTACTTTTGTCTGAAACGTGGACTCATAATGATGAAGACATTTCCATTCCTAGTTTTAATTGTGTAGTTAAATATAAACGCCCTAATATAAGATCTGGAGGTGTAGCTATTTATCAAAATGATAACGATACAACACACATTGTAACACCATCAATGGACATTTCAGTACATAATATACAGGCACTTGGAGTACAACTCAGTGCTGTAGGAGAAATCTGTGCCGCGAATGTACAACGGAAAATGGCCAGTCAATTTTACTAGTATCAATTTATATATCACCGAATAAGTATATCACAGACATAATAAAATTTATTCATCGTGCACTACTACCATTTTCGGCTGCTGTTGCGGAAGAACTTAATCAAGACTTAGAAAAAAAACCTATAATCCTTAGTGGAGATTTTAACGTAAATTTTTCATCGGAGTCATCGGCCGTTTTGGTTGATTTTTTAAAGACCAAATTTGATTTAGCGATAAATAATAATAATAAATAATAAATAATAATCCAAATGAACCAACGACAAAACATGGGACAACAATAGATGCGGTTTTTTCGAGATACTTAAATAGAATACAGACAAAAATATTTATTTCACATTTTAGCTATCACAAGCCGCTGATAACATTTGTTGATAATTCAAGTAATAATAAAGAATAAATAAGATGATAATTCTAAAAAATAAAAAGGAAAAATAAAACTTACATTTGTTGTAAACATAATATTCTTAGAAATAAATTCATTTAAATTTTAATTAAAAATGTGTAATTGTTTTAATTCTTAAAAACCGAATAATTAATCCAATAAATTTATTTTGTTTGAGAATAAATGAAATGCTATAATATATATTTATATATATTGATCTGTTTATTTATTTAAAGCGGCTTAAAAAAGTTTCACTTCTATTGTGACCTTATGTCTGTGAGGCTCACTCATTTTTTTTTTTATACACCAGTTTGTTTATTTAGTGATATTTTTAATTAAATTCTCGTAAAAATCACAAAAAACTTGAAATTTATATAAATAATTTTAATTTTTTATTATATATTATTTCATTCATTATTTTTATTATATTTTATTTAATTATTCTGTTTATATAAGTCAACAAATTTTATTTTAAACTACACATATAATTAAATTATAATTTTTTGCCCTCCGGGCGGAAAGTGACAACTTTCGTCCTGCTGCGCTAAACTAAGTTGCCGCTTTCCGCCTTCGTCGGACAAAAAAATAGTATACACTCCACGGGAAGTAAATAAGAAAGCCTCAGATCACATGTTTGTTGACCTCGGCTTCGCCTCGGCCAACAATTACATGTGATCTGAGACATTTCTTACTTTACTTCCCTAGGTGTGTAATATACTATTTATTGCCGCGTATATAATCGTGTTGACATTAATTTCACGGGAGGAAAAATAAAACAAAAAAATACAGTAATTGAAACTGTCAGTAATTGTGAGCAGTCTGAAATGAGTAACTTTCTTCATGCAAGAAAACAGAAGAAAATCGAACTTTCGGCCTCGGAATGATGAAAATAGTGTTTTTGTTTCAAGATTTTTGTTTTTAAATCAAATTAATTTTTTATGAGTGTGATAAAAAAAAACTCAAATAAAGAAAAAAGAATAAAATAAAACTGAAATATTTTAATTTTATTCAATGGATTCATTTTGCCCCATATTTAAAGAATTTTAATATTCAATGGCCGCATCATATTAATATCAACAGTAAAATGAGTAAAAAAGAGAATCAACGTCGTTTATATTTAAACAAATGGTTGTTATTAGAGAGAGAAAGCCTTTTCTCTGGTCATTAAATCATTGTTCTATAATATATGACACGAGATGGAGCATTCATAGCATTTTGTACTCGTTGAAATCAGCTGACTTTCAAGTAATCTAATAGAAATAGACAATTGAGTTGAATCTTATCTTCAATCGCCTCTTTAAATTTTAACTACTATAAGAAACTAATAAATCATCTCCGATTGTGACTATAAACTTCATTAATATTATTAACTTTAAAAATATAAAAAATTTAAACATGAGTCTTGATGATTTTTATGCTGTCGCTCTTGACCTTGTCAAGCAATCCGGTGCGGTAAGTCTTGATGTTCATTTTTTCCAATTAAAAATCCTTTTTTACAAAAATAATGATTACAATAATAATAAATTCACTATTGCAGATTATTCGAGACAGGATTAACAGGCCAAAAGATGTAATGATTAAATCTTGTGACGTTGACCTTGTCACTGAGTCCGATCAGCAGGTAGAAAAACTTTTTATGGATGGAATCACCGCTAAATTCCCGGATCACAGGTATTCCATTTAAACATGTGCTACAACGTTGCACTTATTATTGTCAATTACTTTCAATTAAATATAAAAATAATAATGAAATATTTTATTACGTCAATCTATCAGATTTATTGGAGAAGAAACTACAAGTTCCGGTGAAAAAGTTCAATTGACAGAAGCCCCTACATGGGTAATAGATCCGATTGATGGTACTATGAACTTTGTCCATGGTCTTCCTCATACGTGCATATCAGTCGCCCTGTTAATAAATAAAATCACTGAGATCGGACTAGTTTATAATCCCATTCTCGAACAGTTTTTCACAGCTCGTAAAGGTCAAGGGGCATTCATGAATGGTAATCCTATTAAAGTTTCAGGCGAGAAAGGTACATTTACTCGTTAATCTTATTACTTTTTATTATGTATTACGCAATATTTAGATAAATCAATAACTGTTTGCAAGTTAAAATCGCCCTATCTCAGTCATTAAAAAAATATCATTAATTCTTTTTAAACATCAACTTAAAAAAAAAATTTAACATGTCAACTTTTTGACTTTTTTACGTTTGTAAAAATGACAAAAATTTTGAAAATTGACATGTAAAGAAAATTTATTCAACTTATAGAATACAATGAAATGCTAAAAATTGGTACTTATTTAAATAAATTTTATAAACGATTTTCAATGAGCATTAAAAATTTTTTAAACATTAAAAGCTTCAAATCTAATTGAAAAATTTATTTCTGACTATTTTAAGATGATTTCCACTTTTAAACTATTATCACAAATAGTAACTAATAAATGATATTTTCACAGAACTCAAAAAAGCTTTAGTTATGGTGGAATTGGGCACAAGCAGAGATCCAGAAAAAATGAAGATAGTTATGGAAAATTTAAAAATATTAACATCCAAAGTTCACGGGTAATTTAATAATATAATATATGTGTGTATATCGATGATTGATACGTACGAAACGAGGTTAATTTATTATGATTTAGAGTACGAGCATTAGGATCAGCAGCATTGAATATGTGCATGGTAGCTTTAGGTGGAGCGGATGCTAATTTTGAATTCGGGATTCACATATGGGATTTCGCAGCGGGCGATCTGATCGTTCGTGAAGCTGGTGGCTGTTGTATTGATCCATCCGGTATTGCTATTAATTAACTTTTAATAATGATTCATTTTGTAATTATGAGATCAATACTGTAATTTAAATTGTAATTTTTTAGGAGGTGAATTGGATCTTTTATCACGAAGAGTACTGTGTGCATCATCGCAAGAATTAGCCAATGAGATTTCAAGCTTATTAATTCAATACTTTCCGGAACGTGATTAAGAATTGAAGAAAAAAAAAATATGAAAATCAAAGTATTTATTAATATTGAAAACGAGTAAATTACATGTAATAAAATATTGAAAATTTTAATTTATCTATACGACCAAAAAACTTTCATATGTGTTGTTGTGATAATTAAAGCATTTATGGGATTTACAAGAGAAACAGCTAGAATTTTTATTGTTAATTTCAAACTTAATTTATTCTATTAGTTGTACTTTATTTATAATAATTCAGTAAATTAGTTCCATTGACGATAAATAAAAATATGTATAATTACACTTTCAATAATTCCATTAAATTTATACAAATTTCTTGAATCATTAAATGATTATGTCATTTTTTTCCGTAATAGGTTCTTGAATCTGAAAACTCATAATTATTATAGTTATTTCATATTTATTAATAAGTATTCAGACGTAATGTGCAAATCACGGTAAAAAAATTCATCTTGGTACATGCTTTAATAAAATGACTTCCAAATTACGTCTGATTAAAAAAAAAAAAAATTTGTTTATTTATAAAAAAAAGTCTAGATTAAAAAATTAAAAATACTGTCACCTTACCTGTTAATAACAATACTTACTAAAATTATTTGGAAATATAAACTGACTAGTTATGTGTTTTCCGAAGGACTCGTTTCTCACTTGGAATGGTATCAGAAGTTAAGTGTACGCTTGAATCTTGTTCCACCAGAGTAGAGATTCCACCAGTTGAGTTCTTAATCTTGATGTTCTGATCTTGATGAATTCTTCATTCATTTCCTCCCTTACAGGGAGGGCTACAAGTGAAAACATTACCAAACGGCCAATTAGAAAAATTATATCAAAATCACCATTTTTTTGTCTTTCAATTTTTATTCATTATTAATATTATTATTATTATTACTTTTTTTTTTATTATTTTAGAATATTATTGGATATTAGCTATCTTAATCAACTATAATTAATGAAATACTATTTTAAAAATAAAGGAAACTAAAAATTTGTTTCCTAAATAGTTTATCTTTTTGAATAGATAATATTAGTCAATCTTCTCGATTTATTATCCCCACGTTTAAACTTTTATTATACCCTTATTTATGATACGCGATATATTTCTTGTTCACTAAAAAATATTGTAAAATATCGAATATTGGGGTACGATAAATATCCCATAAGGCAGGCTCCATGAATACCTTGCAACGGGAACGGCGCTATTGGCCCTCACCAGCTCCATCAATGGTCATTGAAAAATTAATTGAAGAGTGATCTGAAACATAAGCAGTCTAGTACAATTTTGCTTTTAAGCATTTAAGTAACGTTATAGGAATTAGGTTGTTTTTCAGGAAGTTATTTTTTAACAGCTAGGATATTCTTTGAACAATACTCGTTTTGTTTTTGTACGCGATAATAACATTTTTTTATTACATCTGTACTGAAAAATTTTTAATTCTAGACATTCTTAGTAAAACAAAAGTCATATTTATTGGAATAGATAAGTTTGAAATTTCTAGAAACAGTACTGAATATCCAAACTGTATTATTAGTTGACATAATTATTTTGTTAAAAAATATTAACTTAAAAATAAAAAAACAAACTTATTGAGCTATGTACTTCCTAAACCTTTTCTGTTATCAATCTTTCAGACATTTGTCGATTTATTTAAACTACAGTCCTATTTACTATACAATTTTATTTTGAATCGTTCATACACCAATTTATTTAATTAATTTATGTTATTATTCGTATTCCTTTTTATTTTCAATAGAAATGAAAATGAAAACTAATAATCCATGATTGATGAATACGTAAAAATATTAATGATATTAATGGTCGATTGTTTATACGCGTATTCATTTCAAGTAGAGCATAAATTTAATTTCCATTTACTTATTATTTTTTCTTTTCTATTTTCGTTGATTATCTGTTATGTATGTATAAATAACCGAATTGATAGAAACAAAAAAAGTAAGATTATAAGTATTAATTAATTTACAAATAATTACTAAATATACAATTATAATTTTACTGTGATAAATTACTAAAAATTCATTTAAATTGATTGAGTTGGTACAAGTGAGATAGTATAAATATGATGAAATTATAAAAATTATCATTTTCATCAGATTTAGTTGTCTTTGAGTAAAAAAATGTATGCTCATCGATTGTCTTAAATAACTTAAAAAAGTACAACTCACTCTTATACTTTCTACATCAATTTTTTTCCAATACTAACTCTTAGTAATTCACTATAAAATACAACTGATGAAAAATTATGTTGCATAATTATTTTTATGAAAAATTGAACGTTTGATTGAAGCTTTTTTGCTATTTCTGACAATTTGAGATCCAGAAAATATTATTGTAGTGTTTATAGTTCTCAATATTTTACCAGGTTATATTGGGTATACCCCACTTTTGATTATAAGTCTGATCCCAATAATATTTTCTCACCTCAGATTTTGCAAAAAAAGTAATGATGCTTTTCAAAATAAAACGTTCAAAATGTACAAAATTTACGTTACATCTCAGTAAGACAGACTTGATGTTTATAAGGTCCCCGAAAATTGGGGTTACCTAATTTTTTTCTTGTATAAACGGATGAGACAGTGCATCCTTCACTTTCATTCTTTTGGTGTGATCCAATGTTATTATGCGTTCTAGCAAGTCTTTTAGTTGGTTGACCGGGCTGACCCTACTTTTTTGCTCAGCAGATAACGAAGTTCCACCAAGCTCTGCCCCAAGATCTCGCGTTGGAGGAATGGTTGACATAACGACAACTTTTTCCTGAAATTTAACAAAAAGCATTATGATAATTTTTTATTTAAATTTCTTTTAAATTCAACAGATTAAACTAGGACTTTTTTTAGTACTAACAGCTAATTCTAAATAAAAAGTAGTTAAATGATAAAAAAAAAAGGCCATTCGGCAGCCGAAATGGAAGTAGATTTTTCAAATAAAGAAAATTGATTTTTAATAAAATAATATAATAACACTATTAATGTATAACTTAATTTATGAATTAAAAACAAAATTCAATAATAAATTTAAAACTATTTAGAACAAATTTTGGAAAAAAAATTAACTTTTGAAGAAAAAGTTTCTCAAAGAATTGCAAAGATTATAAAATTTGAATTATAAATGACCAAATTTTAAATAACTGCTTAGGAACAACAATTTGCAAATCAATCAGATGTTTGAAACCGGATAAAATTTTAATTGAAGAAAACAATATATAGAACTAATTTGTGACATATTTACTGACGAATTACCTGAAAACATTACACAAAAGACTAATCATTATCGTAATTATTTAATTTACATCATGATTAAGCTATGATGCAGACAATAATTCTAAAACGGCTGCAACAGTAAAACTGTTTCATTAAACGAATTCTAAAAGGAGTAATATTGAGGCTATTACCACTTCTGAGTAGTGGAAATTGAAGCTTATTAAAAAAGCTTTACGATGCATTTTACCGAATTTTGGTATCTTGTCTCGATCAGTAATTATATCAAGTTGAAGTAGTAAAAACATCAATTTTTACAATTTTCAAAATTTCAAAATCCTGTCATTTCCAAATTACTCGCCCGATTAAGCTCATCTTCGAACTTTATCTTGGTCTTGATCGATAGATAAAGCATGTTGAGTTTGAGAAGAATCGGTTATAAATTGAAAACGCTATCGTGCCGCGTTATATCGTATAAATATATATATATATATATATATATATATATATATATATATAACTATATATATATATATGCTAGCTATATATATATATATATATATATATATATATATACTATATACTGCTATATATATATGTATATATATATATTTATTTATTTTTTTTATTATTTTATTTATTTACTTCCCAAAAAGATAGATATACAAAAATCGTACATATAAATCCTAAAGAGGAAACACAATGTTCCCTGTGCATAGGTTCGGGAAGAGTTAATAGGCATATATGGTTAATTTATCATATGTGCCTATTTAACAAAATATACTTAGTATTGAAAAATTTGTACATTATTTATAATAGAAAAATATAAAGCGAAAACATAGAATAGCACCAGAAACGTGCAAGTTTTGTAAAAGTTATAATTATTATTCTTCATACGATTAAATACTATTATTACGACTAGCGCAAGTGACATATCTTTTATTCGGTTGCTAGTTGTTTCTGACTGGACGTCAACCATATTTTAATATTATTTTTAGTTTTTTTAGTAAATGTATGTGCATTCTTTATTTCATTCGGTAGCTTATTAAAATATTTAATTGCAGTATACAGTGAACTGCTTTGAAATTTAGTCTTCGTTATTTTAGGTCCTTGGATTATTTTGTACCTAGATCTACCTTCATAATTATTATATTTATATAAGCACGTACTAAAGAATTTAGTCAAACTACAAAGTACATATTGCTGTTTAATATTTAATATATATTTGTACTCTACTCTAATTTTTTTTAGAAGTCTTTGGAATAGAATCACTATAACAAGAGAAAGTTAAATACACAGTTTTCCCCTTATTTAGTGTTAATTGGTTATTTTTTAGCTAACTGTGGACAATTTTCAAGACTTCGTTCATATCTCTTTGCACTACGTCCCAATTATCTCCCGCACACCGTATAGCAGTATCATCAGCATATGATAGAAGGTAGTTTTGGTCTACAGCTCGAAAAATGTCATTAATATATAATAAAAACAATAGGGGGCCGAGTATTGTTCCTTGTGGGACACCGATTCTTACATTTTCATGTTTACTGTAAACTCCCTTATATTTTACTGTCTGTACTCTATTTTCTAAATAATCTTTCATCAATTTATTAGCAACACCCCTTACGCCGTATCTTTCTAGTTTGTTCAGCAATATGTCATGATTTACAGTATCAAATGCCTTAGCTAAATCAAGAAAGGTAACAATTGTTCGTTTATCATAGTTTAAGTTGTCATATATATTTTGAATAAGATCAGCATGAGCATCACTTGTGCTCTTGTTTTTTAAGAAACCAAATTGTCTCTCATTAATTGTATTACATTCTGTTATAAAATCAGTCAAACGAAAATGTATGAGTTTCTCTAGTACTTAGGCTAAATTTGATATCAATGAAATCGGTCGATAGTTACTGGGCTCATAGTAGTCACCATTTTTGTAAATGGGTACAATAACTGCTGTTTTTAGGGCACTGGGCCAAATACCTTCAGTTAAGCATAAATTAAAAATATGCTCTAAAAGTTTGCTAATACAATGTGCTGAGATTTTTAATACTTTACTATTTATTTCGTCCAGACCACCCGCTTTATCTTTTAGATTTTTAATCGTTTTAAATATTTCATTGGCATCTGTAGGTCTGAAGAAAATTGATTTACAATTGTTTTCTACTAAATCAGATGTCCTGCTCTTATTAGTTTTATCAACATTAATCTTTTTAGCTAAATTAAGCCCTATGTTGCTGAAAAAATGAACAAAAACATCAGCAATATCTTTGGCAACAGTTACTTCTTTATCATTATATATTAATTTTTTAATGTCATTGTCTGCTTTGTTTTTCCTCCCTAATTTATTATTTATGTATTGCCATAGTTTCCTACTGTCACTCTACTGTTCTTGTTGACGTGTTCAGCATCATAGTTTTTTTTCGCTCTTAAAATTACTTTATTTAAAATTTTACAATAGTTTTTATAATTGTCTTTAAGTTTAGAGTTATTTTTATCAAGCTTCCATAAATTATGTAAAGTTTCTTTAGTGTTACAAGATTTCACAATGCCCTTAGTTATCCAGTTTTTCCTATGTAAACTAAGTTTGCCTTTATTTCTAGATATATTTGGTTTTCTTTTCAGTGTAGCTTCTTTAATTAAATATTTTATTTCCTTAATTAATATATATATATATAAATACATACATATATAAACTTTTGAACTATATACATTTTCTGACTCAGCTCGACAAACTGAGTCAGAAAACGACTAAATTTTTTCAAAGTTGCGCCATGAGGACGGCTGCAATAGTTAGATTTTTATAAAATCTACTAAAAAACTGTTTCATTAAACGAATTCTAAAAGGAATAATATTGAGGCTATTACCACTTCTGAGTAATGAAAATTGAAGCTTATTAAAAGAGCTTTACGATGCATTTTACCGAATTTTGATATCTTGTCTCGATCAGTAATTATATCAAGTTGAAGTAGTAAAAACATCAATTTTTACGATTTTCAAAATTTCAAAATCCTGTCATTACCAAATTACTCGCCCGATTAAGCTCATCTTCGAACTTAACCTTTTTCTTGATCGATAGATAAAGCATGTTGAGTTTGAGAAGAATCGGTTATAAATTGAAAACGCTATCGTGCTGACAAGCCGCGTTATATCGTATAAATATATATATATACAGAGTGTCCCAGAAGTAACGGACGCCATTGTAGCATCTGATAAACAAAATAATTCTGAGACGAAAAGTCCTTAGCTATTTTTCAATCAGACGCATAGATAATTAATTATTCATTAAAATAACGTCTTTTTATACGTTAGAGAGAGAGAGAGCACTAGTGTCCAGTCAAGTGCGTTCAAAACGAAGACGCTTGCACGTGTGAATGTGTAAGTAAATATGAGTGACTACGTTAGCTATAGAAGCTAGTTAGTCATACAGTTAGTTGTGTCTTTGTTTGGCACGTACTTTACTGGACGCTGGAGCTCTTTCTCTAACAAATAAAGAGACGTTATTTTTAATTAATAATTAATTATCTATGAGGTTAATTAAAAAATGGCTAAGGACTTTTCGTCTCAAAATTATTTTCTTCATCAGATGCTACAATGGCGTCCGATACTCTCTATGCTATATATATATATATATATATACAAGTGTCCCCAAAGGTCGCGGACGCCATTGTGGGGATCTGATGAAAAAAATAATTCTAAGACGAAAAGTCCTTAGCCATTTTTCAATTAACCGCATAGATAATTATCTATTATTAATTAAAAATAACGTCTCTTTATTTGTTAGAGAGAGAGCGCCAGTGTCCAGTAAAGTATGTGCCAAACAAAGACAACTAACTGTATGACTAACTGGTTTCTATAGCTAACGTGTCACACATATTACTTACACATTCACACGTGCAAGCATCTTCGTTGGAACGCACTTGACTTGACACTAGCGCTCACTCGTCCCCAACATAAGACGTTATTTTTAATAATATTATTATCTATCGTCTGATAAATGGCTGGGACTCACCTATATTGTTTATCATATGCTTTACAATGGCGTCCGTCTGGGACACCCCTATATATATATAAACTTTTGAACTATATACATTTTCTGACTCAGCTCGACAAACTGAGTCAGAAAACGACTAAATTTTTTCAAAGTTGCGCCATGAGGACGGCTGCAAGTTAGATTTTTATAAAATCTACTAAAAATGAATTGACGGATGAAATACTAACCTTCCCGTAAAACAATAACAGAAATTAACAATTTGGGGTGTAAATATGGTGATAAATATTATACACACCATAGAGGAAAGTAGGATACCTTAATCTGCGTATTTGCAACCCTCGCTGTCAACTTGGAAGACAATTTTACACGAGAAATATCCTCCATTTCTCTCAAAGTGTATAATACGCTTTGAGATTGAAACAGATAAATAATTACCCAACAGTATCATTATTTATTAAATTATTGCTACAAGATTGATATGTTATAGTTTTAAAAATTATACGTAGCCAAACCTAATTCAATTCTTAACATAAAACGCCAATTGTCCAGGTGTAAATCCAAATAACATTATTATTATAAAACCAAAAAATGATGGAAATTTTTTTTTTTCGATAATTCTTTAAAAACTAGTTCAAACTCAATAATAGAAAATGATTTAGAAACAATAAATAAATTTCTTACCCTTTCAGTGACTTTGTCAACTTCATGATATAGAAAATTGCAATTAGCATCAAAGTGTTGGTCTTTGAATGCCCCTTTTCTTATTAATTTGTTAGGCATTTTGCCCTTGAGATCCATGAAAAATTTTAACATTTGATTATTTGTTTTGCCAGAAAACATAATTTTGCCAGTATACAATTCATATATCGTACATCCAACTGACCACATGTCAATAGCACAATCATATTTTATTCCAAGAACTAAAACATAAAACTCGTTAGAAATTAATCAACATAAATTAGCAAAAGTTTCCTATTTATCAACAATATATATTAGTTAATAAAAAGCAAATAATTTCAATCATATTTCAATAAATTATGAAAAATAAAAACTTACTTATTTCCGGGGCACGATAAAATCTTGAAACAAGATATGGTGTATTTTCGTTTTCATGTGCATAACATGCCGATCCAAAATCACATAATTTTAATACAATTTTATTTTCACTGACTAGAATATTGTCTGGTTTTATATCACCATGTAAAATATTTGATTTACTTAATAGTTTTAAGGCAAGAAACAATTGTCGTGAGTACGAACGCACTGCTTTAACATGCAGACCTACATCTTTGCCATATTTTTTCAAAACCTATAAAAATAAAAAAAAAACATTTATTAAACCCTGGCTCAAAAATATTTAATTTTAATTAAATCACTAACCTCTCTTAAATTCATTGAAAGAGGCTCGAAAACCATGCACAAGTGATTTTTATGAAAGAAGTGTCGATATAATCTCAGACAGTGAAAACGATCTTCTGAATCCTCATCATTTAGCTTCCGGAGAATTTCAAGTTCCTTAAGACCTGTCCTATGCCTGTGATATTAACATATATAATATTAATTAGAAACATGTACAGATAAAATAAAAGTAAATAGAAAATGAATTTTCAATAAAAAAAACTCACATTATTTCATTGTTTCTTATAATTTTGACAGCAACATCCATACCTCCTCGTGTGGTATCTCTAGCTCTAACAACGTTACTGAAAACTCCTTGACCGGTATATCCATAGACGGTGTATCGGCTATCAAGAGTCTCACCAATTCGCACACTAATGATAATGAAAATATATATTGTATATTAATAATTGGTCTATTGAAATTTTAATAAATTATAAATCTGCTCATTTTTATCAAGTTTGCGATAAGCGAAATATCTTATTGGAAATAAAGAAAGACAATTTTATGATTAAGATTAAATTTGTATACTTTCAAAAATTAAATACTCCAAAATTGTTGCAGTAAAATCTAAATCATAGCTATAGTATGAATACTTATTTAAATTATCATAGAAAAATTAATTTTCATTGTTAGATAATTAATCTTTCATATTTTTATTTAACATATATAATATTTGAACCTGTATTAGAAAATAAAATGAATAGCAGTAAATATTAATTACCGGTAATATCCTTCAGCATCATCCCAATTATCAGTTAAGCTTGGATTTTCGTGACCACCCACTCGATTGCCTTCAACAGTTGGACTCTATAAAAAATATTCATTAACTGTAGATTAACATAAAAATTTCTATAAAAAAAAACTCTGCACTACTAGTTCATGAAAACATGGAAAAGTTGCGAGCCATTATGGTAGGATTAAACTATTGAGAATGGAAGCCAGAAAAATTTGTGGCAAAAACCTCTTGCTAAAGATCCAACAACTAATCGAAGGAAAATTCGAGGTCAACCTTGGTGTGCTGCGATAGACATACTGAGAGGTCTACCAATTGAAGAACTCTGCACTTACTTCCAAAAAATTATAGATCAAAGCAAATTTGGCAAGGCAGTAAGTGAACCAAAAGGAGGGGAAGAGGAAACTTTAGAATAAAGTGGAATGACATTAAAGTGATATAGGAAGTAAAATAAATATGCTATATATTGATTCATGTTAGCAATAAGAGTAACTAATGTAAGTTTGACTTGAATTGAGGAAGGGAAAATACCAAAGTTTTTATGTAAAAACTGTATTTCAGAAATAAATTATTACTATATAAAAAAAAAATACTCACATTAAAATCTCCCACATTGTCAACATCAGCAAACATATCCCATTCACTAGTTTTTTTAACATTAATCTTATCATCATTTTTTTCATTTGTCTTAACTTCTTCTTGATTTTCCGATTTTTTCTTTGTTGGTGGTTCATCAAATCTTGATTTTCTTTTCTTAGCCAACAGTTGTAACTTGTTTTGATCCGGTAACGGCGGAGTATGACTTTCCGAATTCGAATCGCTGTTATTTATTGCTTCTACATGCTTTGAAGACGAACTCGATTGTTCGGTACTAACGGGGTTATCATTTACAATAACATCTGTAGACATATTTGAATCCTCAGTTGGCCCACCTAATCGTTTAAGTAACTCTTCTCTTTGTTTTCTCCGCCTTTCAATAATAGTTTCTTCATCTTCCTCCTCTTCAATATCAATATCTTTAAGATCATCTTCACTAGAGCTATCAGATCTCTCAACCTTCAAGCCTTCAGAAAGCGAATCTTTGTATTTATCACCTCGTTCGCGCTTACCATTTTTTTCTCGATCTCTGTCATTTCGTCCATGTCTGTCTCGATCTCTACGATTTCGAGACAATGATCTTGATCGCCGATACCTATCATTTCGGTCTCTATCATTCCTATATCGCGCGGGACTTCGTGATCTTCTAGATCGTTCGCAAGTTTTATCATGATTCCGCGAGTCTCGACTACTTGCTGTATCTCGATTAGATGTATAACGATCTCTATTATTATGTTTATCCCAGTTGTCTCCTTTGTCTCGACTACTATGACCATCTTTACTTACTACTGGCTCTCGACTCCGTGCATCTCTATCTCTACCTGAATGACAATTTCGATTTTCTGCTGGCTTTAAATTTTTAGAATTTCCTTTCATATCTCGATTACTAGAATCATTTCGTGATTTAGACGAACGATAATCTTCACGTTTCCGTTCATCTTCTTTAATGTCGTGATCACGCTTTCGTAATTCATCTCGTTTCCCGACCTCTTTACGACGATCTTCATCTATACGTTTCCTTACATCGTCTTTTCGAGTTACCTCTTTTTTTTCTATTACTTTTCGCAATTTATCAGATTTCTTTGATTCGTCATTATGTTTAGTTGTCTCATCACGCCTTCTATCTCCTTCTTTCCGTTTTTCACCTACATCCTGCTTAGATTTTTTAACACGAGTTATATCTGTTACAATTCGGTCTGTTGATTTAATATTTTTCTTACGTTCTCTACTCCCAGATCTACTTCGGTGGCGTTTTTGTTTAGCAATAATATCATCACCACTATCATCCTCTACAAGGATAACGTCAGGGGTTTTTTTTGTTATTTCTTCACGATTAAACCTTTTTTCATCTTTTTCTGATTCATCAGAAAGATATTGCACTAAACATGCTTGAAGTCGTTCCTAAAATTTTAAATTGGTTATTGTTCTGTTTTTTTATTAAATTTAAAATAATAAACTACTAATACCGTCTATATAGCAATACGTTTTGATACTGAGATCCATATATACATCGAAATCGCGAAAAAGAAATCTTAAACTACTACTGACACCGCTTTTAAATAAAATTCAACGATTAAATAATAAAGTAAATCATGCAAAGAGCTGATAATTTGTCTTGAATTTTTATATGTACGTGATCGTGTTTACGTTATTTTAATCAAGTCATATTACTATTAACTATATTGGCAGAAACTTTTTTTATATAAGTAATAAAAAAAAAAACTAATTAATACGGAAAACTTGACATACTTTTTGTTTCATTAGCTCCTCTAGATCGACATCATCTTCGATAATGGTGCAGTCTACTTCATCTGAATCTAAATCAACTAGATTTTCACCTTCACTTTCAGTAGACGCAATTTCCATTACAGAGTTAACAACTTTACCATTTATACCTGATTCTTTAGTATCATTTTTTACAGGAACTTTCTCTCCTGCAATGCCATTATTTTCCACTTCTTTATCTTTTTGAAGCTTTTTGTGTTTCTTATGTTTTTTTCTGTAATTTAAATAACAAATAATAAATTTTTAAAAATATCCTTTTCTGTTTTTATAACAAAATTGATAAATAATTTAATATCTGACAATTTTTTTCTAATTATTTATAATTAATAAGCAAGTAGATTTTTCTGAGTAATATTTTTACTGTGTGTATTTTAATTGACAAACAAAAAAATTGTCAGATTTCCGTTGTAATATATATCTTAATTTTACCTGTCTTGTCGATCAACTTTTGCGTCTATTTTTTCCTTGTCTACAATTTTATCTTTTTTATGTTTGTGGTGTTTATGTTTCCTTTTTTTTTTCTTTTTCTGTTCAAACAAATCAGCATGTTCATCTATGCTATGAATATCTTGCTTTGAGTCAATATACTCTAAATCGGATGATCTAAAACAACAAAATTAGTTATCAGCACAAACGATAGATTTTTTTTCAATTATGCAATATCAATAATAAAAATAAAAAATTAAGTATAAATAGTTGAAAAATAATCTTAAAATTTTGATAATGAAAACACAGTTAGTTAACATAAACAATAACATTTAAAAACTCAAAATTAGTTTTTTTTATCTAACGTATCAACTTCATTCATATTCTACACAGATAAAATAAAATTAAAAAATTGAAACACTTACCCCATTTTGTATACGCTAAAGAACTTTAATAAAAATATGTATTTTAGTATAAACAAAAATATGTATGTTTCTACACTCAAAAACTACGATATCAACGTAATACTCAAAACCATCAATAACCCGCCATCTTGGTATACTTACAGTACACGTATAAAAAGATACTTATTTTGCTTTTATACTCATTTACGAAAGACCATCAGCCATACTGAAAAAGATCCGTTATGGAGTGAGAAAGCGTGTGGATTTAAATTTAGTTTTTCGGTCTATCATAGATGTCACCTGTGTCAAATCACGCTTAACAGAAATCTTTTTTACAGAGTGAGTAAGCTGTAGTAATAATGAATATAAAACTTACCAAAACATTAATGATTTTTCTGATTTTTCTAAAAGATAAATTATGATAAAGGAATTTTTGGAAAAAAATCCACCTGTAAAAATTGTAAAAAACTACATTATATTGAAATCAGCAGGCGTTTGACACATTTTAAACCCTTCAGTACCCACATTCTTTTTAGTGTCTCACTTGCACTGCAGCGACATCCTATAAGTTGAATGTTGTTGCGTGAGAAAAATTCTCATAGCGAGGGTACTGAAGGGTTAATTTTTTTCATTAATTAAATTATAACTAAAAAAATATTGTTAGAAAATTGCGCTTGTGTTTTTTAAATCTTCGAGCTGTGGAATTTTTATTATAATTTTTTTTCAATAATTTTTCCAATAAGAAAAGGCGTAAAAATTTTTGGATATTTGCTAATTTTATTTTTGAAAAAACTACGAATGTAAATTCTTGACTACAACTTTTGAGTACTAATTTATTTGTTAATTTAAAAAAAAAAAAATAAAAAATTTATCAGATGTCTGTTGATTTAAGTGTCAGAAAAATTTTTTAATTTGCGGAGTAATAATGTATGAATAATCCGAACAAAAACAGTTTCACTGTAAAAAAATCACGCCAAGTCCACGTTCATAAGACTATTAAGAAAAAAAATTTTTATTTCTTTACAAAAAGATATAAAATAAAAAATTAAAAATCCAAGTAACCGATATGGTTGTTTATGATTTTCGGAAATTAAAAAAAATTTTGTTACAAATTTAAGAATTAAAAGAAACAATTTTGGAACGTATTTAGTGTGCGTGGTTACGAAATATTTTACTTTTTATGAAATTCCTAAAATCTATCTACTAGGACTTTTAAAAAAAATTGAAGTACACAATGACGCACACCAAGTACGTTCCAAAATTGTTTCTTTTAATTTTTAAATTTACAACAAAATTTTTTTTAATTTCCGAAAATCATATAAAGTAAAAGCCCCAATACATGATCATGTACCAGTATATGATCACTCCATGTATTTGTATACCTACATTTGCGAATATAGATATACAAATACATGGAGTGATCATATACTGGTACATGATCATATACTGGGGCTTTTACCTTACAACCATATCGGTCTGTTGATTATTTGAGAAATTAAATACTGATTGCTTATCTTTAAAACTTTTTGTTAAGTAAGTTGAAAACTTTTAAAATTGTAAGAATTATTCATTTTTAATCGATCATTTATGATGATTGTTATTATGCTTATTTTAAAATTCAATATATACTATATTATTTTATTTTAAAATTTATTTTTTAAAGCTTATGAATATTAAGAATCAATAAAATTTAATAATTTTTTAAATATTAATATACTGAAAAACTTTCTGAATAATAAAAATTTTAGTATAATTATTTTTTCTCTCAGAACAATTTTAAAAAAACAGTTAAATATAACCGATATTGTAGGTAGATAAGAATTTTAAACAATTACATCTCAATCATACTCTCAAATTAAAGGATCTAGTGAAGAAGAAGCAGGTTTAAAAAAATCCTAAGAACAAACAAACTTTATGCGATTAAGTATTGTACTGAATCATTAAATAATTGATTAAATACCTAAATTTACTTAAAAACCTTCAAATTTTTGAATTGCCGATATCGTAAATTTCAAACTATTAGAACCATAGCGTGTTTTTTACTAGCAGAACTCTTTGCCCACTTTCAATGTAAGAAAATGCTTAAGGAGTTAATGATAATAACGATATAGCGCAGTTACCGATAAGATTATTTAGTTGAATATACATGTGTCTTTTACTTTACTAAAAAGAAATTAGAAGAAAATATAATAATAACCACTTAAGTAAATGTACTCAATGAGCCCGAATGTTTCAGCAATCAAAAGTTTCTTATAATTTTTACCGTAATTAATTATGATCCCTCTGATGTACTTATTATATTTATAAAAACATTATAATAGATAAAGGTGTTTTACATTCTGCAAATTTATGAAACAAAAAAAAATACCAATAGTTATCTTATTGTTACTATTTTGTTGATTAATACAGAAAAATTAAATTTTTCAGTAAATTAAACACCTCAATAAAATATTTTTGAAAAAATTTCTTTTTTAGTGTGATTAATATTTCGGAGACGAAGAAAAAGTAATCTTCCCAAGCGGCACAGAAAATTTCTTGGTAATGTTTTATTGAATTCAAGTTGACAATCGTTAATTTTTGACTTCTTGCTGAACATAATCTTTCAAAAATTAAAATTTTTTTTAGCAACGCTCGGGTTAATTTATTCATTAGTAAAAACATTAATCATAAAACAAAAAGTATATGTGATAAATTTTTAAGTTATTTTTGTTAAAAAGTAAATTAAATAAAAAATTTGCTTATATAAAATTTTTAAAAACTCTAGTAACAGTGCAGATTTAGGATAAAGTTTTTTTATAACAATTTATTTTCTAAAAACTGCAAAAAATTAGTTTTCTGCTAATTTCACTCTTATAATCAATTGTTTTGATTATTATTATTTTAAGAGTGAGACGGAAACAATAATTTATCAGCAAGCATGTGTCGCCGCCAACAGAGTTGACGAAGTACCACCGAGTCAGTGTCAGACGATAGCAAGATGGCCGTAAAGTGGTGACGGGTAGTGGAATGTCTGGCTGTAAAATTAGTGATTTTCCGAAATTGCGGATGGCCTAGCGATGGCCGAATTTAACATCGACATCGGCAAACTTCCCGAGGATGTGCGGGAGAAGCTTGCAGAATTAGAACTTGAACTTTCCGAAGGTAAATTATATTTTCATAATAATCTGTCGTCCCCTTGCACTGAGATATAGAAGGTAACCCTTCTGACTCACCCTATTTGAATCTCCGTAGACGTAAAGGCACTCTTGTTGATAATCGATAATTTTTTTATTCCTTTTACTTTTTTAGTGCCTCGAATAATTTCCTAAAACAGTTGTGCTGTTAATAATCCATAGCTTGTCGTAATGATAAAAATTGTAATTAATAGGATAAATGGAGCGACCAGTTGGTGAAAATAAATGTCTCTGATAGCTACGACAAATAAATTGTTCATCTGACCGCACCTCCTAGTTTAAATTCAGTTTAAATTTTATTATAATTATTATTTTTATTTTAATCATTTTCTTTATAAATTTTTTCATTCTAAAATGGTCAGGGTATTATATGAAAACCATGATTGTCATTAATGCTATTTATTATTTATCAAGAGTTAAGTAACTCAATTCCTGTTTATAATTTAATGTTTAAATCGAGTAGAATAATTCAATTAAGAAGATATTGTAGTGCTTAAATAGCACGATATTTAATGATTGTATGTATTTATATTAATTTAGTTTCATCTCATTGCTGACACTTCTCTCGAGTCTCGAGTTCTCGGTGTTATTCGGAAAACAGTCATCCTGACAATTATACTCTTTTACATTTGCGTACACATAAACTCATGACTAAGACACGATCATAACCGGTTTTTTTTTTATTTTAATTCAAATTACTATATTTGCTTATTTTACTTATATTTAAATTAAATTATATATTTTACATCCTGTATATACTTATACATAGTAAAATTATAGAATTCAAACATCTAATAATACTGAAATTAATGAGTATGAAATGTTTATGATACTGAAGTTATTAACAAGTATCTGATAATTTTTAATCATCTTTCAACAAATAAATTATGGTAAAAAATTTCGTAATTAATTAGCAGAAAATTAATTGTCTGCTAAATAAATTTTTTTTAATTTAGAAATAACTTACTTAGTAGACAGATAAAAATATAAAAAATGAAATTTCAAATTTTCAAAAACTCTTTTTCTGTAAATTAAAAACTATTTCTTACTTAACTTAAATCATTGAGTTTAAAATTACTTTGAAATTTTTAAAATATTAGCTGTCATTTTACACTCATAAATTTGACATTTGATCAATTTCAGCAATTTTTCAACAAATCAATTATGACTATAAAATTGCGAATTTATAAATTGTAAAAAAATTATGAATTAATTTTTTTTTAATAATTTATTATTACTAATTTATCTGTTGAATAAAACCAAAAAATTATCAGATCTCTTCTGATACCAGTACCATAAATTTCTGAATATTTTCATTTTTTATATAGAACTATAATGAATTTCTTTATCTTTAGTATTATACGAACGAGTGATTGAACTTTTAAAATTATTCAACAATTTCTACTTCATAACTTTAGAACACAAGTTAGTCAGGGTTAAAACGTTAATATTACTACCTACGTGTGGCATGTCCTGTCTCATCATATCGTTGTGTTATGTTATAAATATGTACCCGTGTGATGTTACCACGCGAGTATATGACTATTGCACAGGTGTAATGCACAACCACAAAACAGACCAAAAGAAAGAAACAAAGAATAGAAAAATAAAAAATTGTCGCTTTTATTTTTTCTTTTAACGTAAATAATTATATTTATGGTACTGAAAATATTGAATATCAATTTTTATAAATAAAGTTCGTGCATTCATTTTTTTATAATTTATTATTTCATTAATATTTTAATTTGTTTACATAAAACAATATTGAGAGTTTCCAAAAATTCCGCAATCTTCAATATCATTTATGGTGAAAAAAGTTTATTTTCGCAATATTACTTTTTTAAAAGAAAGGGTTGTTCCATTTTACATTTCAGGACTATAGCAAAAAATAAAATCATATTTCCTAAATATTATGCATTCCGAAATATGCAATACTAACAGCTGTAGTGCACTGCATCTATCATATTGTGGTAGCAATTGTGTAGATGCGGTGCTGCAGTAGCGCCATTTCTGCGCGAAATTTAAAAAGTCCAAGTTTAAGACCTTCATAGGCGATTTTGTTAATTAATTAATTAATAGTTATTAATATTTTCTGAAACACTTTTTTTTTCTCTTTTTGTATCTCACCACAATAATCTTTTTTTTTTTTTTGATAAAGAAAATATAAAGTTAAACTTTAGAAAAACGAAAAGGTTAGAAAATCATTATTCAAATGATTTTTTCTAAAAATAAAAAATTTAATTACTTTATATTGTTTACAAATCACTTGAAAATCATTGTACAAAGCTCTAAAACTCTCAAAATTTTATTCTTTAATAGTTTTTTATGAGGACATTTTTTAACTAAGACAGACTATGGCACGTCGTTTTACTATTTAATCAGGTAATATTTTCGCAGTTAATTCAAACATTTCCATTATGTACATAATTTTAATTGTAACATTTTTATTATGTACATAATAGTAATTCAGAATTACTATTATGTACATAATTATAATTCTAAATTACTATTATGTTCATAATTTTAATTCTGAATTATTATTATGTACATAATTTTAATTATAACATTTTTATTATGTACATAATTTTAAAGGAGTCAGAATTCGTCCGATGAGGCATGGGGCACGAGTCTATGCATACACTACACCCGTGCAGATATTTCATACGCACGGGGAATAAGTACGAGCACGGATACAGTGTATGATAGATCCGTGTCCCGTGCCTAATCGGACGAATTCTCACACTCTAATTTTAATTATAACATTTTTATTATATACATAATTTTAATTCAGAATTTTTATTATGTATATACTTTTAATTCCGAATTTCTATTATGTACATAATTTTAATTATAACATTTTTATTATGTACATAATTTTAATTCTGAATTACTATTATGTACATGATTTTAATTTTGAAGTATTATTATGTACATAGTTTGAATTCTGAATTACTATTAAGTACATAATTTTAATTCTGAATTGTTGATGTACCTGAAGTTCCGAACGTTTTTTTATGAACGAAAATAAAAAAAAAAAATTTTTTACTCCTGAAACTGAAAATGGTTTTTCAGTTTCAAAAAGAGACAGTGAGCCCTATAAATGATATATTGGCTCCATCAAAACACAAAAACTACCCCAAACACTTATGACATTAAAAAGAAATTCAGAAAAAATCCTTCCGAGGGTCCTTTGAAGCTGGCGATTTTTCGTACGACTCCTACAACACCCCCACACTATATACAAAATCATCAAGCCGTTAGCTGCCCCGGAACTACCCCTTCAGCCACCCCAAACACTTATAGCATAAAAAAAAAATTTGTAAGAAATCCTTCCGAGGGCCCTTTGAAGCTGGCGATTTTTTGTAAGACTCCTACAATACTCTCACACAATATAAAAAATCACTAAGCCGTTAGCTACCCCGGAACTACCCCTCCAGCCACCCCAAAGTTTTCCACTTAAAAAAAAAAAAATTCAGAAAAAATCCTTCCGAGGTCCCTTTGAAGCTGGCGATTTTTGTAAGACTCCTACATCACCCTCACACAATATAAAAAATCACCAGGCCGTTAGCTACCCCGGAACTACCCCTCCAGCCACACCAAAGTTTTTCACTTAAAAAAAAAAATTCAGAAAAAATCCTTCCGAGGTCCCTTTGAAGCTGGCGATTTTTTGTAGGACTCTTAAAACACCCTTACATAATATAAAAAATCATCAAGCCGCTAACTCCCCCAGAACTACCCCTCCAGCCACTTCAAAGACTTATAAAATTAAAAAAAAATTCGAAAAAAATCGTTACAAGGGCCCTTTGAAGCTGGTGATTTTTTTCTAGGACTCCTACAACACCCCCACACAATATTTTTTTTTTCTTTAACTTTTCATTTATTAAGAAGAAATTTATGAAACGGCTGTGTCAGGAAACGCCTCTCAATAATAAATGCATGTAACGGCAAATTTAAACAAATATTTTTATTGGATATTCTAAAAATTAAAAATACACATAATTATAGGTCACAAATTGGCTATTAATTTATTATTATTTTTGGAACAAATACAACAAAGTAGCAAACAATCTACAGTACAATGTGTACTTGAGCTAACCAGTAGTTAGTATGCTTATATGCAAAAACTAATACAAAATTTGTTTCATACTGAAATAAAATTTATATCGTAATAATACAACATTTAGATTACTGTCATTCTAAATCAAGCTATACCACTTTTAAAGAGGTAAAATACGTACCGTCAATTTAGAAAGTTTATTTTTCGGTAAGTTCTTATGATTTGTACAAAACATAAACACGATTGATTTGTTTCATAACTGTATAAACAAATTTAGTCACATTAGGCGTGAATATTTGTTAAGATTTGTTAAGATAGTCCCAAATCGTTAAGTTTTTTGTTGTATTGTATATTTTTTTTTTTTTTTTTTAATACAAAGAAAACGATTTCACAAAATTTTAAAACGATCAGCGAGAAGGACATTTCATAAATAATAATTTTATTTAGTGGAATGATCCGTATACTTTTTATAATAAGTTTTCATGCTTGAGCATATTTTTACATTATTTTTAAATTTTAATTTTCATACGAAAAAAAAAACCAAATTGCGGGGAAAAGAAAAACAACTTCTCAATGGTAGAGCAATTTCAATGCTTTGTATCGTGAGCAGTGCAAAAGACAATATTTTCATTTGTTACGTCCCCGACGAGAAATTTAAGTTCGGCGGTGGTTCGTTTCGAATTAGGCATGCCGAATTCCAAGTTCGCGCCGAACCAGGAAGCCAAAGTTGGCCCACGTCCCGGAAGTAACGCAGTCGCGAGTTTGGGCCTAACTTGGCTTCCGACTTAGGCGGTGGTTTGGAAACCACATTTGCTAGTGACTATCCAAGCCTCATTCGGTCCGAATTGGGCTAACTAACTAGGCTGCAATTCAGAAACTAAATTCGCACGGAAGAATCCAAATTGACTCCTTTTTTTGTTTTTAGCTATTTTTATTATAAAGCAAAAATTAATAATAATGAATGCTTATTTTTTTTTTTTAATTTACTTTTTAAATTTTAAATATAAATATCGACTTAAGGACAAAATTTTTTAAATATTAAGTAAATAAAAAAAATTTTTTTTTTTTTTATTTAGTATTATTTTTTTTATATTTTCGGTCATTTTTTTCGCTTTTTAGGATTTTTCTTACTATGAAGAAGTTTTTTTTGATTGGTCGATTTTATGGGTCAAGGGGGAAGGAGATGATGGAGTTAGATACATTAGTCACACACAACACTTAAATTTACCTCACATTCGCCTTAAGAATAATTATAATTAATAATTATTAATTATTAAAAATTTTACATGTCGATCGCGAGACTCGAACACTGTACCCGACGCACGAGAGCCCTATACCATACCGCGACGCTACGCCGATGATGAGCGACCTCTTGCCTCAAGATACTTATAAGCCCGACACTTCGGCAAACATTCGGTTACCGCTGCAACGGTCGAGTTAGGAATTCCGATATTATACCTAAGTGAGGACTTGCCATAGACTTACCTAGTTAAGTTTCATTTTGATAGACCAAGCTTCAGAATACCTTTAGTTACTGTTCGGTAAGCTTTTGGTTACCGTTATCTCGTATCAATTTGGCAATTCATGGCGTACCGAACTTAGGCATTGCCACAGTTTTGTCTAAATGAGCCCGAGCTCGGAGAATCAAACTTCGGTAATCCTTTGGTTACCGTTATTTCATACCAGTTTGGCAATCCATGACATATCGAACTTAGGCATTGCCACAGGTTTGCCTAAATGGGTCCGAGCTTGGTGAATCGAACTTTGGTAAGCCTCTTTGGTTGCCGTTATTTCATAACAGTTTGGCAATCCATGACATACCGAACTTAGGCATTTCCACAGTTTTGCCTAAAGAAGCTCGATCGTGGTATGCCAAGTTTCGGTAAACCTTTGGTTACCGTTATTTCATAACAGTTTGGCAACCCATGAAATGCCGAACTTAGGCATTGTCATAAGTTTTCCGAAGTGAGCCCGAACTTGGTGAACCAGACTTCGGTAAGCCTTTGGTTACTGTTATTTCATAACAGTTTGGCAATCCATGGTATACCGAACTTAGGCATTTCCACAGGTTTGCCTAAGTAAGCCCGAGCTTGGTGAACTAAACTTCGGTAAGCCTTTGGTTACCGTTATTTCGTACTAATTAGGCAATCCATTATATGCCGAACTTAGGCAGTGCCAAACTATTACGAGATTACATCGAATGTGGAATTCTTTTGGCATACCAATGTTCGGCTTGCCTAATTTAAAACAAATAAGATCTGAATTGGGCTAGCCTAAGTTCGGAAAGCCAACTTCGCCCCGAACTGATTTTTCGGCATGCCTCACTAAAATTCTAGTCGGGTCGATATCTCTTAAATAACCAGGGTAAAAAAAAAATCGTAATTTTAATTAAAAATTTAAGTAAAAATTCTCACACTTCAACTTATTTATTTTCTTCTACAAATGTAAAATTTCCATTCCATTTGACTTACTTTTGACTTTTTTTTGGCTTAGTTAAGATCGATTCAAGACAAAAAAAAAATCGAAATCAAGTCAGTGTCACTAATAGATTTTGTAAGTATCAGAGTTGGCTTGATTTGAGACAAAAATAGCCAAAATTAAGTTATCATCACTTGCATTTCTTTCATAGTTAGCTTTTTTTAAGACAAAAAAAGGCATAATTAAGTCAAGCAGACGACTAGATTTTTCGACTCGGTAGCGAGTTGTTTGATTAAGTCATAATCTCAGTCAATACTAAGACCAAAAAAGTCAATAAAAGTCAAGATCTGAGGTAAAATCGTCTAGTCGAAAAATTGACAACTAAAAGAAGTTAAGTTAAACCAAGTCAAAATTAAGATTTTTTTTCGACCCGGGAAGTCAACTGAGCTAAACCAGGTTTATGAAATTAACGCAGCGATTCTATCGAAAAAAGACAATATATTTTGAAGATCAATCAGTTAAGAAACTCAAAACCGTTATTCTTGAAAAATACGTTTCTGTACATTTTCCGACAACGATATCTTTTAGACGAATCAACCAAATTCAACGGAGTTAATTGCATTTGATGCATTTTTTCAAGTGCAAAAAACAATTGTTTTCTAAAAGCTAGACTACACGGAAAAAAGTAAACTGTAATATTCACTCGGATTTCGGTTAATTTTTATAGTTTCAAACAGTAAAGCGGATATCGGGGTGGCCAAAATATAAATATTACAGAACTTAATGTAGAAAGTATAAAAGCCACAATTTATAATTTAATATCCAAAATAAGTGATTAGTAGCTGTCACTATAGTAAATAACGACTCTTTCATCTTTAAAAATTATAGTTTCAAACAGTAAAAATTGCCATTTCAATATATAGTCGATATTATGAGGAGAAGAGGAACTCAGATGAAAGAGAAAGGGGTTTCACTCTGGGAGAATTTAACGTTTGAAACAGTAAAAATTATACTTTTAAAATATACATTTTATCAGTCCGAACAAGTCAATAATTACAGTTTGATTTTTAGCGTTGCGTTTAAAATTTACCGTTTTACATTGTAAATATTGACGTTGCTTGTATTAGAAACTTACTAACTTTATTTTATACTTTTTACATATCATAAGATCATTTTTTAGGTACGAAATGATAAATATCAAAGTCTGAATTCTTAATTATTATACTTTAACATTTTAGACATTCACATAGCGAATATTACTGTTTGAAATAGTATTTTCTTCCATGTAAAGAGTAAATTGTAACGTTTAAATGGTAAATATTATAAAGTGAATAGTAAAATCACGATTTTACTGTTTGAAATGGTAATTTTTAGCAGTTGATCATTACTTATTATAAATCAACTGTTATTTATTACAGTTTACTTTTTTCCGTGTACGTAAAATTTTGTGTACCTAGTCAATTCTATTTTTTTTTGTGTATAAATTGTTTTTACCTTTAGGTATAACAGGTTATTTTTAGTAGATTTCATAGAAATCTAACTATTGCATTGGTTCTCATGACGGAACTTTTGAAAAATTTTGCTATATTTCGACTCAGCTCGTCAAGCGGATTCAGAAAATGCATATGCCCATAGAGGAAAGTACCACGGGACCTAGCTTGGCCCAGCCTTGGCTCAACTATGTAAAACTCTGGGCCAAGCTTGTAAGCCAGGCTTGGCCCAGTCCTGGTTGAAGTCTGGGATGATAACGATGGGCCAAGCCTGGTTACCAGGACTGGCCCACGCCAGGTTACCAGGGCTGAGCCATAGTTAATTTTCAAGTCTGGCCCATGCCATTTGATAAAAAATGATAAAAAAGAATTACTGGAATATTATTTTTTTATTTTATTTTGTAAGTAAAGTAAATTCGAACCTAACTGTTGCTAATTATAGAAATAAAGTGAAAATCGTATCCGTTCTAACCGAGATTTGAACCCGAGCCGCGTGCTTGCCAGACCGATAACTAACCCCTACACCGTACGACCGATAAGTTGATGCACATCTTATTATTCTGATAAGCTAAATCTATATAGTGACGAAGTGTGACGGTTTATTATTTATATAATTTATGTTATTTAATATTGTGTTTCGATGAAAATTAACTATTTTTTACAAATGTTTATTATAGTTAAAAAAAATGAAAGAGTCAAGTTGTTATATTACTTTAAACTTTGTACATCGTTCTGTATATTTTTAATATCTTATGATAAATTTTCATGTTTAAAATAATCAATATTAAAAATTCAACTGTAAATTATTATATTTTAATTTTTTTAAGACTATTTTGACGATATGCAATTGTCTTGGTTAAATAATAAATTTTAAATTTTAGAATTTGTTAGCAAATATTCGTTAAGCAATAAATGTTTACTGTTTAAAATTCTATTACTTAATGATTTATTAAGTTTGAATTTCCCATTAAATGGCTAAGGCTAGGTTACCCAATTCTGGCTCAAGTCTTGGTTGCCATTCAACGCCCATGGCTACAAAGAAAAAAAAATTTACTTAAATCAAGTAAATAATTTTTAAGAATTTCATCTTCTTGATTTGAGTAGAAAAATTCTTAAACTAAGAAATTTTTCTCGATTTGAGTAAATTTTATTTAATTAAAGAATTTTTCGTTTTGATTGAAGACAATTAAACTCTTCAAAGTTATTTTCTTGGTTCAAGAATTTTTCTCTTGAATTAAGTTAATTTTTTTTTTCAGTGTAGGTTTCCCAATCTTGGCTAACCCTTGGGTAATCATTGTGGCCGTGACTGGGTGACCCAGTTCTGGCCCAGGCTCGGGTAATAATTGGGCCGACCTAGGCGTGGTTGCCCAGTCTTGGCCCAAGCTTGGGTCACCGATGAATCGCCAAGGCTAGGTTAGCCAGTCTTGGCCCAAGGTTGGTTAATCATTGGCATGGCCGAGGCTGGGTTAAACAGCCTGGCCCACGCATGGGCCAATACAGGTACGCCGAAGCTAGGTTTCCCAGTAGTGGCCCAAGCCTGGCCCCTTTGTCAACTCTGGGGGTTTCCTGCATGGGTAGTTCAAAAGTTTATATATGTATGTATTTATATATATATATATATATATATATATATATATATATATATATATATATATATATATATATATATTAGGGTGTTTCAAAAAAAAAAAAAAATTTTTTTTTTTAATGGTGTTGAAAAGTTGAAAGTACATTTAAAAACAAAAATTTTGGCGCCTATTAGAGCCCTTAATATTAATATTAAGGTTTGCCTCAATTCATTTGTAATTTTTCTATTTAAATAACACGAGAAAACTTTTTTTTTTTATTTTTGAATTTTAATTACTTCGGAATGGCTTGGTTACGCAATATCCCAGAGAGAGGTCTTATAGGAAATTTCACGCTCTACAAAAAACGTTTGAAGGTCAAAGTTCCTCAGATCATGAACCTAAAGTTCCAAACGTTGGATGCCAACGAATTTTCAATTTGCTTAAAATCAGAAAAATATATTGCTAACAGCAAAATAAGATACCGGAAGTGTAAAAAATGAAATACAAACTTCTTTTGGTTACGGGAGGCCAAGTCCCACCCTCACAAGTCGAAGCTTCAAATTAAAAAATCCAAAAAAATTACTAGGACGCTTTTGTTTACTCTAAAAAAATTCTGAAAAATCTATTGCACCCATATGGACTTAGAAAAAAATCACGGTTAATCTCCGTACTCCGGAACCTATTTATTCCACCCTCGCAAGTCATTGTTAAAATTGAGAAATAAAAAAAAAATTCCTGTATGATTTTGTTTACTCCAAAAAAACTCTCAAATATTTAATGTGCTTGTATAAGCTCAGAAAAAAATCACGGTCACCTTCCGTGCGCCGGAACTTATTTATTCCACTCTCGCAAATCATCGTTAAAATTTAGAAATTAGAAAAAAAATACCTGTGTGCTTTTGTTTACTCCAAAAAAATTCTCAAATATTTAAGATGCTTGTATAAGCTCAGAAAAAAATCGCGGTCACCATCTGTGTGCCGGAACTTATTTATTCCACCCTCGCAAATCATTGCTAAAATTAAGTAATAAAGAAAAAAAATACCTGTATGCTTTTGTTTACTCCAAAAAAATTCTCAAATATGTAATGTGCTTGTATAAGCCCAGAAAAAAATCACGGTTAATCTCCGTACTCCGGAACCTATTTATTCCACCCTCGCAAATCATTGCTAAAATTTAGTAATAAAAAAAAAATACCTGTATGCGTTTGTTTACTCCTGAAAAATTCTAAAATATTTAAGGTGCTTGTATAAGCTCAGAAAAAAATCACGGTCACCTTCCGTGCGCCGAAATTTATTTATGCCACCCTCGCAAATCATTGTTAAAATTTAAAAATTAGAAAAAAAATACCTGTATGATTTTGTTAACTCCGAAAAAATTCTCATATATTTAAGGTGCTTGTATAAGCTCAGAAAAAAATCACGATCACCTTCCGTGCGCCGGAACTTATTTATTCCACCCTCGCAAGTCATTGTTGAAATTTAAAAATTAAAAAAAAAATACCTTTATGCTTTTGTTTTCTCCGAAAAAATTCTGGAGTATCTAGTACACTCATACAGACCCAGAAAAAAATCACGCTCACACTCCGTCCTCCGGACGTGGTCAGTCCACCCACGCATGTCAATAAAGATTTTAACAATGATTTGCGAGGGTGGAATAAATTAGTTCCGGCGCAGGGAAGGTGACCGTAATTTTTTTCTGAGCTTATACGAGCACCTTAAATATTTTAGAATTTTTTTGGAGTAAACAAAAGCATACAGGTATTTTTTTTCTAATTTCTAAATTTTAACAATGATTTGCGAGGGTGGAATAAATAAGTTCCGGCGCACAGAAGGTGACCGTGATTTTTTTCTGAACTCATACAAGCACCTTAAATATTTGAGAATTTTTTTGGAGTAAACAAAAGCATACAGGTATTTTTTTTATAATTTCTAAATTTTAACAATAATTTGCGAGGGTGGACTGAATAAGTTCCGGCGTACAGAAGGTGACCGTGATTTTTTTCTGAGCTTATACAAGCATCTTAAATATTTGAGAATTTTTTCGGAGTAAACAAAAGCATACAGGTATTATTTTTTTAATTTCTAAATTTTAACAATGATTTGCGAGGGTGGAATAAATAAGTTCCGGCGCACCGAAGGTGACCGTGATTTTTTTCTGAGCTTATACGAGCACCTTAAATATGTTAGAATTTTTTGGAGTAAACAAAAGCATACAGGTATTTTTTTTCTAATTTCTAAATTTTAACAATGATTTGCGAGGGTGGAATAAATAAGTTCCGACGCACCGAAGGTGACCGTGATTTTTTTCTAAGCTTATATAAGCACCTTAAATATTTGAGAGTTTTTTTGGAATAAACAAAAGCACACAGGTATTTTTGTTCTAATTTCTAAATTTTAACGATGATTTGCGAGGGTGGAATAAATAAGTTTCGGCGCACGGAAGGTGACCGTGATTTTTTTCTGAGCTTATACAAGCACCTTAAATATATGAGAATTTTTTCGGAGTAAACAAAAGCATACAGGTATTTTTTTTCTAATTTCTAAATTTTAACAATAATTTGCGAGGGTGGAATAAATAAGTTCCGGCGCACAGAAGGTGACCGTGATTTTTTTCTAAGCTTATATAAGCACCTTAAATATTTGAGAGTTTTTTTGGAGTAAACAAAATCATACAGGTATTTTTTTTATAATTTCTAAATTATAACAATGATTTGCGAGGGTGGAATAAATAAGTTCCGGCACACAGATGGTGACCGTGATTTTTTTCTGAGCTTATACAAGCACCTTAAATATTTGAGAGTTTTTTTGGAGTAAACAAAATCATACAGGTATTTTTTTGATAATTTCTAAATTATAACAATGATTTGCGAGGGTGGAATAAATAAGTTACGGCACACAGATGGTGACCGTGATTTTTTTCTGAGCTTATACGAGCACCTTAAATATGTTAGAATTTTTTTGGAGTAAACAAAAGCATACAGGTATTTTTTTCTTTATTACTAAATTTTAGCAATGATTTGCGAGGGTGGAATAAATAGGTTCCGGAGTACGGAGATTTACCGTGATTTTTTTCTGGGCTTATACAAGCACATTACATATTTGAGAATTTTTTTGGTGTAAACAAAAGCATACAGGTATTTTTTTTACAATTTCTAAATTATAACAATAATTTGCGAGGGTGGAATAAATTCGTTCCGGCGCACGGAAGGTGACCGTGATTTTTTTCTGAGCTTATACGAGCACCTTAAATATTTTAGAATTTTTTCGGAGTTAACAAAATCATACAGGTATTTTTTTTTTAATTTCTAAATTTTAACAATGATTTGCGAGGGTGGAATAAATAAGTTCCGGCGCACCGAAGGTGACCGTGATTTTTTTCTGAGCTTATACGAGCACCTTAAATATTTTAGAATTTTTTTGGAGTAAACAAAAGCATACAGGTATTTTTTTCTTTATTACTTAATTTTACCAATGATTTGCGAGGGTGGACTTGATAAGTTCCGGCGCACGGAAGGTAATCGTGATTTTTTTTTGAGCTTATACAAGCACCTTAAATATATGAGAATTTTTTCGGAGTAAACAAAAGCATACAGGTATTTTTTTTCTAATTTCTAAATTTTAACAATGATTTGCGAGGGTGGAATAAATAAGTTCCGACGCACCGAAGGTGACCGTGATTTTTTCCTGAGCTTATACAAGCACCTTAAATATTTGAGAGTTTTTTTGGAGTAAACAAAAGCACACAGGTATTTTTGTTCTAATTTCTAAATTTTAACGATGATTTGCGAGGGTGGAATAAATAAGTTTCGGCGCACGGAAGGTGACCGTGATTTTTTTCTGAGCTTATACAAGCACATTAAATATTTGAGAGTTTTTTTGGAGTAAACAAAATCATACAGGAATTTTTTTTTTATTTCTCAATTTTAACAATGACTTGCGAGGGTGGAATAAATAGGTTCCGGAGTACGGAGATTAATCGTGATTTTTTTCTAAGTCCATATGGGTGCAATAGATTTTTCAGAATTTTTTTAGAGTAAACAAAAGCGTCCTAGTAATTTTTTTGGATTTTTTAATTAGATGCTTCGACTTGTGAGGGTGGGACTTGGCCTCCCGTAACCAAAAGAGGTTTGTATTTCATTTTTTACACTTCCGGTGTCTTATTTTGCTGTTAGCAATATATTTTTCTGATTTTAAGCAAATTGAAAATTCGTTGGCATCCAACGTTTGGAACTTCAGGTTCATAGTGATCGGCTAATTTTTCTGAGCATGCTCGTGAAATAGTATTATTAAATTTTTTATATGAAATTAATTCTTCAATTAAAGTTTAATCATTATTAGGTGCTGCTATAGCGTACGGCGCAGTATACCAAGCTTTTAAATAGAATATTATGATAAATAAACTAAGTTCTCGTAATCCAGCTATTTCTGATTTAGTAAGATAAAATTCATTTCTAAATAAAAAAATTTTTAAACTATATATTGCTTTAGCCATCCACCTTGCATGATGGACGGCTCCAGGACGCTTAAATGTAATATTTGTGGTAGTAGCACTCAAAAATATCGATGATAATTGCAGGTGTTCACGGTAATCGTCATGACAATGATCTATCTACAAAAAAAGTTCAAAGTCAAAATAAAATTAATTACATTGCAACCTCAAAGTAAAGAACATTAATTGTTATCAACTGATGCGAAGTAAAAGTTACAAAATATTTTACAAATGCAATTGTAATCGTTAATGATGATTAAGAGTGTAATAATCATGTGAAATTGATTTCCAATATTTTTATTTACAACGGGGTTAATTATTAAGTGTAAAATGGATGATTATACAGAACTTCATAAATTTTCATGTTTCACTTTAACATCAGTTGATAATTCTTTAGCGCTGGATTAAAAGATTTTACTTCTATTTGATTATTAACGAATTTCAAAATTTCATCTTTGATTGGTGTTATAACTTCCAAAATTTCTTGGTCATAAATACCAGCCGTAAAGTTTGATTGATCAATTTCATCCCACTTCTTTTTAAATCTCTGATAAATTGGAACGTTTGGGCCAGATGAAGCAGGCCAGTATATTTCAAATGCACTTCGAATAACAATTTCAAAAATATGGTGTCGACATGGCAAGTATAACAGTTGTCTATTCAGAGCCTTTTCTACTAATACACACGCACCATTTCTGATTCCTATAAAAATAAAATAAGAATTTAGCATTTAACATTACTATAACTCAACGCTTTATATATTAATAATTAATAAGTAATTTACCCGTATTTGACGCTGTAGTATCCGAAAACAATGCTTTGCTGTGATCAGTATTAATATTCCATTGTTTTACTGTTGTAATAATAGCTGAAGCTTGATTTTGTCCAGTTCCAGATTCTAGTTTGGGGACTTCTAACAGTTGAAATTTACCTGATGATGATAAAATAATAGGAAGCCGGTCAACTTTGTTCTATACCTGTAATATCTGACAACAGTTTTCCATCAAAATGTAGCACATAATTATCAGTTTCCAAATTAGTTTTCAGATTTAACGTCGCTTCTTTGCGAAATTTTTCCCGTGCTCGGTGAATAGTCAAATGATTGAAGTTTACGCTTGCACAATCAATATTTAGGCTAGATAATAAGGCAGCAAAAATGTAAGTCGCCGACCTACTACTCACATTAGCTCTATCCAAAGCCGCAGCAAGTTCTGGTGTCATTAGATCAATTTTAGGAACTTGTTGTTTTGGAATTTCATCTTCATAATCAGAGATTATACGAGAAGTATTACTTTCCAAAGATTTCTGGGATAACTTAGATGTTTGACTTGATATTTCATGATTAACAACATTATCAGTCTCAACTGAACAAGAATAGTCAACACTATCATTACCGAACTCTCCGACATCAAATGTACCACTATCATTATTGTTATTATAATTGATATCAATGTTCTCTTCATTATTGTTATCACTATTACTGTAGTTATTATTTTCATCGCTTACATCAACATCCATATCTTCAACATCTTCTGGAATTGATTGAGAATTATATGAAATAAAACCACGGGACTGGAAGATTTTTGTCCCAAATAAAATAATCTTTTTTCTTTATCCAGTAAATTTAGCACATCAGCATGAGCTATTTCAAATAGTTTATTTAATTCGTCCCGAAAAAGGGATTCATTTTTTTTTTTTTTGAGATTTTGACTTTTTCCTCTTACAGTTTTTTTGTAAATTCCTCCATCGATTGTGATTTGAGGTTAGTTTTAAAAAAGCAGATCTTTTCTCTCTTGTCGGGATTTGTGCCACACACCAAATTACGAAATCTTTGTTGACAGTGGTTGATATGCTTTCTTTCACTGAAAAATTTTTCGTTTTGAGATAGTATAAAATAAAAGTGACATAACCTCTTTCAATGAAGGTAATTTTTTTCCACCAAATTCACTTAATACATCACCAATCAAGTACACTGTTTTCACCATTGTGATCATAAAATTTATAACTTTTATATTTTAATTATAAGCAAATTAAATTAATAATATAACGAATTTAAATAACAATCAGTATCAATAACGAAAATGACGAGAAGATAGAACAAAGCATTGAAAGCAGAGCAACAAAGAGAAATTGGTACTGAACGACCAAGCTTACCAACACAGAGCTTACTAACTACATTACTCAAATCAAACGAATATACTACTTTTATCGACGGAGCTGAATAAAGCTCATTCAATATTTTTTAAATGAGAAAAATTAATCAAATTTTATAGTTGATTGAATTGATTTAATATATTTATAATTTTTTTAACATTTTTAATAAAATACAATGATGAGTGTTTGTTTAGTTAGTGTAATCAGGAACTTTACATTTTCATCTTACAAAAATTTATAAACTTTATGAAATATAAAATTAATTTGTTATAAAAGAGACCCAAAAATCATTTGTTTGATAATTTTAAACTTTATATTTATGTATTTGTACTTTTTGTGAGTTACGTATGGAGTAAATAAGCAAAAAAAAAATTAAAATCTCAAATTAACAGAATTCAATTGATTTTACAAAAAAAAACAATATCAATATAAAGTATGATTTTTAACTTCCCGCTAAGAAAATCGAAGATTTTCAAAAATCGGGAAGTTATTGTTTTCACCCCGTTTTGCAAAAATCGAGTTTTCATCAGATGTCGACGTTTGAAGGTCACAGAAAGCTTCCCTGACTATCCCCGCGAGGTTGTCACGGTGTCTGTATGTGTGTGTGTGTGTGTGTGTGTGTGTGTGTGTGTGTGTGTGTGTGTGTGTGTGAAAGTATGTGAACCGCTTATAACTTTTGAACGGCTTGACCGATTTCATCGCGGTTGGTGTCATTCGAAAGGGCTTGACCAAACTTAGATTTTGAAAACTATTTGAACCGATTCAGATCAATAGATTTTGAGAAATCTTAAAAAAACTGAAAAAAATTTTTTTTCAAATGTGGTTTTTTTGGAATAACTTTTAAACGGCTTAAAGGCCCAATTCCAAAAACTAATCAGCTCTTAACCTCAAAAAACCACGTCGATCGCCATCAGTCCGGTCAAAATCGGTTGATTCGTTCGAGAGATATCGTGAACGAAAGAAAACCGAAAAAAGTGTTTTTTCGGAATAACTCCAAAATTCCTAGCGCGATCAATTCAAAATTTGAAATTCTTTGTGAGGCTTAAAAAACTGCGTCGAATGCTTTTAACCGCGTAAAAATCGGTTTATTCATTCAAAAGTTATTGCGGTTCAAAAATTCAAAAAATAGTGTCATCAAATCTCTATCAGACTTTTGAGCTCGAAGAGCTTTGAAGCATAAGAAAGCAATCTCTTTGAGCTCGGAGAGCTCAAAATAACCCATAAATTGTATTTTTAAGCTCGAAGAGCTCAAAAACGTCATTGGTGCAATTTTAAGCGCCTAAGTATGGAATTAGCGGGAAGTTGCAGGGATGGCCTTCAGGGTCAACCGTTTTCCTAATTTTTTTTTGCAATTTTATTGGAAAATATTTGAAATTTTGGATTGGTGTTATTTTTGATTGCAAATATCTTTGAAACGGTTGATCTGAGGAACTTTGACCTTCAAACGTTTTTTGTAGAGCGTGAAATTTCCTATAAGACCTCTCTCTGGGATATTGCGTAAACAAGCCATTCCGAAGTAATTAAAATTCAAAAATAAAAAAAAAGTTTTCTCGTGTTATTTAAATAGAAAAATTACAAATGAATTGAGGCAAACCTTAATATTAATATTAAGGGCTCTAATAGGCGCCAAAATTTTTGTTTTTAAATGTACTTTCAACTTTTCAACACCATTAAAAAAAAAAAATTTTTTTTTTTTTTGAAACACTACTATATATATATATATATATATATATATATATATATATATATATATATATATATATATATATATATATATATATATATATATAGGAGACTTTCTATAGATATAGATAGTCACTCATCACGATATCTCTGGAACTAGAAGACCTAGAGACTTGAAATTGGGCAGGAATATTCCTTTTGCCAAGTAGAGGTCAGCTAAGAACGGATTTCACGAAATTCCACCCACAAGGGGGGTTGCGGGGGTGTTCACGAAAAAAAATTCATATTTTTCAATTATGGCTTTTAATAGTTCAAAACTTGGTCAGAATGTTTCAAATTACATTTAGAAATTTTTTAAAAACGAATTCTGTGACATTCCACCCCCTGGCGTGCCCGTGCGTGGGCGTCACATTACGAAAACATTCGTAAATTTCAATCTATAGCTATTAATACTTTGAAACATGGCCAGAATGCTTTTTTGGCGTTTTTGAGCTGTTAAGAATAAATTTCATTAAATTCTACCCCCACATGTCCGTGTGTGGGCGTAAAATTAAAAGAAATTGTGCCTTTTAATCTATAGCAGCTAAAGGATTGAAACTTGGCCAGATTGATTTTTTTGGAGTTTTTGAGCTATAAAGAATGAATTTTATGAAATGCTACCCTCACAAATCCTTGCGTGGGCGTTAATTAAAAAATTATAAAATTCAATTCCTAAAGGATAATAAGAAGGCATTAAATATAAAAAAAATTAAAAATTTTTATATAAGGTAAAAGCCCTAATAGATGATCATGTACCATTATATGATCACTCTATGTATTTGTATACCTATATTTGTGAATCTATATATATATAAGAGATTTCCACCTATATATTGACTCATCACGATATCTCTGAAACCATAAAGCGTAGAGACTTGAAATTTGGTAGGAATATTTCTTTCGCCGTGTAAAGGTCAGCTAAGAACGGATTTTACGAAATTTCACCTACAAGGGGGGTTGCGGGGGCGTTGACAATGGAAAATTCCCATTTTTAAACTATAGCTCCTATTGACTCCAAATTTGGCAGGAATCTCCTATATGTGATGTAGAAATGATCTAAGAGCGGATTTTATGACAATTTACTCCCAATATGGATTGCGGGGGTGGGCGTTAACAATGAAAATTTAAAATTTCCGAGCTATAGCTCCTAGAGAATCCTAATTTTGTATGAATTTTTTGTTAGTGATGTAAAAATAATTTATAAACGAATTTAACGATATCCTACTCCACAAGGGGTTGCGGGGGTGGGTGTTAATAATGAAAATTTTAAATTTCAGAGCTGTAGCTCCTATAGGCTCCAAATTTGGTAAGAATCTGCTCTATGTGATGTATAAATGATTCAAGAGTGGATTTAATGACAGCCTACTCCCAATACGGATTGTGGGGGTGGGTATTAACAATGACAATTTTTAATTTTAAAGCTATAGCTCCTACAGACTCCAATTAAGTATGAATTTTCTCTAAGAGATGTAGAAATAATATACGAACGAATTTTAAGATACCTCACAGGAGTTTGCAGGGGTGGATGTTAACAATTAAAATTTTTAATTTCCAAGCTATAGCTCTTATAGACTCCAAATTTGGTAAGAATCTTCTATGTGATGTAGAAATAATCTAAGAGCGGATTTTACGACGAATCACCCCCAATAAGGATTGCGGGGGTGGGTGTTGACAAAAAAAAATCTTAATTTCCAAAATATAGCTTCTAAAAGGCGTAAATTTGGTAGGAATCTTTTATTTGTCATGTAGAGATCATCTCAAAACGGATTTCAATAAATTCTACTTCCGACAGGGATAACGGGGGTGGGTGTTAGAATTTCAAATTTCCATTTCCAAACTGTAACTTCTACAAACTTGAAATTAGGTAGGAATCTTTCATTTGTCATGAGATCATCTCAAAACGGATCCCAAAAAATTCTACTTCCGATAGGGATTGCGGGGGTGGGTGTCAAAATCTAAAATTTTAATTTCCAAACTGTAACTCCTGCAGATTTTAAATTTGGAAGGAATCTTCGTGTACGATGTCAAGTTCAGCTGAGAATGGATTTTCTCGAATTCTAACCCCAAAAGGGATGGTGGGGGCGTTAACAATGAAAATTTCTCATTTCCAATCGATAGTTTTTATAGACTCGAAGTTTTGTTGAAATCTTTTATTTATAATGTAGAAATTATCTCGAATAGGATCTTACGAAATTCCTCCCCCACATAGAAGTGCGGGAGTAATAATTGTCAAAAAATTCATATTCTTTAAATACAGTTCCTACAAATATAAAATTTGATAGAATCTGAAGAGAAACAGGCAAATACCGGGATGGCCTCCAAGGTCAACGGATTTAAATATTTTTCTTTCTTAATAGTGATATTTTCTTACAACAATCGTCTCTTTGGCAGCGGCAAAAAAGTCGACTAAGAATTTTACATACATTTTTTTGCTGATCACATAACCGATGAATTGTTCTTATTACGGGATCGCGAAAATGTAACAGATTAAAAGCATTGCATTTTCTAAACACATGAGATATAGAAAAAATTTGGCTACTCATTTTAAGAAAATTCGTAAAAAACAAGTACAAATAATTTTCTATGTATAATTGATGTTACGGAAGAAATTTTAATTAACAGCGAAATTCGTCACAATTTAAGCTAGGCAGATTTCAACTTCACTTATGAGACCTGCAATTACTTTAACTAAAACTTACAATGCTCATTTAAAATTTTTTTTCTTCGTGTCAATTAATATTCATTTTTGGAAGAAAGCCACGGGAATGTTATAGTGATTGCACATTGAAAGTTACAATAAATTTTAGCTAGAATAATCATGTGGACACAATATACAGACCAATTTGATGGAATTTGGAATCTGTGCAAGTCAAAACAATCTTCCAATTAAATTTCAAATCTAGATCTAAAAATACAATTCTATAAAGCGCCCAGCGGAGCGGGCGGGTAACAGCTAGTATATATATATATATATATATATATTCGGGTGTGCCAAAATGTAACTTCCGTGGAGAACCTTTTAAAATTGGAATTTTGAGTTCCGCTTTTAACAGGGACTACGTTTGGGCATTTCCTGAGATATTTTGGTGTGAGACGATGTATTTGATTTTCATAGAGTTTTTTAACAGAAGCTTAGTTTGGGCATTTCCGGTGAAAATTCAAAATTTGGCCGGAAGTGCCCAATTAAATCTCCTGTTAAAAATACTATAAATAATCAAATGAATCCTCTCATCCCGAAATATCTCAGGAAATGCCCAAACACAGCTGCTGTTAAAAGTGGAACTCAAAATTCCAATTTTAAAAGGTTCTCCACGAAAGTTACATTTTGGCACACCCTAATATATATATATATATATATATATATGATATAATCGGCATTGTCTCTTCTCTAACTTTTGTAATTCTATACGGATCTCAATAAAACGTAACATACTTATTCTTAGGACGATTTCCGAGGTTATTAAGTTCTAAGATGAGCCTAATCTGTCGATTAGTTTAGAAATGAGAGCAATTCAAAAATTTTCAAAAATCGCAAAAAATTTTCACTTTTACCTTATTTCTGTGCAATAACAATGGAACGCGACATCCTATCGGATTTCTGTAAATTGCATTTGAAAGCTTATTTAATAAGCTTCAATTTGTGTACTTATTTATTTCTCCAAATTAAATAGTTTAGGAATAATAGCAATTCTAAAATTTTCAAAAATCGCAAAAATTTTCACTTTCACCGTATTTTCGTACAATTACAATTGAACGCGATATCTTATCAAAATTCTATAAATTGCATCTGAAAGCTTATTAAATAAGCTTTAATTTTTGTACCTCATTATCAGTCTAGGCCAAAAATCACCTGCTTTCTCAGACAGATTTAATGAAATTTTACTTTTGCATTCGTTTTGACGTTTTTGTTGTTTAATCAAACAGAAATTTATTTTTTTTTTTTTTTTTTCGTATGTAACCCTAGTAGTATTTTTATTATTCACCATGTAATCTACTTCCATTTCGGCTGCCGAATGGCTTTTTTTTATCTTGTGTTAGTGATTTATGGAAAATTAAGACGTAACTAAAATATTTTCAGGAGATAGCACTGTAAATACATCAGTATATTGATTTCGCTTTAAAAATTGTCAAAAAGGCTGTCGATAAAAAGTTCAAAATGATTTGAAACTAAATGAACGAAGAATAACTCGGTTGTTCAATCAGTTTCAAATTCAGGTTAGTCAGGTTAACCTTAAATTCAATTTAATTTCAACATTTTGACCTAAGCTTCAAACCAGTCTCAACAGTTTCAATCAACCTTCAAATTTTCACCTCGGGTGAAAACTCGATTCTTGAAATCCGGAATGAAAAACAATAATTTCTTCAACTATAAAAAATTAAATTTTTTTTTAGCGAGAAAATTTGAAAGACTGACTCAATAATCTTTTTGGTGATACCATTAAAATATAAAACTTGAAAATATAATTCGAAGATAAAATATTTTTTGTATCGATCGCACCTCGTAATTTACGTGGCTTTAATCATTTACTTAAATGGAGTTTAAAATTTTTTTACACATTAATTGAATGAAAATAACAATTCAAGGGATTTTATTCGATAAGAATGTACAGTAAATAATTTTTGTTTCACGTTAAAAATTACTTGGTAGTTTTACTATACCCAGTATATAGATTATATAGAAACAACTATGCATCAAGATTGTTAAATGTAATGTATAAGAATAAGAGAGGAGTGGGATGCTGGTATGAGCGAAGACATCGGGAGAGAAGTGCCGCTCGCGGGCGAGAGTGGACGGACCACATGCCACCACTCCACTCTTAAATTACTCGTTCTTTCTCTTAAACTCTTTGCTGTTAGTTTGCGTTCTTACTTTACCTTTATGTTACTCCTGTGTAACTATTATTTACCGGGCGCCTTCCCACAGGCTGCCATCGTTTCGTTGCGTTGCTCGATCGCGGTCGCGCACGAGCAACGCCAGTGTCTTGCCAACGTGGCCAACATCACTTGTGTATCCTTCTTAAAACTTGTTTTACATTTTATTGTACTTTTAGATTCATTTTACTCTATAATAACTGCTACTCCACTGTTGGTTCTTTTTTTTTTTTTATTTCTTCATATTTAAACTTATATTCTTCCTAATATTCTTGACGTTCGTATTTGAGTCTCAGTGATAAAAATGTAAAACTCCTTCACAAACTTGTTTATTTTCAGCAAATCAGTTGATAAAAGTACAAAAACAATAATGAATGAAAAAAAAGTAATAGAAAAAAAAAAGAAGAAATACTATCTGGAAACTATTTGAATATTCACTTATAACGTGAATAAATTGACTTGTGTTGTGGAATGTGGTATTAGTTAGGACTATCTGCCCCCTGAGGGTGGGTCCACGACGTAGAGAGAAGCGAAGAAGGAGTAGTATAGAGAAAACGATCGCTCTGATGTTCTTGCTCCCAGGCCAAGTAAACAGTGCTGTTATACCTTTATCCGCGGCAACATTGTTATCATTTTAATTCTACAGTACTTATTGTTTCTTATAGAAAATTTTTATATTTTATTAAATTAGTGAAAATTTATTAAAACTTATTAATAGTTACGTTAACTTTTAAATAATATATTCTAAGAAACATATAAACTATAAAAAAATATTCATGACATATATAATATAATATATGGTTGAATCTTACGCCATTGCTTTTATTGAATACTTGAAGGGAATATCGATGTTATTAAATACTACGGAGGTTTAATTCTGCAACAAATCAACTATGGTTTTCTCTAACATTCGATCGCTATGTGGAATCGGATAAATTTTTCTTATTAAATAATGATATCACTAATTCTCCTTTTATTCTATACAATTTTGAATAATCATTTCATGATATCAAATGGTTGTTAGATGTTAAAAATAATTCGAGTATAATAAGTAAATAAAAAAAAAAAAAAAAAAACAAAATAATCAGGAAGTATTAAAAAGATAGTGTGAGAAAGGTCGTGAATACCAGAAGATCGCAAAAGAAAGGGCGAGAATCAACGTCGTTATGATCGCTGGGAGGGAGAGCGCAAGGGAGAAAGTCGTTTTGTCCGTGAAGCAACGAACGTGCTTTGGAGTCTCTTTTTTATTTTTTTTTTAAATAAATTTTACTCCTCCACAAGTCGTCATAACAGTGTCGTATAAGAATCCAATTGTTGTTTACGCTCCAGTGAGAGTTATTCAATATGCAAATGATATGAATAATTAACTCATTTATTACTTAAATGTTTTTAACTTCGATTCAATAAACAAGTATTTTTAAATAATGAAAAAAGTTGACTAAAAATAAAAAAACATATTTTGTAAAAACTTAAATTGTAAACAATTGTAAAATTTGCATGATAAATTTATTGACCCTTTACGAAGATACAACCGGCCACCCGCATTAACCACTTCCCCAACGTTGTTTCATGAGGAAAAACGAACATTAAGCAGCAACAGCAGCAGCAACAACGAAGACTGGAAGACCTCGAACCGGTACAAGTTGAGCAGACGAGATATAGAAGAAGAAAGAGAAGGAAACTGCGAGTGTATCATGAGAGTAAAAGTTTCCATCATGCAAGATTTACTAATACTTATATTTGAAAATTTTCAAATATAGTATCGAAAAAAAACTTTTTTAAATATTTATTAAATACATGAAAGCCGATGAGGTCGATCTCATTTGAAAATTTGAGGAGGCTCGTAAGCCGTAAGAAGGATCGTGATGAGCCATCCTTTAAGCGCAGCGAATCCTTCAAAAGAATTTCAATACGTAAAAGTTATTTGGATCGTGGTAAGAGACGTAATAAACTACAAAAAGTCAATAATGAAATTTCAAAGAATGACAATAACGCTGTAGTCGAACAAAATGATTCTCGAGAAATTATTAAAGAAATCGCTACGTCGAAATGTAATCAAAATACTGTACAAACAAAAATTAAAGAGACTGAAGGTACAATTGGTTATAATGAATGGTTAAATGACATCAATGGGAGTCAAGAGAAATGGAAACAAGAATCAGAAATTCCTGTTCAGCGTGTTTCAAAATCGAAGATTCCGAAACCTCCAAGAAAATCAAAACCAACTAAAACTCCTGATTCCATAACGAAAGAACTAGGTATTCTACGACTTGAAAGTTCTCCGGTGTTCATGAGATGTTCCCGAATCAATTCTGTCGAGTCAACATGTATCGAGAATATATCAGAATCTATAGACGACGATCAATTAACTCCAGACCTTTCATTATCTATGACAACAGGTGAAGGACCACCTAGCATCAGTGTCAGTCTTGGTCGTGTGTGGTTAGATTCCGTACCAGTACCTTTCCCACCTCATGGATTATCATCAACCACTTCTGTTGTTCACCATTCATTAGACAGTGCATTAAAAGAACGGAAACAACCAGGTCAGCATCAAGTTGCCCGGACAGTGTCTGCACCAGAAAAAAGTCGTGTAGTAATTTCGAAAGATTGTTCATCAGTTGATGAGATTCCGTTATCTCTTTTAAATGATGCTGAATCGAAATGTAAAAAAAATGGATTCTTTCGGAAAAAGTTATCAAAACCATCCCTTAGTATTACTAAAGAAAGCTATTTCAAACGAACGTCCACGTCTAAAAACTCAAGCATACATAGAAAAAAGGGTGATGCTATTGTTATTAGTGGTGTTAATAAAAAAAATAATACTCCAATATCTAATAATCTGATGAATTTTGTAACCCCTGAAAAAAGAAGCTGTCGAAAAACACGTCGAGTGTGGCAAGAAATTAGATATTTTACTGTTGATGACAGTCCATCGACTTTGGAGGAAAAAAAAACAGATGATTGGTCATCCAATGTATCTGACGAATTTGATGATCAACAATTACTACTTTCGGGTGATTTTAATGAAAAACAAGAAATTTCAACTTCTATACATAGTTCATCTTCTTCAATGATGACCTCATCATTCCTTTCATCATCATCATCATCCAAGTCATCTAGAGGTTATAAATGTTCAAGTAAACCAAAGATCAGTGATTTCAATGAGGATAAAATATTTTCTAAAGAGTTAAGAGGAGTATTAGAACAGCGACCAATCTGGAAATCATCTAAATACATTGTAGCCTCATCGAACTTCTTTGCAAGCAAACAATTTCTGAGTTATTTAGCCAAAGAATCTGAGCTTGAAGTGAAAATTAATCTACAAGAATCTGTTAAATGCAATGGAAGTTACTATCGTTGTTTATCGTCAAGTGAGAGTGAAACAGAACAAAAAAAACAATTGATTAGTAAACGAAAGATCCAAGTGAATGACAAACTTCATGTTTGTAAAAATGATCAAGAAACTAAACGGAATAATCATACAGTTAAACTTGAAAGATCAAAAATACCTAAACGACGCCCATTAAGACGAAAATCTCAATTAAAACGAGCTAATGGATCTGGTCAACCAGTTTATCTTATACGAAAATATTCTTCATTGAGAAAACGATCCAGTAAGATTCAATTATTGACAATACTATTTAAAATATTATGCGTTTTTTGTTCTAACGTTATGTTACTTCATGGGTATTGCGATTAACACCGATGCAAATCGATCTCGGTTATTATCCAAGTTACAAACCGTAAAGAATAGAGTACGAAGTGCAGCGAAGCTCGCTGCAACTTTTACTAACATGCTTCTTGTTTTCCATTTATTTCATTTATTTTTACACTTTTTTACCACTCTTGCGATGAGTTCGTTAATTTAAACCTGCACTACTTGAGCTCTTAATTCATTGAAATGATCTTAGTTGCTGATCGATAATTAGTTTATTTAATGAAAGATTAATAAGATAATGATAATAAGCTGTAATTTGCTGTAGTGCATACTTATATCTCTTGTCACGAATCAAAAAATATACGTTGAATTAATATTTTAAAAGTAATTACTTGAAAACGTTTCCTCAACGTTCTTTGCCTGTAACATCCGTTTTTTATGCAACAGTTAAACCTGTTAGTCTAAAATTTTCCGCTTTTCTAGAGCTCAATGAATTTAACACAGTAGTAACTTATAACACCAGATTTTATTTATAGATAAAGTTAAAAAATTTGTCGGTTTTTTTTTAATTCAACAGATTAAGACTAAAATTTTAGATGATCTAAATTCCGCGAAACTTTTGGATGTCACGATTTGTCGCTTTCAATCTCCATTTGTCAATATGTGAGAAAGACTGAGATAGAAAAACATAGAACCATTCTCTTGGAAACTATCAGAATAACTTACAACAAGTTCAAAACTTTGAGATTCAATACAAACTTTATTATCAAAATTCTGGTTGATTACACTAATTTTTCGATTATTTTGAAATTTATAATTCTATATCAAGTATGAAATACTGAGCTATAAAGAGTGAAAAATATACTATTATGATTATGTATTATAATTATATCATTATGCAGTAATATACGCTTGAGATAATTCATTGTAAAAATTAATTCAACTACCGTAAAGTATAATTAAACGAGAAAAACGTAATCCTATCTTTCCTATGATTGGTGAATACTAGTAATTCGTTGAAATATAAAGTGTAAATGGCAACGATAACAAAAAAGGGAACAATTTTTAATTTTTACTTTATTTGCAAAACATAAATTCTGAATTCGAAAATTGTTTCAATAAAAATTGTATTTTAAATTCATGCACTATTCCAGTCTATTAAATTCGTAATTCTTGTGTTCAAAAACTGACTCTTCTTGCCTGAGACTAATTATTTTGCAGCTACAAAAAATCTTGTTGCTGTAACAGGATTATTTTTGTTATTGCTACAAGATGTAGTTCTTTTGATGCTTCAGAGTAATTTTGTTGTTATAAATTTTAATTTTTATGGAAGAATCAAAACACTTAAAAGCTGAGTGTTTTTTTTATTGATTATTCAAACAGATATATAGCTAACTAAAAAATTAATTGTTATTTATACTACGTGGTTCGTCAAAAATTATCGCGGATAAACATTAGAAATCAGTTATGTCTGAAATAATATTATTTATCAAGATTTTTTTGCACCAATCTCTTATGCATATATAAACACAATATAAATCGGATTTAAGATAAAAAAGAAGTATGTCTTTAGAAAAATTACCTTACTAGATATAATATCCACATAATATACACATACTGTTTTTATAGATATCCTTGTTTGATACAAAAAATTTTTTTTTTTTACAGGAGATATAACGCAAAAAGGTTATGAGAAAAAACGGACTCGTCTTCTACAACAATATGCCACAAAACAAATTGGTAAGTTAATTCAATTTTACTATCATTAGTTATTATACGTCCACGGAAAAAAAACTCTTGAAAAATTACTTTTCAAACAGTGGTACAAGACTATAATGCAAAGCTATAAAACTTAGTGTTTCCTATGACATTTTTATTAGAAATAATTTTGAATACATACTAATTTCTACAGTTTTGAATGTGTTTTATCGCTAAATAAATGTCGAACCACCAGAAATGTTCACTTATTTTATTTGAAACAGTAATATTTTCAGCTCATCGCCTGAAATATAAAACAATAATTTTTTAACTGTTTTTTTTTTTCTTTTTTTTTCCGTGTGACAATCGTAACATAATTTAAGTTAGGTTTTTAAAAAGTAGTGTCACTAAAAAAAGAGAATAATTTTTTTTTGGTAAATAAAATGAATTAATTTTGAAGTTCTATTAAAATAAAGAAGCAACGTCCAATTGTTTTGCACGAAAATATAATATTTCCTGTTCAATTAATTGTAATAACTACTCTTGACATTTTTTTGAATGTTTTTAACCTGTTACTAACAAAGGTGATAGAACTGCTTTTTACTAAAAAAATTAAAATGGGTTCGATTGCAATTATGATAATCTATTAATGAATGAACAAATAATACCAACAAAAAAATATTTCATAATACATAACTGCTGATGGCCTTGGTGATTTCTCAAAGAGATTGTCATAAATTTTCTTCGCATTGTATCTTTAATCTTTGGCGCTAGCCATGCTTGAGTCCTAATTCTCAAGAAGCGCATAATGATGGAATTAAACTTCAGTAAAGAGGCGAAAGTCAAGATTTCCATCAAGATGTGTTTTTTTTGTATGCTCGGGTGAATACTTTTCCTTTTGTCGAAACGTAATGTAATATTATATTTCTTCACTATTCGTTTTTTAGACGTTAAACATGTTATTTCAACAGTTAGTCTTTTAATCGTTATAAAAAACGAAATTAATTGTTTTTCTTTACTAAAGAAAATCAGCTAATAAAATACATCAAGCCACTTTGAATTACAATAATGTTTGTTTATATTTAAAAAAAAAAAAAAAAAAAAAAAAACAAAACGTACGACTTTGTTTTGATTGTTTTTATGTCACCTTAGACTAGAAATTAAATCGTCCGTGACAATTCTATCTTATATAATCTGCGTAATAAAAAAGTCGTTTTTTTTTTTTTTTTTTTAAATACATAATACATATTATGTGTTATACACTAAAAACCTCGTAAACATAATTCGTTACGATTGGGTGACTTCAGGTCATCTAAGGTAACTACAACCTTTAAAACGCAACTTTAGTTTTGAATTGTTGAGCATTTTATATACAAGTATGAATATTATCATATATATTATCATATATACTTTATTAACTTAAAATTACAATAATCAACTCTCAAAGGGGAAAAATAAATAAAACAGGTAGAAAATAATTATATAGCAAAGTTTGTTTAACTTCTAAGCTGGCCATATTAACTTCTTGACGCATTAAATAAAATAGAAATATTTTATAAGGAAGAAAGGAAAAAAATACACCATACGCATGCCAAGAATAATCTTATATATTCAGCTTCAACTATTATATACCGCTAACTGTATATAGAAGAGCATACGAGTTACTTCCGCGTGCGATATTATGCCGCTCCCAGCACCATCTGCTATATTACTTGACACTTGAAAACTCTGGTTTTGCACAACTCGAACTTCTAGCGCCGACGTTGGGTTCTATTTTTACAAAGCTTTCCTTACCAATCAATACACAAATTTATGTCTATAGGTTATAGATTATGGCACATCATTGCGAAAATCACACTATTCGAAATCAATCTAATAAACTAATATATACGTCTATTCGTGACTAGTTATAAAGTCACAGTATTTTTTGGAAAACATAATTGACGTGTTTTCTTATTTATTTTTTGCAATTCATTTACAACGCTGAACTGTTGCAGAAGAGATTCAAACTTACTTTCTTATGATTGAGTCAAATGTAACCGAAAAAAATGAAACAAAAAAAAAATAGTTTTTTTTTTAACTCTCAAAGACGTTCTTAATTATTAAAAGAAAAAATGTGAGTACAGAGTGAAAGAATATCTTGTAATATAAAAATCATATTCTTAAAAATTATAAACTAAATCTACAAACTTAAATTAAATTAATTAATTCACAGTCTTCATGAACGAAAAAATAGAGTAAAATATTTTTTTATTTCAAAAGTAATAAGATTCAATTTGTTGATTGATGAATTTTTTATGAACACAAGTAGAATAGACTTGGCCCCGCATCTGAATAATTATCAAAATAATAAAAAAATAGAATGAAATTTTTAGAAGCGTTTAAAGAATTCACAACTGCACACCCCGAACACTCATTTCAATTCTGAGTGCAAGAGTTTCATCAGTAATAAAAAAAAATTCTCTGAAGTATGTATTATGAATACAATGAAAACATTAAAGTTCGTTTGCTAACACCATTTTGTGTTTTAATAGTAGAGTTAACCATCAAAGTTTTTATTCTACAGTTAAGTGTAGTGGTTTTAATGACTCCTTTTCTGTTACACTATGTACGTTCAAGTCAAACATTCATAAACATCCGAAATTTTTTTTTTAATTTTTATAGAAATAACGAAAAGAGCTGTAATTGAAAAACTATTAAAAATTAATTATTCAAGTGTTACCTTCGATTTAATCATTATATTGCAACGCCCTTTAAGGAGTAGAGAATAAAAAAAATTAAAATTGTTACTGATTTGGCAACGCTTGATAATTTAATATACGATAAACTATTATAATAATCATAGATATTTTGAGATATGTCTATTTGCATGATTATCATTAGCAGGAGGTGGAACCGGATCTGGCGGTGGTGGTCCAAGTGATAGCGGGGGTGATAGAACGAGTTATGGAAGTGGTGGTGTTGGTGGACGCCCACAACCACGTGCAAGACGAACCCAACGTCGAGTCACACACTCTGAAAAACGTTATCACTCAGGTAGTTTTGCTGACCGCTTTTATCCAGTAATGTTTTTCATGTTTCCGGCTTTACTGTGCCACTTAATTATCGCCGTAAAATCCCAACATTTCGTCAATTAAAATAATCTTTGCATCATTTCCTCTGGTTTTGGATTTCCACTCGCTTAATTCATTTTTATTTTTATTCATTATTTATCACTAGTTTATTGCTCATGTCATGTCTTTTTTGTTGTTTTGCATGGTCTTGACTTTTTGTATTATAATTAATATCTGTGTACACGCCTTTTGTCTTTTCTAAACATTGGATATGTTCTTTATACGAAAAATATGTAGAATTTTTCTATAATAAAAAAAAAAAAAAAATTAAAAAATTACATTTGAAAACAAAAAAATCTTGTAGGGCCTTGAGAAGAAACAAATATTAGTTCATATATTCGTAGATAATATAAAAGAGAAAGTAACTTACATTAGCTGTCGTATTATCTATGTATTGTTGACGTTGATATTGCATGTAGGAGGCCGGCTAGTACCTGGGGGCATTGCCAATCCTCCGGGATCTGGCAGCTCAGTAGGGAACACTGGAGCTAGCACAAATTCAGCTGCCGCTGTGAGACGCGGAAATCGCAGGCTCACGCGAAATGAGAGCCGATATCACTCTGGTGAGTATTTTTTATGCGAAGAAGTATTAAAGAAGAATATCATTAGTAAAAACTTGGATCAATATTTATATCCTTGATTATACCTTTAAAAAACTTTTCATGCTATAACCTTTCTTCACTTAGATTAACCTATACCTAGACTTTTCAAAACTAATTAGTCGTCTTTACTGTTTTTTATACTTTACGGTAAGTAGATCTATCAATTTCGATGATAAAAAATTATAAGTATATTGATGTTATTTTTTTCTAAATTACTATACGTCTTTTAACTAATTTATGACAAATATTAGTCAAAACTCTTTACAAACAATTATGTATTTTCCGAATCAAAATAGTGACTCAGTCTGTTTCTTTTTTAAATGGTTTAAGGAGTGGTGAGGTTCGTTTTCTGTTTTTCTTAAAAAATTTTCACGTTTTTATTCAATGTGGAAAAAAACGATTCTTTTTTATTTAATAAATCGTTTAGTTTCTTACAAACATTGAATTCATTCTGTTTCATATGAAATTCATGATTGAATTGAAGTTAGTTTTACAGTCTCGAAATACATTCAATTATCGAAAAAATGTCATCCCTGATTTTTTATCAGTTGAAATTAAAGCGTGCGCAATTTGAATTTCTACTAAAATTCTAAAATTCATTGTGTTAATTTAAAATTTTAATTACAGAAAATATTTTGAGAATCTCTATTGTTTTTATGAGGAATCATCAAATGAAATATTCTTAAAATTAAGTTTCTTTATTTGGCTGCTTGTTCATATTTCACTTTTATGAATAAGTTTTAAAATTAAATTTATAATTTATCAAAAATTATATGCCAAAAAAAAACTATTATTGACGTAATTACTGAAATTTATAAGAAATACTAAAATAGTGTTGATAAAATTTTCTGCTCTAAAGAATATATTTGATTTTAAAATTATATTTTACTATATTCTTCTTTGATTTAAAAAAAAATGACGAATGTTTTGCTTCAATAATTTATTCTTTTAGTTCGTGCAAAATGTTACCAACCTAAGCCAAGAAAAATCAAATCGTCATTTCAAAAATAAAATTTTTGCTTCAGCAAAGTTTAAAAAATTGTCGCAACTCGATAATATCTTGAACCCTATCTATATAAGTTTATAAGTATATATGTGTCTTGCTTGAAAACAATGAAATACTTCGTTTGAAAGTGAAGTTCTTGAATAAAAATTTTTTGCTTCTTCATTCAAGAACTCTAACTTATTGATCTAAAATGAGTGATTTTTTGAAACAGCAATACAAAATTTTTTTTAAATCAAATAATTTGTATTTTATGTTCTAAATAAAAGAGTTTAATATTTGTATACATATTATACATTACACTATGAAATATAATCTCTATTTAATTTTCCACGTGCGAAAAGTTTCCCGCTAGTTCAGTTGCAAGGACGCGTAAAATATGATTATTATGATTGTATACTTAGCTTACACAATAGCTTAACAATAATGTACTCATAGAGAATTCATTGTTATCATGAGAGAAAATAACCACAAGTAGAATGACGGAGTCATCATCGAACCTTCGCATGAAGTTTAGTTTCCTTTGTATGTATGTATGAATGTCTGTACAAGTATTTGTTGGTAATACTAGCATGACGTAATCAATTTTAGTACTTTTCACAACTCTATAAAAATTTAATCTGTAAAAAAAAAAATTACCAATTAATGAGAGGTTTTACCAAAGTAAATCTGAAAAAGCAAATCATTAATATTTTCTTTTAATTTGCACAGAAGTCCGGCAGGAAGCGGTGCAGCAAGCCTTGGCAGCAATGCAAAGTAGACCAAAGCCTTCACTTCCAATGCCATCAAAAAGAACATCCGTGATGGCAAGAAGTCCTGACCGAGAACGTCAAGACAGTGGAGAGTCTAGCAGCGACGAAGACAGTGTTGTAACAGCAGAATCACCAGGTGCTGGTGGTCCCACCGGAACAGGTCTTTCGGATACAAGCAGCACTGGTTCAGCACGAGACACACCACCGCCACCTCGACCACCAGCTAGAAGACCACCACCAGCTGACATCACTGACATTGCCGAGTATACTCCGCACGCCTACTGTAATATTCAACCACCGGATGTGACTCACACAACGCAGTCAAGAAGACCCGGCGCTGACCGCGTTAATCGGTACCATGTAGTTGAAGAAAATAATACAGGAACAACGGGACGTTGGAAAGTATCTGCTAAAATTCAACAGCTTTTAAATACACTAAAAAGACCTAAAAGAAGACCCTTACCAGAATTTTATGAAGACGACGATATTGAATTGGAAATAGCTGCTAATCCAAAAGATCCAAATGCTCCTAAACCAGAAGGGGGAATAATGACTTCTGCTATTGGAGAACAACTGTCAGTACCATCCGGTTTGCCAAGATCATTAGAAGCTGCTATTCAAAGGTATGTTAATATTATTTCATTATATTACAAATTGACTGATTGTTTTAAGGTTAATATAAAATTGTTGTTAAATTATCAGGTATGGTTCAGCAACATACAAAGCTCCAGCGGCAACAGTTTTGGATCCAAATGGGAAGCTCTGTGTGACTCTTACCTACGGAAAATTGTTGAGTCGATCGCACAAAATAGCCTATACACTATTAAATAAAGCCCTAAGTCGGAACGTTGGTGAATGCTGTCTGAAGCCCGGTGATCGAATCGCCCTTGTCTATCCGAACAACGATCCTATTAGCTTTATGTGTGCATTCTATGGTTGTCTTCAAGCCGGAATAGTTCCAGTACCAATTGAGGTACCGCTGACCCGTCGTGATGCTGGCTCTCAGCAAATTGGCTTTCTCCTCGGCAGCTGCGGTATACAGGTGGCACTGACCAGCGAGGCGTGTCTCAAAGGCTTACCGAAGACTGCTGCTGGTGAGGTCGTTGCCTTCAAGGTAAACATTAAATATTTTTAATCGATTTTTATTTAAAAATTATTTACATTTTATTAATATAGTTGATATTTTTTAGGGTTGGCCAAAATTACATTGGTTTGTTACTGAACATTTAGGAAAATTTCCAAAAGATTGGTTACCACCTCCCCGATTAACCGATGATACCCCGGCGTATATTGAATACACAACAGACAAAGATGGTTCTGTGATGGGCGTTACAGTGACGAGAGCTGCTATGCTTGCACACTGTCGTGCACTAACAATGGCCTGCGGCTATACCGAGGGTGAAAATGCAGTCTGTGTGCTAGACTTCAAACGAGAAGTTGGACTGTGGCACAGCACTTTAACAAGTGTCCTCAATGGAATGCATGTCATTTTTATACCTTATGCTTTAATGAAAGTTAACCCAGCAAGTTGGATGCAAATGATAACTAAGCACCGTGCAAGTGTTGCTGTTGTTAAGTCTCGAGATCTTCACTGGGGTCTTTTAGCGACCAAAGATCACAAAGATATATCTTTGTCTTCTGTGAGATTACTACTAGTGGCCGATGGTGCTAATCCATGGTCACTTTCCTCTTGCGACCAATTTCTTTCTGTTTTCCAATCTAAAGGTCTTCGACCTGACGCCGTATGCCCTTGTGCTTCATCTAGCGAGGCTCTGACAGTTTCTATTAGACGGCCAGGACGAGCTGGCGTTAATGCAACCGGTCGTGGAGTCCTTTCAATGTCCGGTTTAAGTTACGGCGTCGTACGGGTCGATCAAGAAAATTCTCTTACCTCTTTAACACTTCAAGACTGCGGACAAGTTATGCCCGGAAGTAAGCTTTTTTTGTTTATAGTATACCTTTTCTATTAATTTTTTTTATGCGACATTCCCTAGACAAAAAAAAAAGAAAAATTAAAATAAAAATTTTTTAAATAATGCATTGGAAATTTAAGCTCTTGAAATTTTCATAATTTTTTTTAACTGTAATTTTTTAAGAGCTAAAACTTGAAAAAAACATTAGAGCAACCCTTAAACATGTTTTCAATATTTGTAATAAATGAATTCATATTAATATTTATTTATTTTTTTTTTTTCAACAGCTGTTGTTGTAGTAATAAAAATGGAAGGCCAACCATTTATCTGTAAAACAGACGAAGTCGGAGAAATATGTGTACACAGCTCTGCAACAGCAAGTCAATACTGGGGATTACAGGGTTTAACGAACAATACTTTCAAAGTATCGCCATTGCAGCCTGATGGAACCACTGTAGGTGATGCTGAGTATGCACGTTCTGGCCTACTAGGTTTTCTTGGTCCTGGTGGTTTAATCTTTGTTTGCGGGTCACGTGATGGCCTAATGACCGTCACAGGGCGAAAACATAATGCTGACGACATAATTGCCACTGTTTTAGCGGTAGAGCCTATGAAATTTATATACCGCGGAAGAATAGCTGTTTTTAGTGTACGAGTTTTAAGAGATGAAAGAATATGTGTCGTCGCTGAACAACGGCCTGACTGTAGCGAGGAAGAGGTAATTTTATAAATATAATTTTAGTTAAAAATTCATTTTTTAGTGACATTTAATAATTTAAATTTATTTTATTTTATAGAGTTTCCAATGGATGTCACGGGTACTTCAAGCTGTTGATTCTATTCATGCCGTTGGAATCTATTGTCTTGCTTTGGTACCTCCAAATTATTTACCTAAGACACCTCTCGGCGGCATTCATTTATCTGAAACTAAGAGACGTTTTCTAGAAGGAACTTTACATCCAGCGAATGTTTTATTGTGCCCTCATACTTGTGTCACCAATTTACCAAAACCACGTGAAGTTCATTCAGGTAAGTTTTTGATTATTTTTTGTATTTATTGTGAAAATAGTCCCGTGCTGCTAAAATCGAGTATTAATCCGCGCAAGTAGTATCAATACAAAGTAAGTACGGAATATTAAAATGGCATTTCACAATGATTAAAAAAAAACAATGCTTTATTTTTATTATTTATTCAATGAAAATAATATTTTATTTAAAAAAAAAAAAAAAAAAAAAAAAAAAAAAACGCAAATACTTGACTCAACGTGGGGCTCAAAGAAGCTTTGAACGACTAATAATTTAAGTTATATTCCTAAATAGTAATTTTTCCATATAATTTTATAATTTTTATTTATTTTTTTTTTTTTCAATTCTTTTGGCTGAGTTCTGAATATCATTTACTAATTTAAACCACATTATTACATATTATTTACATTAATTTCATTTAAAATATTATCAATTAAGTTTTAAAATTTTGTACTTTTTATTTAAATATTGACAATATGTTTTCATAAGATAAGTCACGAAGCAATAAGTTAAAAATCGTTGAGCTAACAAAATCATTTCGGTAGTTGAAATGTCATTCATTTCTAATCTTGATTTTCCGGCCTCAGTCAGGGAAGAATGTGCAAGACTACTCATTATTAGGTTGAGTATTTGCGTTGTTTTACTAACGGAATGGTGCGGGGGCGTGTAGCGGGGGATTCTGTTTCAGATGTTGGTCCAGCAAGTGTTATGGTGGGCAATATTGTTCAGGGTAATCGGCTTGCATCAGCTCAAGGACGAGATTTAGGGGTTCTCGATGAAGATAGCGACAATGCGAAAAAGGTTTTTTTTTTCTTTTCATTTTCATATATCTTAAATTATATATTTTTATATACTTTATTAATAATTTATAATTTTTCTATTTCAGTATCAGTTTATTTCGGAAATTCTTCGATGGCGTGCTGTTAGTACTTCAGATCATATAATTTTCACATCATTAAACGCCAAAGGAGCCGTGGCAACGTCTCTTTCATGCTCTCAACTTCATAAAAAAGCTGAGCGAATTGGTAATCTTTTATTGGATCGTGGAAGAATCAATACTGGAGACCATGTAGCTCTAATATTTCCACCTGGAACTGATTTAATTTGTGCTTTCTATGGTTGTCTTTATGTCGGAGCTGTTCCTGTAACTATAAGGCCTCCTCATCCACAAAATTTACAAACAACACTGCCGACTGTACGCATGATCGTCGATGTCAGCAAATCTGTACTTGTTCTCACCAACCAAAATTTACTCAAATTGCTCAAGACTAAGGTAGTAATTTAAAATAAATTTTCAAATAAAATTAAATTATTAATATTTTATATAATTTATAACATGAATGATTAATATATTCAGGAAGCTAATAATGTAGTTGACATCAAAAGCTGGCCAATGGTTCTCGACATGGATGATATGCCAAAAAAGAAACTGCCAGTTTTGTACCGAGCACCTACTGCTGAAATGCTTGCCTATTTGGACTTTAGTGTTTCGACAACGGGGATGTTAGCCGGTATCAAAATGTCACATGCTGCCGTCACTTCACTTTGCCGTGCTATGAAATTGGCTTGTGAATTATATCCATCACGGCATATTGCTCTCTGCTTGGATCCATATTCAGGACTGGGATTTGCCCTTTGGTGTCTCAGTAGTATATACAGTGGTCATCATTCAATTCTGATACCACCATCAGAAGTACGTCATTTTTTTAATTTTTTAATTATCAGTAATTCATTTAATTAATTAACAATTGTTTTCAGGTTGAAGCTAATCCGGCTCTGTGGTTATCAGCAGTCAGCCAATCAAGAGTTAGGGATACATTTTGTTCCTATGGAGTCATGGAACTTTGTACAAAAGGCTTAGGCTCATCGGTTCACGCTTTAAAAGCACGCGGTGTTAGTCTTGCATGCGTGAGAACTTGCGTTGTTGTGGCTGAAGAAAGACCAAGGATTGCTCTTACTACCAGTTTCAGTAAATTATTTTCTGCTCTTGGACTCAGTCCACGCGCTGTTTCAACGTCGTTTGGTTGTCGAGTCAACACTGCTATTTGTCTACAGGTAATTATCATTTTTTATTAATTATTTATATTTCTTTAAAAATTGATTTAACAATTTTATGAATAATTTTTATTAGGGTGCATCGAGTCCAGAACCATCGACGGTTTATGTAGATCTCCGAGCACTTCGTAACGATCGAGTTTCTCTAGTAGAACGTGGAAGTCCTCATTCTCTTTGTTTAATGGAATCTGGAAAACTTTTACCGGGCGTCAAAGTAATAATTGCAAATCCTGAAACAAAAGGTCAATGTGGTGATTCACATTTAGGAGAAATCTGGGTACAATCATCTCATAATGCCAGCGGTTACTTTACTATTTATGGCGATGAAAGTGATTACGCCGATCATTTTAATGCTCGTTTAGTCACTGGGAATACTGGTGAAGTGTACGCAAGAACTGGCTATCTTGGTTTCTTAAGGCGTACTGAATGTGTTCAACAATCAGCTGTTGGTGATATACCTGGTGATAATATAAGTGCTGATGTTGACATTGTCCCAGGTGACGCTGAACTACATGACGCTGTTTTTGTTGTTGGTGCTCTTGACGAAGCAATTTTATTACGAGGCATGCGTTATCATCCTATTGACATTGAGAACAGTGTAATGCGGTGTCATAAAAAAATTGCAGAATGGTAATAATACATTTTTATTGTTTTATTATTTCATAACAGATTTATTGTTTGATAAGATATTTTGAGCTTGATGAATGACAATAATCCTGATATCTTAAGATATTATTTTCTTTTTTTTTTTTTTATTCTTTTCTTAATTACCTTAATGATTTACCTTGATATTGACGTACCGAAGTACATTTACAAATATATAATATCATTATAAATATTATATTATAAATATCACTATTAATAACATTAGATCCTTTTCAGAGTTTTGAAATTATTTATAATTAAACATTATTTAAAATGTACAGATTTATTATACATTTTATACAACTTTTGTCGTAAAAAGACACATCAGTCCTGTTCTGAAAACTATAAAATATTTTCTTGAAAGTCAAAGATTGAATGAAAATTTTTGTTTCTTTTCTTATTATCTTTTAAAATAATAAGAAAACGATCATACTCCACAATTTTTAGACACTCTGAAATATAATAAGGTCAAAAAAAAAGTTTTTCTTTGAATCAAAACGCTGAATTTATTATTAATTTAAAAAATTGATGGACCACTTTAAAATATTGACAAAAAAAAATTTTTTTTTTTGACCCACCTTAATCACTAATGATTATTAAGTAATAACATTATTAATTGGTACATTTTTCATTACAGTGCTGTGTTTACGTGGACTAATTTACTTGTCGTCGTTGTTGAACTAAATGGAAGTGAGAGCGAAGCTTTGGATCTCGTTGCTCTTGTAACTAGTGCCGTTTTGGAAGAACATCATTTGGTTGTTGGTGTTGTCGTAGTCGTTGATCCCGGCGTGGTGCCAATCAATTCACGGGGTGAAAAACAGAGGATGCATTTACGTGATGGATTTTTAGCAGATCAACTAGATCCCATTTATGTAGCATATAACATGTGAACGAGCTTGAGAGTAGCGAACAATATTATTAATAATTTAATTTATCTTTATTTTTTGATGATTGATTGTAGTCATAGACCAATTATTATCGTCTCAATAATCGACATAGTTGATCAATTTTCTTTTGACTCCCAGCTGGGTAATGTTCTCATATCAATTTATTTATCATTAATAATTTAATTTAATTTCTGTATTTTTTAATATAGTTGATATTTCGATTTTAACATTGATAATTACCGAAAAAAAAGTTTCTCGAATAACGTATTGATTCGAAAGTATTCAAGGGCAGCTATTTGTAAATTATTAATATTTTTCTTTTAACTCCATTTCGTATTTGGAGTAGACTGAAAGATCGATCGGACAATACATATTTATCGTTTTTATAGTCACATTCAATAAAATAAATATTTAAAGTCATAAACATTAATTCATATCTATATATTTGTATTGATCCTACAATCAATTAGACTAGATGTGGTTTTTTCTAACCATCGATCTTAACAATTACTTTTTTTTCAAAACCTGTTATTTGTAATCTTAGAATGCTTTTTATATTTATATAATAACTAAAAAGCTGGACACGTAAAAAAATGTGATTAATAGCGCTTAAATTTTATTTTATATGTATAATTTCTGGCTCAAATTTACTTTTATCAAAATAACAAGATGTTATGCAAATCATTATTCATTCATTTTTAATTATTGGAATAAATACATTAATCCAGTATTTTGTTTGAATTATCTGGACGCCATTTTAACGAAAAAATAATGTACAGTCATTAATTTCATTACTTTATATTATTGAACATTAATTTTATCACGGAAGGTAATTTTTTTTCGAAAACACCGATATTCAGTTTTTTATTCTCTTCGTATATCATCAAGCTAAACAGTGATTGAGTATCGTCGAGTGCAATACACGTAAGCTCTTTTAATACTGTAATCATCGATATTCCTTGTAAATAATTCAAGTTAATTGATAGACAAACAAAAATATAAATTTTTGCCTGTTCCGCGAAAAAAATGTATGATTCTTTGTGCACGTTGAATTTTAAGATGCAATTTTTATATCGAATATAACAATTAAAATGATTGAATAATTGTGATATGCCAACCTAATAAAGGCATACTAATGTTTTTGTTTAGTTTCTTTTAGTTTTAATATTTTTTTTAATATTGTAGTCTGTTGTGTCTATAAACTATTATTATTTTTCTTATGAGTGCCTGATGTGGTAAAAAAAAAAAAAAAAAAAAATTTCAATTTTCATTTGTTAAATAGATTCAACAAAAAGTAGTATTTATTAGTTTAAACGATGATTAATTTTGTTTGGATGAAATTTGTTGAAATACACTTGAAAAATAATCTGAGAAAATTTTTTATCGAGGAGTCAACGAAACCGCACAAAAGTAATAATGAAAATAAATTTTGTTTGTGAGAATATATGCATGCGAGAAGAACAAATTATATGTATAAATGTTGATAATTATAATTGATAGGAATGTAGTATGTTTGTCATATTATAATAATTTCTCACATTCATTATCTTTTTATATAAAAACACAACATAATTATCTAATGAAATTAGTTTGCGGACGGCCCCCCGAGTTTTATTTTCACCCGCAAGGTGGAAAAATTTATTATTTATTCTCTTAATAATCATGCTCATGTATGTATATAAATGAAATACTGTTGTTTTTATTTTCTTTTAAATAATAAAACCACTCTTTGTACGTTTAGTATACTTTATAGTTATTGTATTAATAAATACAATTATTAATTGTCAGTAGGATAATTAAGCATTAATAATGTCAGAATAATATTAATCTAGTAGACTTTCTGATTATCTGATAACTTGCCCAATAATAATTATATTGTAACATCCCCAATTTCAAGATAGTAAGACAAAAATTAAAGACTGCCGTAGCAGTTGTAGCGTTTTTAAAAAAAAAAATTTTTTGTTTACGAAAAATATTAAAAATATACTATTATTGATAAATGATATTATATACATATTTAGTAAGATAAAATGATACAATCGCAACCTTTTACTTCAATATTTAAACAAAAATAAAAATATTGCACAGAGCAAGTCGAATAAACGTAATGTACATTTTTTAAAAAATCGTTTATGTATTTATTATTCATAAATTTATCTTGTCATTTTATATCGTTAATACGCTTGTATGAGTAGTGTTTATAACAAGTTGAAGTTGAAAAAAAAATTAAAAATTCATGTATCGATGAAAAATATTTTATATTATTTTTCTGTATTCGAATTGATACCTAAAAATTATTCGGCATTGAAATATTAATTTTTAATCAAGGATAATTATGCATAAAATGAATAGCTAATTTTTAATAAAAATTTTTCTCAGGAAAGTTGACAGTAATGTTGACATTAGATCATTGATAAATACATTATGCATTGCATGTAGATAATACGGCTTTGTTGATTCAGTAACGTTTTGATTTCATTGGAAATTACAAAAATATAAAACAGACATAGACTCTCGTGTACAATAACGTTCAACTTTACTATACATATTATCTAAGATTGACTCATCAATAATAACAATATTGATTATTAACATATTCTTTTTAGATCATAGTAAAATCATCAATTACTAACACAATAAATTATTAAAAATTAAATTAAGAATTTTCGTTTAAATTTTATTAATTAGTCTCTTAACTAATTATATTCATATTTTTCAATAATAATTTTTTAAATTTAATCATTTATTTCAACTGTTAAAATCAATTACCCAGATGGATCAATTATTGACAGACTGACAAAATCAACCAGTCTACTCAGTGACATGCTATTGTACCAATTATTGATACTCATAACGCGCAAAAGTTGATAATTTACTAAACTAAATACAACACATCAAGTATAGCAAATACATATTTATTTATTACTTATTTTTCAAATTATTTACAATATTTTCATAATAAATCTGGAAAATAAAAATTAAAACAAAAAATTACGATGCTGTCTGAACTTTTCTGTCAATGAGATTCATCTTAAGTTTTATGTTTCAGTCATTTTTAAATCAATAACCGATAAATTGATTGTAAAATCAAATATTGATGATTTGCCATACATCAATTCGTTACAAAAAAAGCAATTCAAAATAAATGTTTCAAAAGAGAGCGTGCTCAGCCAAAATAGTTTAAAAATTTTATGCTGACGACAATTTTCCTTTTATTAACCTTCCGTTACATGCGCTTTCTCTAGTTTCTCACTCGTATTTACGTCAATTCTTTTAGGTTGAGCAGTTTTGTGCGGGGAATCGCCGTACAGCGCGGGTAACGAAGGGTTAAATGAAATACTTACTTGATATTTTTCACAACTATTAATTTTTTTAAATTTTATAATTTATAAATATATTATAAAACTGCGAAGTTAATTAAATAAATATTAAAATAAAACAGGGTGTTAATAATCCGCGCTTTTATTTTATTCTTTTATTCTTCTTAAATTATTTACCTAAAAAAATTTTTAAGTAGATAAATAAAATCGTTAATAAATTATGATTCCAAAACAAAAGTTTCATCCTTACATAAAAATTAATAATTTATGACATTAAAGTTAGTAGTCACTTGGTCATTTTATTAATTTTATTTAACAAACAAATTTGTAACGAAAAATAATTTTAAAAAAATTGCATTTTTAATTTTTTTTTAATTTCTACATGTCAATTTTTTTTACTCACTTTTTTGCCATAATTTATTCATTACAAAAATTATCACATGTCTGCTAAATTAATTTTCATCAATAATTTATGAAATAAAAATGCGACTGACAATTGAATGATTTGACATTCGGAATTAATATTCATTAATGTGTAGTTATTTAATTATTTACATTTCTACCGGAAAGTAAAGAATATGCAAAAAATAAAGCTACATAGACTATTCCGTAAAAAAAATATAACCATAGTTTGCCAACTGACTGGTATCGTAAACGGACGTAAAATAAAAGAGAGAAAAAAGAAATAAAAGCGAAAGAGAGACGAAGAAGAAAGACGAAAAAGAGAAAGAGAGAGAGAAGAAAAAAGTGACTGCTGGACGTAAATAGTGTGTATAATATAACATTTTTATAGGTATAGGCACAAGCAGTCGAGCACAGACAACGGTTGGCAGTGTACACGTTACCGTTGTTTCTTGTGGTCGTTTACTTGGTTGTTCATCGCATACACGATATATATGTATTTATATTTATGCATATTATTTAGTAATCCTTTATTTACTTTTTCCTTAACTTTATTATAAAATAATAGATACTCATATCAGACACCGGATTATCATTTTTAAAACTCAAGTTTCATCTATACAATGAATATCCTTAAAAATGTGATACATCATCATAAAAACGTTTAAAAAACGTTCGTACCCGTTAAAATCGGTTCTCGTCACGGAGTCATTAAATTCCGATATTTTTTCAGAGTTTTTTAAAAAAATTGGTAAGTAAAATCATTTTTATTTTAACGATTCGAAAATCAGCAGGTATTTGATTATTGTTTAGCTTTATTTAATAAGATTTTTTTTTTCAATTCCATTCATAGTTTTTTAAATTTTTTAACGAGATTTTTTTTTTTTTACTTATTTGTTTCAAAAAATTCTAAATATTTTTGGATGTCTTATTTCTATAAAAATAAATAAAAAGCTAACCTAGATAAAAAAAAATACTGGCATATTTCGAAAATACTCAATTTAAAAAAAATGGAATTTTTATGATACTGAGAATAACAGACATCTGAAAATTAAAAAACTTTTTCTAACGAATAAATTGTTATAAAAAAAAAATTTTAACGTAGGAATTGCAGAAAATAACGACTAAATTTTTTTGACTACGAAATTGTTTAGTTGAACCTAAAAATGATCTAAGTCTGCTAATTTCTATTTCATGTATTTTCTATTAATGAAGAGATTCGAGTTTGGTTTTTTACTGAAAATTAATTTTCTTTTAAGGAAGTTCGAGCGAATCTAATTTAAAAAATAATTTCCAACTTTGAGCTTTGAAATTAAGTATACGTATAAATAAATACGCCATTTATCTAATCCCAAAATTTTAAAAAGGTTCACCGTTTAGTTACTTAGATATAAAATTTTAAAAATTACATATTTTATCTCCTTATACACGGGCTCTTATGGCGGACAAACTTTTGTCGAGACGTTAATTATTTTTTTCAATATTAACCTCCCAACTTTAACGAATAAAAAACTATATACAAGAAACTTGGATTATTGCAAAATATAAAAATAATTTAATAATAATACATTACCGATATAATTTTTGAAATATTTAAAGTAAAATTTTATGTTTGTAACTTGTTTACCGTCAGCTATTTATTCGAATAAAGATTTGACAACATCGCGTCAACAGCTGAGAAAAAAGAAAAGGATAGAAGTATAGTTACAGAGAGAGAAATGTTAACTCACACACTCATCCACATCTCTGTTATTGGTATAATTAAGCGCGCTATTGCCAAATCTGTTTATTTATTCCGGCAAGTAATAAATACCAAAGTCATTTTATTACTTTGCTTTATTAAATAAGTAAAAATCATCAATTATTAAATTGTTTAAATTATTTTGAATTAAAATAAAGAATTTTGACGAATATTGGGAAGACTAAAATTAAATAAAAATTTTAACATTATTTTGACTCATTAGTTACGCTAGAACTTCCTTAAGGTAGTACCTCCGCGACAATCCAGATCAAAAATTTTGACTCGCTATCCATGTTATACGTATCGACAGAGCTAAGGTTGTAGGTTAAGATTTTTTAACGTTACTGTACTCGTCACTACTATATTCTCTATACATATACACACACACTACGGTTTCAGTGACTAGCGGCTGTTTTTTGTACCCCCTCTCCTAAAAATAATCCTCTAAAAGTGAAATTGATTTTAATTAATCTCGAAAACTACATGGTAAAAAATTTTCATTTTTTTTTTAATTGTTCGAAATATCATATTCTTCAATCTACTAGTTTTTTGATAAAGTCTTGAAATTCTTTCGATGGAAAAAATTAAAAATACTGTCATTTTCCCACGCTTCTCCTATGTTACATGTACAAAAATGTCATTTTCAATTGCAATTATCTCGAGCTTGGTGTGGTAAATCGTCTTCAAATTTTAACAGCATATGTATTATGTATTTAATGACTTATATTCAAAGTTTCGAGGATTTCTTGAAATATTGCTTTCATAACCGTACTACCTTAAGTTGTAAAATTTTTTATTTTTACGGCTTCACACATTAACAATTTCTATTTTTGAGGATTAAACTTGTATTTATTTATATTAATAGAGAATGAGTTAATACTCCTAATTTATAGTTGAATTTTACTCTAAAATATAATTTATTTATTATTTATTATAAACAATGTGTCAAAAAATATTGTATTGTCAGAAAAAATACTTAAGAAATAAATATTTATATTTTAGATTTAAAAACGATTGGTTATTTGACTGAGTTTCTTTTTTCATTGCAGACACGAGATATTTCATGCGAGTTCTGAAATAAAAGTATATATTTTTAAACACTTACGCTCTTCTATGCTTACCTATTAAAATTTTAAAGTAAAAGTTATTTTTAAATCTAATTTTTAGCTGGTTAATTCCATATTTTTCAATACTTGTAATGTAATTATTCAATTATATTCACGTGCGGTTAATAGTACTTTTTATTTCTATTGATTACACTACGATATAAGTTTTTTCATTAAGTCGATAATCACTTTAACTATGACTATAAGCATCAATAAAAATGTTTAAAATTTGTTTGTAGATAAAGATAGGTATATACAAATTAGTGAATAATGAATGAAAAAATTTCTACAACTCTGATATCAAGGTTGCAAATAAAAAGGAAAAAAATGTGATAGACATAACATAATAAGAGATCGATATGGAGGCGTGTATCAAAACATTTATTTTAAACAGTTATTTCATTCTTCATACTTACCGATCAATAAAATTATGTTGTGATAAGTGAAATTGAAACTTATCCTTTAATTTTTTGTCTTAGTAACATAATAAATACGTGACTAATTATATTTATAGATTTCGGAAAAATAAGTATCGAGTAATCAGAATAAATAATTACTCTTAACTACTATTCAATAACACATGCTTCAGATACTTAACGTTGTATGGTTCCGTGATAAGCAGATAATTGAAACACATCACTGCCATTTGTTCATTTATAAAAAAAATTTTTTTTTAATTAATTGGAAAAAATAAAAAACCACCAGTAATCAATGTTGAAGTAATCGAAAAAAAAAAAACCAATCTTTCTTTTTGTTTTATTTAACAATTAAATTAGTTCCAAAATGTAATTTAAATAATATATTTACAGAAATCTTAATTTTGTAATCATTTTTTGAAAAAAGTCATTAAATGTTCAAAAATAATTGTGAAAAAACGCTTTCAAAATTTTTTTTAATGAAATCTTTAGAAAAAAAAAATTTAGCAGAAATTTAAAGTTTTTAGAATTGATAAAAAAATTGAATCATAAAGTGGAATCGCCTTTTATCTTATTTGCGATCAATCTTATTAATTGAAACAAGATTAATTTAAATAAAAATTTTAATTTTGACACAGTCTTATATTGAAAATATAACTATGCTAAAATACTGTATATAAATACTAATCTTGTATAAATATTTATTTTATAAAGTTACACAATTTTTATTTTATTAATAACATTCGAATTTAATATCATAATTATACCACATATTCGTAAAAAAAATACACTGAATAATAATTAATGAGAGAATTATTTTACTATTAAGTATTTTTCAATGCTATAGAATTTTTACGATAAATCTAATTCTAAATATCATTTAAAGCATAGAAAACGAAATATTCAAAAAATTGATTTTTGTATTCTTGTAACTTTTAACCTTGAATATCTTAACATACCTATGGAATATTTTAACCAATTAATAGTATGCCAAAGAAAAGATTTAAACAAGCTTACTGCTCATAATATCTAATTTGAAGTTTGCTCCCTTTTTGGTAATAAAATGATAAAGATGTAAGCTTGATTCGGAAGAGAAAATCTTTAAAATTGTTTTAAAGTATTTCTTTCTCTTTAATTAAAGTAGTTGGGTCGCGCAAAAAAAATTTCAAGAAATTTTCGAAGCTTGAAATATAGGTAATTAAATGAATAATACGTATGCTGTTGAGATTTGAAATCGATAATTATTTCTCCAAACAAGAGATAATTACAGTTGAAAATGACATTTTTACACAAGCGGTGTGGAAGAAGAGTAAAAAAACGGTCGATTTTTTTTTTTTTTTTTTTTTAACTTCCCGCTAAGAAAATCGAAGATTTTCAAAATTCGTGAAGTTATTGGTTTTACCCCGTTTTGCGAAAATTGAGTTTTCATCAGATCTCGACGTTTTACACTGATAGAAGGATTTGTTTATAGTTAAAAAGATTTGTTAATATTTAACAAATCATTTATTAAAAGCCATTTGTTAGTCCTTAACAAATATTTCTTAGTATTTAAAAAGATTTATTAATATTTAATAAATGAATGTCAGATTTATTAAATACAAAAACATCATTTTAAATACTAAGAAATATTTGTTTAATGCTAAAAAATGGTCTCTAATAAATCATTTGTTAACTATTAACAAATATTATTTAATACAAATAAATCTTTCTATCAGTGTAAGGTCACATGAAGCTTTCCTAGACTATTCCCGCGATGGTGTCCGTGCGGCTGTGTGTGTGTGTGTGTGTGTGTTTTTTTTTTTTTTTTTTTTTTTTTTTTTTTATAAAGAGGTACGAAAAAAGATCTTCAAAAGACACCGGTATCGTTAACTCTGCCGCCCATCTTCCGGCAGATATCGATAGTCGGTAGTGTGGAGATTTTTACCCACTAAAAAAAACATTCCTCTTCCCCTCTCCCCTAGATGGTACGGGGAGGACTGGATTGGAACCGCGTTAGCATTACTTCAATCCAGTCGTGCTGCGTCTCACGACGCCTACTCCTGGCTACTGGTCCCTTTCTGCGATTTTGTCTTTCAGGAGGTGCTGTGCATAAACTGCAACAGCTGACCAGTTTTCCTCTTGTTTGATCATATAGGTCACCAGGCTTGAGGGGGAGAGCCTGGTGCCTATGATCTCTTCAGTGTTTCTTCTGTAGTCCTTCCATCGAGCACACTCGAAGAATGTGTGTTCGGAGTCGTCGATTTTATCCGGGCAGTATTTGCACGTTGGTGTGCTGTGCAAACCCATCTTGAAAAGATAGGCATTGAACTGCCCATGTCCCGTCAATAGCTGGGTCAGGAAAAAGTCCGTATCCCCGTGCTTCCGAGAGAGCCAGACGTTGATGTTTGGGATCAGGCGCGCCGTCCATCTGCCCGTCTCTCCCGATGTCCATCGGTCCTACCACTCTTGCTGCGTTTCCGCCTTTATCCTCGTTCTTGCGTCCTTCATGTTATCATCACTGTCTTTAGCGTCATAGAGTTTTGCTCTTTCGAACGCTAATAGGTCGATGGGCGCGGCTCCTGCAATGACCAATACAGCCGCTTCGGAAACTGTGCGGTAGGCGCAGGCAACCCTGAGAGCGCCTCGCCGCTGTACTGCTGCGATCTTTCGCCGGTAGGTCTTCTGCTTTTAATATGTCTGCCCATATCTCCGCTCCATAGAGCAGTACCGAGTGGACTGCTTCTAGAAGAACTCTTCTCTTTTTGTTCTTGGTCCCATGGTGTTGGTCATAATTCGTGCTAGGCTAGACACAGTCTTGCTGGCTTTCTTGCATGCACTGTCGAGGTGTTCACGGAAAGATAGTTTCTCGTCTATCATTACCCCTAGATACCGCAGGGCCCTTGTTGACGTCAGCGTTGTTCCTCCCATGTCCATAGCGAATGGTTTTGGAAACCATTTTTGACGGGTCAAAACGACCATCTCGGTTTTCTGTTTGGCGAGTTTCAGGTGATGCTTATCGAGCCAAGTCTCGACGGTGTCGATGGTTTCCCGAACTAGCAGTTCGGCCTCTTCCACGCTGTCCGCCACTATAGTGGCTGCAACGTCGTCTGCAAAGCCTGTTAGCTCTACTTGCTCTGGCAACGGGATTTCAAGAAGCTCGTCGTAGTCTGCGTTCCATAGATCAGGCCCCATTATTGAGCCTTTCGGCACGCCAGCCGTTATGGCGTATTCTTGTGGGCCTTCAGTAGTTTCCACTATTAGCTTTCTATCGTCAAGGTAGTTGTCGACTAGTGCCAGATTTTCTGGCTCCGCGTCAAACTTGTGCTCCAGAGCGTCTAAAATGTCTCCCCAATTTGCGCTGTTAAATGCGTTTTTGACATCTAGCGTGAGGAGAAGACATACTCTACGAGCTTTGAGGCTACCAGACCATGCTTGTGTTGCTGTCTTTATGACTTTCTTGATCGCTCCGACTGTCGAATGACCTTTCCGGAAGCCATGCTGGTTGGTGGCAAAACCTCCAGCACGGTCGATGTCGTCGCGAAGTCTCCCTTGTATGAGCTTCTCGAGCAGTTTTCCAGCAATGTCTAGCATACAGAGTGGTCTAAACGACGAAGGTGTTATGGGGTTCCCTTACCTTTGTCTAAGAGAACCAATCTCTGCCGTTTCCAGACCGCGGAAAAGGTGCCAGTTGCCAAGCATGCGTTGTAGGTGTTCAGGAGTAAGTCTGGGTATTCCAGGGCTATAATCTTGATCACCGATGCCGGGATGCCATCAGGTCCAGGTGCCTTTCCTGTTTTGAGTGACTTGGCCGCGTCTTGTAGTTCCTTAGTTGTGAAGGGCGTTACTTCGTTGTTTTAGTGTAGTGTTTCTTCTCCCGCGGCGGGTGTTTGGGGAAAAGCTCCGCTACGATGCTATCCATTAAGGCTGGAGACTTCGGCGCCTCTGGTGAAGCCTTTCCAAGTCGTTTGGCGACAATTTGGTAGGCATTACCCCAGATGTCATTGTCGAGATCGTTGCAGATCTCTTTCCACAACTTTGCTTTACTTGCTTTGATGGCTCGATTTAGCATCTTTTTGGCCTGCTTGTACTCTTTTGAATACAATTCCTGGCTTGGGGAGCGTTTGGCGGCTCTCGTTGCGCGGCGACGTAGTTGATGGCACATTTTGCGAAGTTCCGCTATGTCTGTTGACCACCAGTACGCCGGCCTGCGAAAACTCCGGTTTTTCAACCGCGGCATAGAGGCGTCACATGCGGCGGAAATCTCCTTCATCGTATTTAGTACTGTCCTTTCTGTCTCGCTGCAAGTATCCGGAGTCGGGTTGTTCTGAAGGGTAGACCAGCTCCGTGCAAGTGAAGCTCGCAGTGCCTCTGGATCAAGCTTCCTGACATTCCACTTTCGCTTAGAAAGGTCGTGTTGTGGTACCGGAGCAGATGCCAATCCAACGTTAAATGTCACGAACTGGTGATCACTGCCACTGTATTTTTCGGATACTGTCCAGTTTTCAATCATGTTGGCAATTTTTGGAGTCGCCAACGAAATGTCGAGGATGGACTCTTGGTACCCCGGTCTTCTGAAAGTCGTGGTGCTCCCAGTATTTAGCACTATGAGGTCGAGTCTAGCCACGACGTCAGCGACCTCGTTGCCTCTGGTGTCGGAGAAATCAGCGCCCCATTCAGCCGATTTAGCATTGAAGTCACCAGCTACGATAACTTCGCCGTCGAACTTAGTGACCGCATCTTCTATATTTGCGAGTTTCTGTCGGAACACACTAATCCCTTCGTTAGGTGAGAGATAGACGCTCATGAAGTAGGTTGTGGGGGTTTGAATCCAGACAAAACCTGCTCCACCTCCGCTGTTGTTGACGGTAACGTTCTTTGTGTTCACAATCCAAATTGCTGCCGTGCCCGTTTCGTCTGCGAACCATGTTTTACCTTCGATGTTTAGATATTGCTCGCAGATAAAGCAGACGTCAATTTTATCTTCGAAAACACGCTGGCGCAGCAGGTTTTGCGCCAAGGCGCACCTATTCAGGTTGCCTTGTAGTATGCGTGTCATTTCTGACCTTTCATGGCTTCTGCAAGTGCTTTGCGGAATGCCTTACACGCTCCAGTGCCAGAAATATGGCATAGACTATCCTGGGCATCTTTGTCCGAAGCACAAAGGAAGCATTTTAACTTCTCCGTGCAGTTTACGGCCTTGTGGTTCTCTCCGCCACATTTGTAGCAGCACCTGCTTCTGTCTGGTCCCGCACACTGACGTGTTTGGTGTCCATAACCAAGACATTTAAAACAACGTGTTACTTTTACTACTGGGCGTATACGACAGTTCACCAAACCGATCCGTATACGGGCCTTGTCAAGGGCCTTAATCGCATTGGGCTCGTCTAGTTCGCAGAAGGCTGCCCGATTACCTCGTGGTGTGGGTTTTGTCAAATTTACCCGTTTGACCTCCAGGTTGTCAGTGAATTCACGTTTGAGTGCTTCACGGACTTCGCTCTCGGTAGAGATTTCATCTAAGTCGAGGATCTCGATCGTTGTTGTTGGTGTTAGCGTCTTGACTGTGCCGATGTTTGCAGTGGCTGCCCTTACTGCATCGGTGAATGCCTTGCTGTCTTCGGACTTTCGAGCCATTTCAAGGAGAACGCCTCCGTGTTTCGTCTTTTTAATAGACCTTATGTCTACGCCCGTCTCGACAGGGCTTACCTTGGCCTTGATTTCCTTCAGGAGATCGGCGTATGTTCGCCCTTCAGCTGGTTGGACTAGGACAGCTTTAGTTCTTGTCTTCTTCCTCCTTGATTTCTTGGAGCCACCGCTGTTTGGCTGGTCTTGGGCTGTAGCAGTTTGAGTCACTGGCTCCTGTTCTTTCTTTTTCTTGTTTTGCCGAGTCACTTTGGTCCAGGTATCATCCCGGGCTGTCTTTTTCTGTGCTGGCTTGTCAATATCTGAGGAAGGGCTGGGCGTGGACAGCGGCCTCTTCTTGTTGCCATCTCCTTGCTGTGGTAATTTCTTAGGAGTGGTCAGAGGTGGCTGTGATTTTTTGTTCAGACTCGGAGATGTTTGAGTCGTTGACGCCGACTTCGTTGGTGATTTGTTGGCCAGCCTATATGCCGTACTAATAGACGAAACCAATTTTCTGATCTCATGGTGGAGATTCTTTTTGTCTTTTATGAAGTCGGCTAACTCATCAATCTTGTTGCCGAGCCTCTCCATTGGTGACTGTTGGCCGGTGACGGTCGGTAGAGAGTTCATTCTTCCTCGGTGGGTTTGATTAGTGGCAGGAGCAAAAGGTCCTCCACTTTTGAAGGAATGTTGCTCAGCTGTCCGTTCTCTGCCATCTGGGCTGATTTCGTACTCCCTGTAACCTTGCTAGCATTGCTAGACAGCAGAGCCATGGGGTCTACTCCACTGTTCAAACGGTCGCTTGATAACGACAAGTTTAGGCCCGTTTGCACGCCTTCTCTCGCCGGCACTGAGGTATCCATCCTCTGTACTGTAAACGATGTTTGAAAATCTTCTGACATTTCCATATCATCTTTTGCTAGGTTTTGGTCCACCCCGAGTATTCTGTTTCCTCGGTACCCGACGCATCTGACGTGCAGATATGCCGGGCATTCCCCTATCCGCCACCTGAGGAGGCGCCCGATGCGGGACCCAGCAAGCCCGACACGGGGTGTGTGTGTGTGTGTGTGTGTGTGTGTGTGTGTGTGTAAACTTCTTATAACTTTTGAACGGCTAGACCGATCGGATCGAAATAGGTGGCGATCCAAAGAGTATCATTGCCATTAAATTTCGTGAAAATTTGAATCAATTCGGTTTGATAGATTTTGAGAAATCTCAAAAATAAAATTTTCGAAAAATCGTTTTTTTGGAATAACTTCTAAACGGTTGCACCGATCAATTCCAAAAACTATTCCGCTCTTAAGTTTAAAAAACCACGTCGATTGCCACCAGTCCCGTCAAAATCGGTTAATTCGTTCGAGTTATCAAAAACGAAAAATTAAAAAAAAAAAGTGTTTTTTTGGAATTACTTCGAAATTCCTTGTTCGATCGATTTAAACTTCAAAATCTGTTATGAGGTTTCAAAAACTGCGTCGAATGCCACCAACCGCGTAAAAATCGGTTTATTCATTCAAAAGTTATTGCGGTTTGAAAATTCAAAAAATAGTGTTTTATCAAACTTCTATCAGACTTTTGAGCTCTTCGAGCTCAAAAGCATAGAAAAGCTATCTCTTTGAGCTCGGAGAACTCAAAATAACACAGAAATTGTACTTTTGAGCTCGAAGAGCTCAAAAACAAAATAAGTTAAATGTTAAGCGTTTAGGTATGGAGTTAGCGGGAAGTTGCAGGGATGGCCTTTAGGGTCAACCGTTTTCCTAATTTTTTTTTTTGCATTGAAGGGATTCCAAGAATTTATGAAAAACTAACATTTATTAGAATAATATATGTATAATTACCCCAAAAAATTTCGAAATTCCTTACCTCATCGTTTTTTATAAATTATCGTTAAACTAGTAAAGTAAACAATAATAGTCATAAATGGGAGCGAGTTAGCGATTGTCTATAGGAAAGGTAGCACTACCAAGTAAAAAAGAAACCAATAGCATAAACGATGTCTTTGGAAAGAACTACTTTAAGGAGAAAAGTTCTTGAACCCGGTAAGATTGAATTAAGACAAAAAAATCTGAATAATGGTTGGTACTGCAGGTCATCTCTTATCTGGAGCTTTCCGCTATATTCGAACTCATACAGCTCGAAAAATCTTCAAGCTCAAAAATACAACTGGTATGCATTTTCCGCTCAAAAATTTAGCAGTAGTTTCCAATTCTTTGAAAATCATTGATTGTCATAGCGGGAAGTTAAAAATTTCTTGGTTCAACAACCTTATCCACTTGATTCAAAATCATCGAATTTTTCTAAATAATCTTCTTATTTTGATTTTCTTTCTTGAATGACTTTAAAAGGATTCATTAAATTAATTTTTAAAACGATTTTAGTTAGCTCGATTTTTAAAATCTTTTTGACCCGAGTAAAAATGAAATTATTATTTTTTAAGAAAAAATAATAAATTTCGCTCGACCGCTGCACCACCGCCGCACCAATGCTAAATCATACCTACAATTTCACAAAAAATGGTATCATAATTAATTTATCACGCAATAATTAATTAATTAATAACCCGACTATAAATTTTAATCTTAGACCTATTGTTCAACCTTCTTTTATTTAAATGCCTAATATTCAAACAAAAAAAAATTTTTAAATCAGGCTGAAGTACCGTGGGATTATTTATTTTTTTAGTCGTATTGTTGAAGTAGATTTTTAATTTTGTCCCCTGGGTTGCACAGAAGCGGCACGCCTATCGAAATACCCTGAAAAAATTTTATGTAAAGATTAAATAAACTGTCTCGAACATTACCAACTGCGCTGCAAGCCGTAGTTAACTAAACAAATTTAGTTTAGCTATTTAAATGTGATCAACAAACATTTTATTTCAATGTATACCACCGAACAGCGGTATGGTGCGGCGGTCGAACGAAATTTATTATTTTTTCGTAAAAAATAATAATTTTATTTTTATTCGGGGCGTCACAGCTGTGGTGCGGCGAATAAAAATTTCTGTACTTGTCACGGCGCTGGTGCGGCGGTAGTGCGGCGAATAGATAAATTCTTTATTTGTCACGGCGGTGGTGCCGCGGTGATGCGGCACTTGTAAAATAATCAAAATTGTCACGGCTGTAGTGCAGCGGTGGTGCGGCGGAATTCTGTTTTTACTCGTGGAACTTAGCTGATTTTCTTGTAATCTCAAAAAAAAAAGAATTTCTGCTTTAAAACAATTTATTTTTCCTGACAAAATTCTTGATTCAAGTAATTTTTTTTTTTGTATAGTTCGATTGTCATTTTTGTTTGTATATATTCAATGAGAATCCGTTACTATAAATGATAAATTTAAAATTTTCGGCGTATTAATCAAATGTGATTGTTGTCCCTTTAAAATTTTAAAACACAAAAAACCGACCAATGACATTATAATTTATTGTACTTACGGTGTAGAATTTTAAATATCCATTATTACTTCAAGAAGAGAAAGGTTATTATTATAGTAGTACAAGGTTGAAAAACAAGTCACGTCGAGGAATTTTCGGTCTGATTTTCGTAAAACTTTTATTACTCTCATCTACTTGCCGTTGGCTTAATTGTATGTTGTTGAATTGAATATATTTATAATAATTGGTATTGAAAAATGACTGCAGAATATTTTTTAGTAGATTTCATAAAAATCTAACTATTGCAGCCGTCCTCATGGCGTAACTTTTGAAAAATTTAGTCATTTTCTAACTCAGTTTGTCGAGCTGAGTCAGAAAATGTAGTTCGTTCAAAAGTTTATATATGTATGTATATATATTTATAAGATATAACGCGGCTTGTCAGCACGATAGCGTTCTCAATTTATATCCGATTCTTCTCAAACTCAACGTGCTTTATCTATCGGTAAATACTAAGGTTAATTGTAATGTATGTATTTTTATGTCTATACATATACATTTTTCAGATAAAGTTTGCTGATTTATTTTATCCACTTATATCAATGAAAATAAGAAGAAAAAAATGAAATAGAATTTTATTCCATAAAAATTAGTTTATAATAATTTGATATCAATCGACTGGAAAAATTTATAAAATAAAATTTGATACTTGTCACATTTTTACATACATTCTGATAATTTTGAAGAGCTATTATTTTTAAACTTATTGACGAATTTCGCTCATCTTCGAACTCATTCAAGGTTATTATTCAAAGAATATGTGATAAGAAGTAGGTTGTACTAGGCATTGCCGGAAAATGGTTCAATTGTACTCTTAACTTTGATAAAATAACTAAAAATGTCAATGTTATAACGTCAAATTAAAGGTAATTTCATGAGCTTTCACATGAATTAATCTAAAATTCGCCATCCCTTTTCAATCAAAAGTAATACATCAATGAAGTCGACAAAAATGTGATTTTCTCTATTTTGATAATTTCCATTATCTACCAATTTCCATTTAGCTACCATTACATTTCTAAACTCATTGACGGATTTCGCTCATCTTCGAACGCGTTCAAGGTTATTATCCAAAGAATATGTGTACTAAGTTTCTTCTAAATCCATAGAGAATTGTAGGTGCTATCGTGTACACAAGTCGCATTATATATATATATATATATATATATATATATATATATATATATATATATATATATATATATATATATATATATATATATATATATATATATATATATATATAAATTTGTAATTTTATTTAATAACTAATGAAATGAAATCTACTTCCATTTCGGCTGCCGAATGGCCTTTTTTTTTTTTTTTTTTTTTTTTTTTAATCAAAGAAAAAACAATTACTCAAATATTTTATCGGCTACCAACTGAAAGAGTCTTAATTATAGAATTAAATAACAATTTTAATCTATTTGATATTGTAAATAGATTAATACATCAAGTATGAAAACCAGCTGACAGTTGCAGATGTTATATGCAAGTTCTTGATAATACAAAAGAACAATTTTGATGCTATGGCATTGTTTTCAATTTTGACTATATATGTTTCACCACTTCGAGTATAAATTATCGAGTGTGCACTTTAATAACACATTTTATTCCGTTTTAATCTTCTGTGAGTATCGTATTTACTTTAGTTTTTTCTTCCCTTTAAAACCGTTTACTTTTACTTAGCGATTGAATCCCTTATCACTTGAGAAATTTATTTGATTGTTGTATAAATTTATTCGATAGTTTTGCGTGATGAGTATTAAGCAGTAAATATAAATTTCAATTTTACTTTGGTCTTATGTTGAATAATAATAATTTATTAGTCCTTTATTTGAGTTTTATCAAAGCATGTTACTAATATTCATTATCACATTTATAAAAATATGCTACTGAAATAATATAAATAATGTATATCCCAGGAAAAAAAGCTTTTAATAAAGATTTATGAAATTCGATAAATTATCATTACATCAGTGAATATGATATTAATAACCAAAAAGATTCGGTTAAAATACAATAAGCACCCGTAATTTTTAATTTCCTAATAAAATCAATAATATACCAATTATATATGTAACCATGAAATTTGTATAAAATTTTATATTGACACTGGCCTGAAAAAATTTCAAATAATTTAATGAATTTTCATCAGGTGATTTTCAAGAGAAAATTATATAAAAAAAATTTTTTCTAGGAATTATAAATATTAAATTGGCTGTTATAAGTCAATTTTAATGATGTTACTCCGAAAACAATTACTATTGGCTTATAACAGTTCGACTGTCATGGTTAATTCTTAGTGGTAACCAGTTAATTCTAAAATCAGTTGGACGTTTGTTGCAGCAGCTAACAGAACGGAGCTGACGTCAAAACGCCTTCTCCACATGTGGACATCGCCGTCTCGTTTAAGAATCGGTCGAGCACCAAGGAAAAAGCCGTGAACTGATATACTGTGATATATATTATCCTAAAAAAGTAAAATCGTGCTTTTTTTGGCTTTAACATTTCAAAACGATGGATAATTCTAAGAAGTCAGCCTATAAACGGAAACTCTCATTTTTGGGTTTTGGAAGAAGAGTGAGTGTAAGTACATTTTTTTAATAATTATATATTTTATCAATTTAATAATCCGAATACAGTATAAATACTATAAATACAGTTATAGTGATAAATTTTAACTCGAACGTTTTTACATAATCTATTATTACAAGCTGTTATTAGTGTTTATTTTGAAATAAACGCAAGATACATATACAGTACCACATTATTATAGTATGTGTTCACACAACTGGATGTAATTATTGTATTATATTAGAGTCATTAGTTATGTCTATAAAATACTAATAATTACTCTAGTCTCTTTATCACCTTTACCTTGTGATCACTCTAATGATATTTTCGTCTAATTAATACAGTATGTTTAAATGAAAATTAGAAACATATGACATCCCCATTAGTAAATCGGCTTTGCATCATTATTATCATTATTTTTCTTGTTTAAGAATAGATAATTATAACAATAAAAGATTTTTAATTAATAGTACAGCTATATAAAGCTCATAGACAATATGAATTACAATTGCTAGCGGAAAAGTTGGATTACTGTGCTCTCGGCATCATTATTAGGTTTAACGTCGTAAAGGGAAAAATCCCGTCTCGATTAAAAAAAAAAAAAAAAAAAAAAAGCAGTAATTATCAAAAATTTTGGGCCCTTTGTCAATATTTTGAAAAGATAAATATTCAATGTTGACACTTAGATATTTACATATTAGATCAATATTGTTTACTTATATCTGTTAGTAATAACGCTAATGAAATGAATCATTATCGTTTCTTCCAAATTAAAAAGATTCTTTTTATTAGTAATTTTGATTAAAGGTGATTATTTTGATTCGTTATCTTTACTGTTTCATAAATAACCCGATAAAAGGAATCGTAAGCATGACTCGATCAAAAAAGAATTTCAGTACCGGGATTATTAAACTGATTGAAGTTTATTATTTCGCGGAATTAGATAATTAACTTGACATAACTGATTATTTCAATTAATTAATTTTCCCATTTTTAAAGTTTATAAAAATTTGACTATGGTTGATAATTAATTTGATTGTATAATTATAAAAATTACTTGTAAAATTAAGTTCAATTGAATCGAAAAATTTGATAAAAAATGTCATCATTTATTTACAAATTTTTTTAAATGTAGATTAAAATAAATATTTAGTCTATTGAATTATTCTATAACACAGTGTACAATTATAGGCACCATTGTTATTATATTGATGGAGTCAAATGTTTATTGACTGATGACCATCAACAATCAGGCCAATCGGTCCGCGAGGTCGTCTCACTTCATTTTTTATTATACAAGTCTCACACACGGCGTTACACAGGCATTTAATTGTTACCACAATAAAACTACAATTCAAATACTTAATATTAATTAATAATTATTATTTCTTCTTCTCACCAATTTAAATGGTAAAGCTACTCTTCATTTCTTTTTAGAAAACAATCAATTAAATACAATAACTCTTCATGCTTAAGGTTGGGATAAAAAATTATGAAATTTTTCATAACTTGCCTTGAATAATTAGACTCATATGACAGGCCAATTTTTAGAAATACTGAATTATAGTAAGTGGATAAATATAGACAAAACACTAGTGTATAAAGACAATTTTCGAAATGATAAAACCAATATTATTGACTTTCAATTGCTTTCTTCTAACACTTAATATTAACCTTTGAAATTTAACCTTAAATATAATCCAAGTGACTATCGAAAATTGTTCTTTGTTCATAGAATTTGCTAATTGATTAAAAAAATCAAAAGTTTATATTACTATAAAAATATTTAAGCTCTGTCTGTATAAACAATTTTGAAGAGTTTTGTTTTTAATTTTTTAAAAACAAATTCCCGAGACATGAATAAAGTTTGAAAAAAAGTAAATAAAACTTTTTCGATTGAATAATTGTATATTCTGATCATTAATCTTAATAATTCATCAGTCACTTAGTTGCGTCGTTTTCGTTCGACATAGCTAAAAAAATTAGGATGACGGTTGACTCTAAAGGCCATCCCTGCAACTTCCCGCTCATTTTGTACTTGAGCGCTCAAAGTTCCACATTACGTTTTTGAGCTCAAAAATATAATTTTTGTGTCATTTTCAGCTCTTCGAGCTCCTAACTCTAATAGTAGTTTAATAAAACACAATTTTTTGAATTTTCAAACGGCAATATTTTGAATTTTTCGGTTTTTTTTCGACAACGATAACTCACGAACGAATCAACCGATTTTGACCGGGCTTGCGCTGATCGATGTAGTTTTTTGATCTTAAGAGCTGATAAGATTTTGGAATTGATCGGTAAAGCCATTTAAAAGTAATTCCAAAAAAACCACTTCTGAAAAAAATTTTTTTTGTAGTTTTTTTTTTGTTTTCTCAAAATCTACTGGTTTGAATCGGTCCAAATGGTATTCAAAATCTAAGTTTAGTCAAGCCCTTTCGAATGGCGTCAACTGCGATGAAATCCGTCGAGCTGTTCAAAAGTTGTGAGAGATTTAAATACGGCCACACACACACACACACACACACACACACACACACACACACACACACACACACACACACACACACACACACACACAGACATCATCGCGAAAACATTCAGGAAAGCTTCCTAGGACCTCAAAACGTCAAGATCTGATGAGAACTCGATTTTCGAAAAACGCGGTAATACCAATAACTTCCCGATTTTTGAAAATTTTCAATTTTCTTAGCGAGAAGTTAAAAATGTAAGTTGAAAATTCTATAGTTATGACGCTAAAATAAGAAAAATAAATCAATTTTTGAATCATTAATCTAATGTTTGACAAGTGATGGAAAAAAATAAAAAATACTAATCTAAAATGTTTGCAATTTTTTCATATTTTGAAAGGAAGCAATTTTTTTATTGTTTACTAAATGGACAGGTTCTGCTAGTTTTTTTATTATCTCCTTCAACGTAATACGTAATCATCAGAAATAATGAAGAATCTGTAAAATTTTAAGATAAAAAATAGTTTTTCTATTTTCACGCTTAACTATACATTAAAAACGACTTGAAACAATTACGAATATCAAACATCCATTTATTTTTAACTAGTTATTTATCTTTTATTGCCTTGGCTCTGTAATTCATTTGGTAATAATTGTGGTAATGAAACTAAGTTTTAATTATTTTTTAAATAAAATGAAAAATACTAAACGGAAGAAAAAAAACTATTATACATAGTATTTATAAATAATGATTAAATTAACAGAAAATAGAGACCAAAATTAGTCAGCTTATGTTACAAGAAAAACCGCCGTCAACGACCCAAGTCTGATTAATGTAGAAATTTTTCTTATTAATGTTACAAGGTTAATTTAAGTAAAAAATTTTATTTATATTCTTATGGCCAAACTGTTCTGAATGTTAATTTTTTGTAATATTCAATCTTATTTATATAACATTTTTTATAAATAGCTATTATATTAACATTACAATTAAATTCTTTAAAAAAATTGCATTTGCACCCGAGGCAAAAATTTTAGAACTAAAATGAAACTGGAAAAAATTACCAATTAATAGATTTTTAGTTTCAAAATTAGAATATGCTTAACTTCTTTATTTAATTAGGAATATGAGATGTTTTTATCAGAATTGTCCGCTCTTGTTCATAATACTCGTTATTAAAAATAATCTGTTGTCTATTCGAATGGATATATTATTGAGTGAAGTCGTATGTTGAAACAATAATGATGATTTGTATAAATTAATATATAAATATGTTCTTAAATAATTAAGAAACACTAAAGAAATTATTGATTAGATGTCTATTTAAATTAATGGTGACTACTCGCTCCTACATAAATTGATCAATTAATCACCCCAAATATAATCATCATTATTAGTACTGTTGATATCGTTTTATTTAATTTCTTTATTTTCAAGCTAAACAAGAAATATAAATTTCAAATTTCACAATTATTCGGAACTTAAAAAAAATTTTCGATTAGAATTTGTAGCTTATATATAAATATTTACTTTTTATGTATCTAAAAATGATTTATTGCAATTTCTACAAAAAAGAAAAAAAGTATCAAAACACACTGATTAAAATTAATAACTAAAAAAACTTTTAATTTCAAACATTTTTATTAAATACATCGTAATAAATTTTCGATCATGTTAAGTTAGAAAAGTTTTTGTCTAAAACACACGTAACGGAAAACTTTGCTCTGTGTAAAATTGTTTATTTTAAAATGTACTTACACACTGAAAAAAAAATTTTTTTCCTCCTTGAATACTAAATTTTTTACTCGAGTTTTCTTGATTTAAAAAAACTGGTATTCTTAACCTTAAAATACCACGCTTTATTATAAGGCTAGTTTTTTGACAGTGAGAAAATGGTATTCATATAGTTAAAAAACTTTCATATTTTAATCATAAGAATACCAGTTTTTTAACCATAAGGAAACATTTCCTAGATAGAAAAAAACTTTTTTTTCAGTGCAGTTGAATTAATAAAACTCTGTAAAATATTCATTCATCTTTGAACCTGAAATGTTTTTAATTTTCGAAGTACGGAGAAAATAGTCTGGGAAAGGGGGTCAATTGAACCAACGGATCTATAAAATCGAAAAAAATGAAATATTTTTTCAAAATTATAATCCAATACGGAATACCTTGATTTGCTCGAAATTCGGAATTGTTATGATTATTTGTTTTTTTTTTAGTTTGAACTATGTAAATTTTTTTTAAGTTTCGATAAGAAGTTCAATATTTTTTTAATTTTGAATTGTAATCATGAACTTTCAGTTGTAATAGCTCCGAAAAGAATATTTTATAATCAACGTGATGACTTGCAGAAAATTAGTTGTTAATAATTTTTTATTTACTAATTATCGCAATAATATCCCATGGGGTCGCCAAACTTAGATTTCCTGTAAGTTGGAACCGATTCGGACCAGTGAATTTCGAGAAATTGCAAAAAAAGTGAAAAAAAAAGTTGTTATTTTTAAATATCTCCGAATTGGCTGAACCGATCGACCTCAAAAACTAATCAGCTCTTAACCTTGAAAACCCGCATCGATCGCCACCTAGAACGTCAGAATCGGTTGATGCGTTCGTGAGATATCGTTGTCGAAAAAAATCGAAAAAAGTGTTTTTTTGTAATAACTCCGAAATTTTTCATCAGATTAATTTTTTTTGTTCCAAAATTTTTATAGAGCTCAAAAAACTACATCGATTGCCGCCAACCGCGTAAAAATCGATTCAAAAGTTACAGCAGTTTGAAAATTCAAAAAATCGTGTTTCATCGAATTTTGATAAGACTTTTGAGCTCTTCGAGCTCAAAAGCATAGCAAAGCTATCTCTTTGAGCTTGGAGATCTCTAAATAACACAAATTGTATTTTTGAGCTCGAAGAGCTCAAAAACGTCATAAGTGCAATTTTAAGCGCCTAGGTATGGAATTAGCGGGAAGTTGCAAGGATGGCCTTCAGGGTCAACCGTTTTTCTAATTTTTTTTCGTAGTTTTTTTTTTAGATTTCTTCGAATCTACCGTCCCGAATCGTATCCAATTTTCAGGAAATTTAAGCTTAATAGAACTCCTTGGAATGCCAAAGTTTGGTTTCAATCGGTCAAGCCGTTCAAAAGTTATAAGAGGTTTACATCTACGCACACACACACACACACACACACACACACACACACACACACACACACACACACACACACACACACACACACACACACACACACACACACACACACACACACACACACACCCGTCGGAAGAAGCCAAACTCCCACCGGGCGCGTCCCCAGGTGGCGGATAGGGGGGTCCTAACCGGTCGTAAGATCGGCGGATTGGGGCGAAATAAAATAGCCCTCGCGGACCAAATCAGGCATCGGAGCTGAAGAGTAACAGCCACCGTCCGTGTATCCTTGTGGGTCGGAGAAAGCTCGCTGTTCTTCGGAGCAGAGGGTAAGAGCGAAATAAAATAGCTCTCGCGGTAAAAAACGAAAACTCCCCTTTCGGCAGGAAGGGTTGGTCACACCATCTGACCTAGGGTCACGTACGCAAGCGGATAAGGTGACGCTGCTCGAAAGAGATGTGCGAAAGATGTGCACCCACGGGAGCAAGAGGAAGCCGATGAAGGAAACAGGTGCAGGGTCGAAGCAGTTGAGATTTCCCGCTTCAATGACCGAAAGCTCTCATAGCAATGGAGGTAGCTGTAAGAGTGATCACCCCTCCACTTCCGGAGGCATCGCGTTCGGAGACGACCTTTTGCTTTGGAGTATCACTCAAAACCATGGAAGAAACGAAAAATCAAGAAAAGGACAGGAGTATTAGTGGGCCTCACGCCCAAGAAGCAGCGATTAACGTAAGCGCTGAGATGAAGCGGACGCAAGCGCTGGAACGCCTCGCAAAGCTGACCAGCGAACTGCATGAGTTTGTCCAATCAAAGGTCAATATCCATAAAGAGATAAAGACCAAGGCAACCGGGGTAGTTAACGCCCTTCGAAGGTTTAAAAAACTGGACGAAGAATGGCAGTCACCTCGACGACTCATTCCTCGTTTTACGCCGGAGAAGAGCAGTCAACTTACTGTGGAGATCGAAGAATCAATGGACACCGGAGGCGATGCTGACGGTGAATCTGATGCTAAAGACGAAGGTCATACTTCCAACAAGTCTAACAAGAGGAAGGACTGAAACTCCCCAGATGGAATAGATGGGCGATTGACGGAGAGAAAGGACTTGAAACCAAGTCCTCCGAAAAACGTGATGAAGCAGAACGCCGAAAAAAAAGACGCGACTGATTGGAAAGATGTCCACACAAGGAAAGAGAAACGGAGGCTAGCCAAAGAACAGCTCCCAAAGGAGCCTCCAAAGAAGCCCAGGCCGGAGCCTAAGCGCAAAAAACCGCTCAAATGGATCAGACCCGACGCACTGATCATCCGCCCGGCCGAGAAAGCAAAGTACGCCGAGATTCTGCGTCGCATAAAGAAGGACGTCCCTGATGAGCAAGTTCGCACAACAGTGGACAAGATCAACAAGACCAGAAGCGGGGACTTGCTGATTACGATTTCGCGGAAGTGCGTGGACAAAGGCCAAGGCCTGCAACATACCATCGCAAACATTCTTAAGGAGGAGGCCAAAGTGATCTGCAAAGGGCCACAAGAAGACATCGAGATTCGAGACCTAGATGACACCACAACAAAGGAGGATATTCAGGCTGCCCTGCATACGGTAACCAAGGAGCTCTGCGAAATACTACCAGAAGCGGTAAAATCCGAATTGGCTGGGTCAACTGCCGAATTCGAGCCACGAGGAAACCTACCCAATGCTACAAATGCTGGCATTTCGGGCACCACGGATCCCAGTGCAGAAGCAAGACAGATCGATCCAAGCTATGCATCAGATGCGGCCAAGAAGGACACAAGATTGCGGACTGTAAAAACCCAGCGAAGTGTGTATTATGCGCGGAAAATAAGAGCGCAGAGAACGCTGCCCATCACGCCGGCACATACAGGTGCCCGGTATACAAAGAGGCACTCCAAAGATTGACAAGCAAGCAAACATGAGGATATTACAGCTTAACCTCAATCACTGTGAGGCCGCGCATGACCTGCTCATGCAGACCGTGCGAGAATTGGAGCTTGACTTGGTACTAATAGCAGAGCCATATAAACACCTGAGTACCCAACCCTGGGAAGCTGATAGCACATCCAAAGCTGTCATCTGGTCATGTGGCAAGCTCCCTTTCCAAAATGCAGTCGACAACAGCAATGCCGGCTTTGTAGCAGTATCAGTAGAGGGCATCCGCTTCTATAGCTGCTACGCACCACCTAGCCTCTCCATTGTTGACTTCACTGATTTCTTGGATCGACTAACTGAAGATGCGAAGCAATACCATCCAGTAGCGATAGCCGGGGACTTCAACTCCTGGGCAGTTGACTGGGGCAGCAAACATACCAACGCACGAGGGAAAGCACTACTAGAGGCCTTTACTACACTAGATGTAGTTTCGCTCAACAGTGGTGATACGCCGACCTACACCAAAGGTGACGCAAGCTCAATTGTAGACCTTACTTTTGTCAGTAATAGCCTTGCTAGAGGTGACTACAACTGGAAAGTGTTGGACATCTACACTTCCAGCGACCATCATGCGATATTCTGGGAAATATCAAACGACCAGAACCTCAAGAGACCAATCAAGCAGTCTAACATCGTTGGTTGGAAGGTGAAATCTTTTGACCCAGAAGCATTGCTAATAGCCCTCGATGGTGATCCGATCAACACTGGATGTGCAGAACAACATACTAAGGACCTGATGAGAAGAGTAACACATGCTTGTGATGCCAGTATGCCTCGTAAACGTGGCATAAATTCGAGACCTTCGGTGCATTGGTGGAACGACCACATCAGCGTCCTCCGTAAAGAGTGTCATAGAAAGAGAAGAATCTCCCAGCGCGGCTATCAACGGCTCAACTCAGTGGAGCTGATCGCAGAGTACAAAAAAGCGCGTCGTGAACTGAATAAAGCCATCAAAGAGAGCAAAAGAAGATGCTGGAAAGAGCTTATATACGAGGTGGATAAAAACGTGTGGGGTAGGCCTTATAAGGTGGTTATGACCCACCTGAAAAAACAACAAATGCCATCACCTACGTGTTCTCAACTTCTTCAGAAAATCGTCACTGCACTGTTCCCACAGCAACGCAACTTCGATTACCAGTTGGCGCCAGGCGAACTGGACGACATTCCACCTGTCACTGAAGAAGAACTGCTGGAGGCCTGTAACCGTGTAGGGAATAATAAAGCGCCGGGATTGGACGGAATCCCTAATATAGCCTTGAAAACCATCATAAAGGCAGCTCCAACATTATTCCTCGACGCTTATAATGCATGCCTCAAGGAGGGGACTTTTCCTCGTAAGTGGAAACAGCAACGATTGGTACTGTTACCTAAAGGGAAGAAACCACCAGAAGAACCGTCATCTTACCGACCACTTTGCATGTTAGATACGGCGGGTAAGATATTTGAGCGCATAATTCACCAGAGAATTGAAGCAGTAGTCGACCCACTCCTGGCAGACAATCAGTATGGATTCCGGAAAGGACGATCAACCCTGGACGCAATCAAACAGGTTGTTGATACGGCCAAGGAAGCAATCGCAGGAACCAGATGGAAAGGTGGAACGAAGAAGTATTGCCTGGTGGTGACACTAGACATCAGAAACGCCTTCAACTCCGCCAATTGGAAATGCATCATGCAGGCCCTCCAAGAGAAGAATGTACCAGAATACCTGCTTAAGATCGTAGCAAGCTACTTTGAAAACAGGGTCCTGAAGTATGACACGAAGAACGGTCCGAGGGAGTATGATATTACTGGAGGGGTACCACAAGGTTCAGTTCTAGGCCCGCTCCTGTGGAACATTATGTATGACGGTCTATTAAGACTAACTCTGCCAAGAAACGTCAAACTCGTAGCATATGCAGATGACGTAACCGTAGTGATCGTTGCCAAACACCTTGACGAGATAAATCATATGTTCGATCTCACTTTTGAGCACGTTAACCGGTGGATGGACGCAGTGAACCTGCAACTGGCGCAACACAAGACTGAGGCAGTACTTATTACCAGCAGAAAAGTGGTAGAGACCACTAAGCTGAAAGTCAGCGAACAAGAAATCACATCACAACCTTATATCCGATATTTGGGAGTGATGCTTGATGTCCGACTCAACTTCAAGCAGCAAGTGGAACATGTCAGTGCCAAAGCGTCAGTAGTGAGGGCTAGTCTCGCACGACTGATGCCGAACGTCGGAGGCCCAAAACAGAGCAGGAGGCTATTATTGTCATCAGTAGTCACATCGGTGCTCACTTACGGAATATCCATTTGGGCTGACGCATTAAAGACGCAAGAATCATGGAGAAAGGCTGGACCAGTATATCGACTGAGTGCCCTACGAGTAGCTAGTGCCTTCCGCACTATATCAGAAGAAGCAGTGTGCGTCATTGCTGGAACCCTACCTCTTAGAGTTCTAGCAGAGGAAAGACGGGCCCTTTACCAACGAAAAAGGTCAACTGCACTGATCCCTGAAGAACTTAGAATTGAAGAACGGCAGAAGAGCATAGGCCGATGGCAACTACAATGGGATGCTGCAGAGAAGGGTAGGTGGACGCACCGTCTCATATTTCGGATCGACATTTGGCTTAACCGGAATCACGGTGAGGTCAATTACTATCTTACGCAGATGTTGTCGGGACATGGGTGTTTTCGAGAGTATCTACACCGCTTTAAGCACGATGACTCTTCGGAGTGCCCGTCCTGCCCAGGAGCTGCTGAAGACGCGGAGCACGTCTTCTTTGTATGTCCTCGTTTCGATCCACAGCGTGAAGAACTGGAGAGGATCCTGAACCAGAGAATGCAACCAGATTCACTAGTGGAAGCAATGTTGTCATCAGAAGCTGCCTGGAACGCTACCAACACGTTTGCAACAGAAGTCCTTAAAGACTTGCGTTCCACCGAAAGAAAAAGAGCAAATAGCAGAAGATAGAAGGAAGGTAGTTAACACCTTAGCCACCAGAAGGAAGAGCAGTAGCTAGATCCTCCCTTCACGAAGTAATGCCTGACGGCGGTTTCCATGAGGAATTAGAGGAAGGAAGGAAAAGGGGTTTAGGGTTTAGTGGGTAGGGGCGTTAGTGTCGAGTTTTAGTATGACGCTGCGTCGAGTCGCCACATATCCAGGCCAAACAACTATGCCTAGAATCCGTAAAAAGGATTCCCCCCCCCTTAGGGGGAAAAAAAAAACACACACACACACACACACACACACATACATACATACATACATACATACATACATACATACATACACCATCGTAAAAATCATCGGGAAAGCTTCCTAAGACCTTAAATCGTCGAGATTTAATGAAAATTCGATTTTCGAAAAATGGGGTAAAACCAATAATTTCCCGATTTTCTAAAATTTTCAATTTTCTTAGCGGGAAGTTAAAAATTGTCACAGTATTTTTGGTTCAATCGACCACCTTCTCCCCTACTATTTTACGAAACTGTGAGCATAAAAACAACATACTTAATAAACGGGTAAAGGTAATAGTTTCGATGAAGTTTTCATGCTCAAGATTTGGCAATGACCGTATACTGTATGTAAGGTTTCTCAAGCTTATGACCTAACAATCGAATTAAATCTACAAAGAATATAATAGTCGTTTTATGTGCAACTGTTTATTACTAGTTGCAATCGACACTGTATACACTGATCTTGTGCTACGAACCATATAAAATAACGTTTTGCTATCATATTATGTAATAACAATAATTAGTATTATCGTTTTCGAAAAAGTTTAAGTTAGAAAAAACACTGGAAAATATATATAGTTCAAGTTACTAAAATAGCGTGATAATTATAATGTTAACTCAATACAGTTACGACTATTATTTTCATTTCGGATTATTTTTACTGTTATGGGACCATAATAACTTTCACTATTCAAGTGTACGATGTATAGAAAAAATAGACATGGTATAAACTTCTTATATAATATACAAATTTCGAATTATCAGTATGAGCAGTGATAGTAATAGTTCTTATCAAGACATGGTATAGGGGTTTTATTATCTTTTGTGTCTGCGAATTAATTAAAAATGTAAGAAAACCATTTATCTAGATTAACTAATTTCAGATTTTGAAGCCTTTTATATTAGATATTACTACTGTTTGGATAAAAAAAAATGCGCTCATAATTTTTACAATTCAATACTCACTTCTCTTGTAATTTACGTATTTTACAAGATCTGGTGATGGATTTAAACACAACGTTAAAGGCGAATTTGGTAAATTCAAGTGTGCCGAATCCTTCACTTTACACATAATATGTCAAACAACATTTTTATAAATAACAACTGCGGAAATATGACTTGAGAGAAAAAACAGCTCAGAATATTGATAGTATTACAAATTAATGTTGAACTTATTTCCATACATCGGTATCTGTAAACTTTAAAAGTTATCTTTAGATTTTAGCGCCCTTTAACAAGCCATTTAGCAATAACAAAAATTTTTGATGAACTATTGTATTTTAAAGACCTCTGTTAAAAAGAAAGAAGATTTAAAAAAATAGACAAAGAAAAGGTTTTTTAGATACTAGTGAGTAAAAAGTATTTTAAGTATTGTTTGTTACAAAAAGCTATACTTTAGACCCGGAAAACATTTCTCTAAAGTCACACTTCTACGGTTAGGAATACAAAAAATAACTTTTTTTTACTTTAATAACTACTTTTTTATGGGTTGTCAGTTCAATGTCATTGAAAATGGATAACTTCTTTAAGAAGCTTAAAATTTTTTCTACAAAAAATTGTATTGTTATAAAAATTATTAATAATAATAATAATATTAATAATAATAATAATAATAATAATAATAATAATAATAATAATAATAATTCGTAAAAAATTAGAAATTAAATAAAAAATGAGATTACTTCAAGTCGAGTTGATATGAAGGTTGAATTTTCAAAGTCTTTTTTTTTTCTTTTTATATAGAGAATATTCATGAATATGCACACACATTTTTAAAACAATCAGGAAGAATCGCTTCGAAAAAATAATTATGTGTAATAAAACGACACACACATACATATGTGCTTATTTATTAATTTGTTGATTTAAATTATTTAGTTCCCAGATTGAATAAATAATATCTTTGGAACTAACTAAACAATTAAGTTAATGACATTTAAATATTCATCAAGTTATTTTTAGATTTCGAACTCATTTGATGATTGTTTGAATACTGTTATGTAATGAGATTTTGAAGATAAGGGATGAAAAATGGAAAGTCGGATGCGCCGTCGCCGTGAGTAGCCGTAAGATAGTCAATATATCAAACTCCATGATATGACCGGCAATTATCGGATCTAATTAAAAAATTAAACATTAGTACAAAAATTTCTGTAAACTTTTATCATGGTACTGATCATCGATCGTAATGTATTTGAACTATGTAAGTCTAATATATTATTATACAAACATTAATCATTTTCTCTCATTTGACCGAGACCTAGAAATTTCATGGGCAAGTGTAACACTTGTTGCTTACTGCGCGATAGCAATTCTAAAAGCAACTGAGTATCAAGGGTAACTAGTATAATCAATACTGCATATATTTATGCACTCGTATGATACTTAATTTAATAACTATATTTATAGACTCACTTTCTGTCTAAAATTCATTTTGTTCGTTAAAGTTTATAATCATACTTCCTTAAATTATTTGTTCTAAAATACTCTTATACGAGTTGTATACTTAATGGTCTATGCTTTTACGAAGTGAGATACTAAAAGTGTCGCTACCTCTCAGGAGAGGCTACTTTACCTCAAAGAAGATAAATAAACTGATAAAATAATCTTGATTCACGAGAAATAATCTTTCTAAAAAAATTATTTGGAATACAACCGGTTGTCTTGTTTCAAGAACTTCTTGTTTTGAATCTCGTCATCTTGACTTAAGAAACCAGTATCTTCAATCGATAACGATTGTCACTTGATGATTGAAGAGCATATTATCTTCGATCAATAGAATCAAATTCTTATTCATCCGAGATTAAATTTTCGAAAATTAAGAATAATTTCGTTTTCGTCAAATAACTTTATACATTTGTTTACGAAATAATTTTTTTATTCAAAATAGTAAAAAAAATCTTTTAAACACAGAATTTTTATTGAAGAACCATTCCCATGTTTTTTTCTACTGGGACTCATTGACCTCAACTGTCCTATTCTTATTAGACTTGTACAGTAAATGGAAACTTAAAAATTGAATTTATCGTTATCAAATGGTAGGTAGATTTATAAATAATCCATCGAATATCAGAGCATGTTTTTTTTTTTTTTTTTTTGGAAAATGTTTATTTGTTTAGAAGAAATTTATTAAACTGTAATACTAGAGAACACTTTTTGAACACATTGTGAAACGTATTTAAAACGTTTTTTATGACATAGAAAATAGCAGAAATTCAACAGTTTTTGGTTTTAATGGGTTTTTGAAACAAGTTGGTAATATCTAGAACCAATATAGGAAAAAGCTGGCTAATAGTTGAAAATAAATTAATTGAATGGTTACATAAAATTGATTTATGGCTTAGAGAGAATCAACTCTCTCTTAATATAGATAAGTCTACATTTATAACTTTCGGCAGTTATAAAGATAGTTACCCAATTGAGTTTGAAGTACATATTAATAATAAGCCGTTGAAAAGAGTTGAACATTGTAAATATCTTGAAATACACTTTGATAATCATATGAGATGGAACAACCATGCTTTGGAATTATTCAAAAAACTCAAATATTTCACTTTTGTATTTTACGAACTGACAGGAATATTAAATCCACAAACTATGAAAATAATATATCATGGGCTACTCGAAAGCATAATAAATTACGATATTATTGTCTGGGGAGGTGCATATGATAAGTCAATTAAAATCATCTCAAATATACAAAATAGATTACTAAGTAAATTGTGCGTAACTAATATCAACAACACTCCCCTTGGGATCAGAAAAACTTTCATTACCACTGCGTTATCTTTCTATTATCAAGATTGCATAAATCTCTATAATGATAAAATAACTTGTACAAGACATAAACAACTGTCACTACCAAAAATAAGTAAAACAATTTACACACAATGTGCTTATTATGTAGCTTTAAAATATTACAATAAATTATCAATAGAGATGAAAACTTTGAATGATAAGAAGAAACTAATAAATAAAAAACTGAAAGAATGTATAAAAATAGATAATTAGTTAAAAATCGTGATATTAATTTAAGTGTTGCAACAATATTACTTATAAAACTTATATAAATAACAAGCTTGCTAGGTTGATTTTCTTTTAGCTTGCACTGTATTAAGTATTACTATATTACTATCTTATATATTAAGTGATTGTTGATAATAAAATATATTTTTGTTAATATGTACTCGTTCTATGCACAGGTGCTATACGCACCTCGATAGAATTTTTTTTTGTAACGAGATTAATGAATAAATAAAAAAAAAAAATAAATATTGTCGCATTATCTTAACCTCGGAAAAGAAATTCTTGAATGAAGTATATGCGCATCTTGTTTGAAAACAGTTAAGTGTTTCGTTAAAATATAATTCTTCTGAAGAGCTTTTTGCTTATCCAAGAGTTCTAATTGATTGATTGAGAAGTCAGTTTCTTCAATTCAAAAAATAGACTACTTCGAAAAAAAAGTAAAATTTTAAATAAAATATTTTTCTTAAATCAATTTTTTTTTTTTAAGTGCAACATTTCGAGTGTAAATAAAATTTTCTTCTATTTTCATGCGGTTGTTCTTTTAATATTGTTTATTTTTTCAAATGAATTGTCATAATGCAGTTATCCACAATGAACCAATTGGATAACTCTTTATAAACTAAAACATGATCTGTTTTTCATTTATCAGTAACAAATTCATCTCAGATTGTGAAACTGGTCCTTAACTTATTTAAGGTAATAAATTTTCTTATAATAGGACAAAATATGTTCATTATATTAATAGTCGAATATTTATCGTAATGAATTAAAAACAAGTCGTACAGCGATTTTTTTCAGTCAAACGACTCTGAAACTTAAATATCCTTCGATGTATATGGTTACATGTATGTAATACAATATATTTACAGATTTAACGTAGAGTAAGAGGTAATTTGATGTTGTTCGCATTTTAGCTGAGGAAGAACAAAAAATATTAACATTAGTGAAATGATACCCCCATGCATATACAATATATACATATATTTATATCAAAGTATCTCTATCGATCCATTTGGATTAAATAGCGGGGATGAAAACTGCGAGCTTACAAGCACGCGCAGACGGCACCCTAGTCCTCAATTTAAGCTTTCAAATCATTTGAGCCCAGAATGTCATGCCCGAAACCAGTGGAAGTTCCACTGGGAAGGCCTTCTTACAAAAAGCGCGGGGAAAATTGCTTGGTTGGTTACGACGTTCATTGCGAACGTTTCACCAGGTGTGTCTTTAACTACATATTACATCTCTAGCTATTCATTTATTATATTTTTATTAAATGATAAAAACAAATTATTTTTTTCTCAGAAAACGTTCATTGTTTGAACTAAATAATTTTTTTAAAGCTGTGTAAGCCGTCGAACTTTCTCTAGGTCAATTTTATAATTATTATAGATCAATATTTACAAAGTGATGTAAAAAACTGCAATTGTTCTCAAATTTCAACTTAGTATCGTAAAATTCAAAATAATTTTAATCTGTGAAAGTGATGTGGGTAATTTTTTAGAAGTGATGTCAACCATATTTTTGACCAAAGACATTTTCAAATATTTTTTTTCTTTTCAAATTCTATTTGAGTAATTGTTGAGTTGCACGGTTCACAGTACTTCAACCCATAAAAATGATGCTCAGATTTTTCTTTGGACAGTGAGAAAGAATGATAAAATAAAAAAAATTGACAGTTTTTTTAATTTTTTTTTTTTTTTTTTTTTTCAATGGTTCAACAACTAAAATACAAAAAAACAAATACTAGAAATCGTTAAATTATGTGGACACATTTTATTAGCGATTTTCGGTCTAACATTTAAAGCTTGAAAACTAATTGAAAAATATATTTGTATAAATTTTCATTATTATTATTGTAAATCCTCCGTAGAATTGAATAATTTGGAAAAAAAAGAAGAAAAAATAATTTTTTTATAATGTTAATTATTCGATTTTCTATGCAAAAAAAAGCAGGTGACTGAGAAAGTAAGATCGTTTATTAATCTATGTGTAAAAGCAAATAATTGACCGTTTCGAAAATGTCAATTGACATTTAAAAAAAGTTTTTTCCATTCAAATTATTTTATTTTTGATGAATTTTAACGAAATGTTAATTTAAAAAAACAAATTTCAAATGTGAATTATCTATGAGTTGAAATATTATGGACCCTACTTACAAATAATTAGCTTGATTTCAATCATTTTTGTAGTTAATTGTATGAAAATTATAAAATTTTAAATAAAATACTAAACTCCTTTATTTATAGACGTTAAATATTGACGTTATCTGATTCGAGACACTCTAAAACTTACAATTTCTTCATTTTGTGACATCGACATGCAGTTGAGGTTTGTATTTATTTAAAAACAACCCAGAAGTTTATTTTTAAACATTCAAAATATTTAAATCACTACACAGAAAGAAAGGTTCACTTGAGCCAAGAAAATATTTTTCTTCATAATTATTTACTTGGGCGAAAAAAAATTTTTTTTTGACACAAGAAATTTCACTTATTCCAACAAATCAATTCCCTTGTTTCAAGAAATACGTTTCTTGATCCAAGACAATTTATTTAAGTCAAGAAAATTTTCTTGTTTTGAGAAAATTTCTCTCTTGCTCCAAAAAATTAAGTTCTTGACAGAAGTAAATTTTCTTGTCTTGAGAAAATTTTTCTCTTACTCTAAAAAATTAAATATCTTGATAGTAAATTTTCATTAATATTTCTATTGACTAACATGTCAAATGGGAAGATCAAATAATATTGAATTATTTTTTTTCATTCAATATGTATAATTGCGCGCTAAAATAATCTAAAGTGGGTATCAAATATTCATGAGAAAAATTTTCTCAAGATGAGAAAATTTTTTTCTCAGCTGAAGTAGGTGGCGCTGCTTCTCTAAAGTATCTAAAAATCTTGATCAAATATAAAAATTTCTTGTATCAAGTATTTATGATAATTTGAATTAAGAAAAAATTACTTCCACCAAGAATAGAATTTCAAGAAAAATTTTTACTTCGGCCAAGATAACTTCGGTCTACCTTCGGGCGACCGAAAATTTACTTGAGCCAAGAATTTTGTTCTCCAGTCAAGAAATCTTTCTTTCTGTGTATTCATTACAAAATACTTGATATTTCATTGAATGGTCTTGAAATTAGTTAGATTTCATTGTAAAGCATAGCAATTTCTATTATTGACATTTTTTTAATTATGAGATTAAAAAAAACATTTGTAATTCATCATCAAAATTACCGTTAAAATAAATCTAGCCAACTTATCATATTGACACATGTAATAATTCTCATTTATTTGCATTATATAGATAATTTTTACTCGCATTTCTTTTATTGTTCCTTAGCTTACGTAATGACAGAATACCTTTTTATCTATACTTCATTTTTTGTAGTGTCACGCAACTCTTATCAATCATTCCTTTAAATGACATGGGTAAATAGTTAAGAATATTATATAGTAGATAATTTATTTTTGTTTGTATATTTTTATAAAAATAGATACATCTTAACAGCATAATTACATATAATGTATTTCAACTGTTCAAATCTACCTAATATGTTACCCTTTTTTATAATTATCTGAATGCTTTTAAATATATTCATTTTAATATGTTAATCGTAGTAATGAACAAACAATCACCATTCATTTTTCAATTTAACAATTCATTGTAGAACTTGTTTAATTATCTTTTGATCTAAGACAAGCGTACCGTAAATTTTTAATGCATTTCACAGCTGTTTCTGTTAATATATCGTACGTTTCTATCCAAATTAATTATCTTAATCAATAATTTGTTCCGGTCATTGATTGGCAGTGGGGAGCTCTCTATTTTTGGCCTCACAAAATAAAAAAATATAAATTGCCGGATATTCTCAAATTAATCTGCTTTAAATAAAAATTTTGAAAAAAGTTCAAAATAAAGTTGTCCGATGAGGTTTTAAATATTTTAATAGGTTGAAAGAAACTAAATATTTACCAAAATTTATCTAAATAAGTGCAGTAATTTCCAGTACGTTTTTTTTGTACTATACATGTAAAAAAAAATTTGATGATTGTTTATATGTATGGCTTTACCGCTTTTTGACCATAAAAAATCTAAAATTAACTTATTTAATTTTTTTTCATGTTATTCTTCATCGCGGCGAATTTAGAAAATTATGTATAATAAAAGTTTCAACTTAAGAGTAAAAAAAGTGCTGTATACGTGTCTCGTTGTTCATTTAAATCTTTGAAAAATAAATTCGTTAAGTGCTATTTACTATTTTTTGTAATTAAAAAAGTGTCATGATATCATCATTTAAATATTTTTTACGCATTTTTAAAAAAGTTTTAATTCGGACTTATGATCAACAATTTAGAGGTGCAATAATTATTCAATATTTTTACTTTTTTAATCTTAAAAAAATCTTTTTAGGTCAAAAAATGAACTTTTTTTTATTTTTAATTTTTTTGTTGAACTTCAAGAAAAAGAAGGTTTCAATATTAAAAAAATCTGATAATGATTTTATGACTAGAAATAACATAATCTCCACTTTAAAACAATTACCAATAAATGTATACATTTTTTTCATACATTATTGTTTATTTTTCAAACTTACCAAAATATTTGTCGTATACTAAATAAAATGTAACCATGCGCGTAATTCAGTTTATTAAAATAACTTAAATATTCAATAGTATATTGATATTATTCAATTTTGTATTTTTATATTTTCAATGTCACTACGTTTAAATAATCATGAAATATTGGTGTAACTCCAAATTTCCAGAGTTAAAATGAAATACTTCGAAATTCACAGCACTAAAAATATAAAAATAACTATGATAAATTTTCTTCACCATCAACCATGATTAGATTTTACAATTTAATAGATAAACTTATTATTATTTTCAATAAACATCAATAGCTATTTTCTATTTTAATAAAATTTTATTTTCATTCTTAAAACATTTAGAGCAACAAGGTAAGTGCAGTGTGAACATTACTGCAGTGAAAAGTTTCGGGCTAACTTTAGAAACATTTTTCAATAGTCTCAATAATTGATGGAAAATTTCATATAACATAGACCTTTTGATGGCATAATTTACAGAATCTACAGTGAATTTTTACAATAAGCCTCTATAGTTATGAAAACAGTCGTTTACTGTATTTTTGTATTTTTATTTTATTAACATTGTTCGATAAATAAGTTATAAATAAAGAGATAAGAAGATTTTTTAATATAACATATCTTCTTTATTTTAGACCGACGGAAATGGTTCGGAAGCGGGCCCGGAATTGGACGAGGAAATGGAAAAAGTGTTTGCCATGGGTTCTGGAAGGAAATTCGATGTATCTCGTTTAGGATCACCTTCTGAATCAGTTGGCTCTGATCGTGACCGCGATCGGGGTCCTCCACCGCGATATGGTGATGACATCTTTGATCGTAAGTTTATTTTTGAAATCAGTAAAAAAAATTACTGTCTTTTATTTTATTTATCCTTTTAAACATATAATAATAATAATAATAATAATACTACATTGCAATTTTTGAATTTTTCAATATAAATTTGGCTCAATGGTTTATTGTGTTATCATTTTTTTTCTATAGAAAGTTATGCAAATAAATTAAAAAAAAAATTGATTTAAAGCTAAATTTTTTTGCTCTAGTTAAGGTTTTTTAAGAACCAGCCAGACATTTAATACATGCAAAAATAAATATTTTAATTATTGCAACAGAGATTCTATTCTGAAGATACTTCTATGACAAGCATAATATATTCAAATTTAAATGTAAGATTTCTATTATAATTTTATTAAAATCAACACAAGAAGCTGTATAAATCAATCATGGTAATTATTTAGAATTCGTCAAAAAAATCATATTTGATGTTTTTTAAAAAATGATTAATGAATTTGTATAAGAATTATTTTTTAATACATTAAATTTGGTCTGATTGTAAGAAATTACGTCTAAATTTATTTTTCAACCAAAACAAATAGTGTTAAAAGTAAAAAAGATTCTAATTAAAAAAAAAAAAAAAAAAAAAAAAAAAAAAAATTATCAGAATGTCAAGTCTTAAAAAAACGTAGAATAAAAAATCTTTACTTGTTCTATTTTTAATTTTAACGAAGTTTTAAAAAAAATTCTGTAAAATGTTCCTCATACATAATTCTATTTTTTCAATAAGAACACCGCAAAAGAAGTTACCCTCATCCGCACATGCCTTTAAAAAGCCTACATTCCAAGTCGATGCGTAGGCACTTATCACCGTAAGTTTAAAAAAATTAATTTTTTACTAACGTTCACACTAAATTTAAACAATTTTTTTTAATTAATATAGAGAAGGATCGATAGAATGCGAAAACGAAGACGAAAACGTGAATGAGAATGGGCAAGTAGAATCCACTGATCAGCAATCAGATACCATAGACAATGGTGTTGCCACTACACGATCAAATGATGTACATTCACCGTCAGATGAGCAAGAAAATACACTCAGCAGTGAGTCTGAAGCACTAACTTCTGAAAGAGCAGCTTCGATTATCATTGATGGTACCGGAATCGGTAGTCCTCGAGTCCAATTCGAAAAAATTCAAGAAGAAGATGTTTTGTCATCCTTAGAAGGACCGCATAGTGATGAAGAACGAAAATCGCGAAGACATCATAGTAAACACCACGATTACAAGTAAGTTATAAGTTATAAGTTACGAAATCATTTAAAGAGGACAAACAAAATAAATTTGAACAAACAATTACTTTTCTTAGATGTAATCAGTTAATATATTGTAAATCCCACAAATTGTACGAAACAAGCTTAAAGCTTCCGTGCAATTTGCCATAATCGTTAACAGAGCTCGACAAATATTAAGATTATTTTCATAAGCGGCCTATACCTGGGACAAGAACCAACTCTTGTACAGGCTTGGTACTACCTGGTGCCATGGCCTTTAGCCAGGACTTGCCACTTCCGGTTAATAACTTGGGCCAACTAACGCACGAGTCATCAAACACACGCTTACCACTATTGTCTTGTCATTTAATTAGGTCAAACGAGTTTTGTTAGAGGTGCTTAGTGGATGTTGTTCGTTTATCATGCCTGTTACTTACGACCGATCCCAAGATCGAATTGGTAACATCAGACGGAATCCGTACGCATTTTTTGTTATTTTTTATCTTTTGTTTATCATATTCCATCTGCTCTGTAATGTTGGTCATTATCTGTTTTGTATATTAACACGAAAACATAAATTCATAACGTCAATCCCTATTTTTGCTTATGTATAATTGTTAAATAACAAAAAAAAAAATAACTAGTATTTTAAGAAACATAAATGGGTTGAAGTAAAAGTTATTTAACACGACAAAGAATAAAACCACTGTCAGGGTCAAATTCTAGTATGTTGGCATTTGATCAAATATTTCGGTCACCACGCCAAACATTTGCTCTGAAACCATCATTAATCTCTTTTCAGAAAAAATGTCATAAGTTTAGTGATAAGTGATTTTAAAGATAATATAATTAGTTGACGATATTTTAATTAGTGGAAATCTGAAAAAAAAATTTTTTTTTTTCAATAAATAAATTAGTTTGAAATAAAACTTTCCTAATTTGCAACTATAGTTTTTATACGCGCAAATTTTTAGCTGTTTTTTAAAATATTTTTTTTTTTTCTATAAAAAAATTAATATTTTCAGCTTCTGCTACCCTTAATAATCATACTAATAAAAAGATTTACAATTACAGTTATGTAGAAAAAAAAATTGGCCCGATACAATTATACATACTTATATTTATTTGTGGATAATTATGCCTGTTTTCATAATTTTTATTAAAATTTTATGTAAAATTGTACATAACTGTTTGTAATTATGTAAAAAACCGATATAAGTTTATAAAATTTCATATAATTGGACAATTGGTTTATTTTTATAATTATATAATTATATACCGGCTTTTGTATTTTTTAAAATTAATGCGTAAATAACTTTTTCAGAAGACACCACCATAAATCCAGAAAATATTCCCTTCAAGAAGATCCACAATGGCGCAAAAGATCAGGAGCAGGTCTTCCAGACAACGTAGGACTGTTGGGCAGAAGAGTAAGTGTGCAGCCAGAAGAAGCGAGTACTCTGCAAGAACTCGATATAGATGATCTCGAATCTCATCGAAGTGATGATCCCCGTGGCATGAGAAGACATAAGGCTTCACACCCAACAATACAAATAGGCCGGAAAAAAGAAGGCGGGATTCCTCATGAAACTTTTAAAAAAATGTACGATCATTCACCGCATGAAGTTTTTGTTCAACTGGATGAACTTCATGGAGTGGGTGAAGAACGTGAGTGGAGAGAAACAGCTCGTTGGATTAAATATGAAGAGGATGTTGAAGAAGGAGCAGACAGATGGGGTAGACCTCATGTTGCTTCTTTGAGTTTTCATTCATTGCTCAATCTTCGTCGATGCTTAGAGACTGGCGTTGTTTTGTTAGACTTAGAAGAAAAAGATGTACCTGGTATGGCTTATAGAGTTGTTGAACAGATGGTGATTGATGAGCTTATTCTGCCTGAAGACCGTCCAGTTGTTATGAGAGCTCTGCTACTTCGTCATCGACATGTTAATGAACATGAAAGGGGTTTTCGTTTTGGTGGAAAACGAAACTATTCTAGTTATACCAGCCTCCAGGTAGGTTATTAACTCTTAATTATCTAGTTAAGTATTAATAATTACTGTAATTTGATTTAATAATTTTTATTGACTGGTTATTATATTTTATGAAATTTTTTTTTATTCTGCGCTGATATATATTTTCAACGTCAAATCTGTTATTATATTATACAATTCCGTACTTTTATTGATTTTAGTGATGATAAGTAATAAGTACACATGAATGTTAATAAAACCCTTTTTTATGTAGAATTATAAATGAAATTGATGATAAAAATTGTTTATTTTTCATTGAAAATTAATTTCGGCATCAATGTTATTTCCGCAGTCTATCTGGCTGGAGGAAGAAGATGCTACGCGGGAAGACACTGAAAAACACGTAACTTTAAATTGTTATCCTGTCTTACTTTTTTTTGTCCCCCAAAAACATTCATGTTTTTTTTTTAATCCATCATATTTTTGTATTTGAATTTCCCATTACTTCATAAACCTCCATGATAATAATCCCAATCAATCATGAACTTACAGGAATAATTATAATTCTTTTTATTAAAGCAAATTCGACAACTAGGAGAGCAAAAAGAACCGTTTCATGAATATTAATATTTATTATAAATTATAGATATATTTTTTTAGTTAATATTAATTCAAATAAATTGCTTGACCCTGACAAGTTGAAATTAGAGCACAACCTCGAACGGTTCGCGTTCTGAAGCATGCAATACGACTTTTCGTTCAACGACTTATAACAGAATGAGTCACTCAGATTAAAGTTGTCTTATCATACAAAACTTATTCTATTATAGACAATAACAATAACTCTTATCTAAAAATTTCTTATGCTAATAAATAGTACGTGTATTGGGTTGATATATTTGTCTTTCTCAATGTAAATAAACATGGATATTTAGACGCTTCAATATTCTATTCATATTGACTATTTTTAGATATATGAATCGCATTAGATACTAATTTTTTATGATCGACATTTATGTTTATTGTTACAAAATTTGAAACTATTAATAAGATTTTTTTTTAATGACAACGTCATTAAATATTTGAACATGAAAAATTTTTTAATTCCATATTTCAGATTGGATACTCTATTGGATTTAATATTGAAGTTTTTAAATTTTATATATCAATAAAACATTTTGAAATTAAAATAATAACAATAACAATAATTATTATTATTATTTATTGTTACATGCCAGTTTTTTAGTCATTCATTGAATAAGAGAGTTATTATTGAACCTAAAATAGTTTTTGATAAATTCGTGGTTAAAAAAAATAATATTTAAGAGCAAATGGTTGTCCATATAATGATAAAAAAAAATTAATTAAATCAAATTTACATGACATGTTTGTATTATTCTAGAGGTAGAAGAATACATAATGACAATGTAAATAGAGGGTAAAATAAAGATACCAATAAAGTGTGCTCAAGGTTTTATCACAACCCCAAGCGGCTATATTACAAAAATATATACTGCAGTATTTTTGTAATCAATATTAAATATTCATATCTACCGTTTAATAAGTAATAAGTTGATTCAATTAAAATAATAACTTATTAAATGATTTCCTATGAGTTCATGATACCTAAAAATAACTTGTAATATATTTATAACTCTGTATTCGTGTTGTCCATGTGCTATAATATAATGACATTTATTTTGTTTCATTTTTTTATTTTTTCATATCATTCTCTTGAATATATATATATATATATATATATATATATATATATATATATATATATATATATATATATATATATATATATAGCACATCGTTATATTTCATCATGATGACGTTGACAATTGTTAAATCATATCAACCGCATTTGCACTTGTGTGTTTTATCATTTAATAATACAAACATTAAAAAATGAACTTGAAAAAAAAAAAAAAGATTTTTCTTTACTTAATAAATTATTCATACATGTTCTAAAAATATAAATGGGACATTCCAAATCAAATTGCTTAGTTGAAAAAATTTTTGATTTTAATTAACGATTTTTATTCAAAATTTTTACCATTTAATGAAATTTTACAATAAGAAATAACAATATGTTTTCAGTTTCAAATTCTGTGTTTGAAAATAAAAATTTTTTTTATTTATTTTGAATAAAAAATTTTTTGCAAGTTTTATGCGTTTAAGAATTTTTTAGTCTAATTTAATTATTAATTTATTCAAAATCACTTTTTTTATTTATTTTTAAAAAGTTAGTTTCATATATACATCAGAATGAAAGCAAATATTTGATTCTCTTCGAGAATAACAAAACTTCAATCTCAATACAGGGGTCTCCACAGTTTTTTTTTCTACAACTTTGGCTCTCCACTATTTTCCGCTAAAAAGTAGTGGACGGCCTCACCTACTGCCGTATATTCTCAAAATTTAATTCCTGAAATTAAAAACGCCCCAAATTCAAAATTGAAGAGACTCCATTGTAAATTACATATAATTTTCTATAACGCGCGATTTTATCTAGAAAGGGTCATTACAACGTCTTTATTTTATAAAAAGTAAAGAAATTTCAAATAGTTTTTTTTTCTTCATATCCTTTATCTGAAAAAAAAAATGAAGTAAATAAAAAGTAGTAATTTTTCATGCAGTTGAATTTGAAATGGAATATCCTGTATAACGTACTTGTCAAACGTATTGAAAAGTCTGAATTTAATAATCAAATTCATAAAGACTAAAAATAATTTCAACGATTAATAAAAGAAAAAAAATTTTTACAGAATTTGAACGACTCAAAGCCAAAAATCGTGCCATCAAGCCAACCTCAAGACAACAATCACACAACAGTTGACATAAAAGAAGAAATGACGTATACAAGCAGCAACGAAGATTTGAAAAAATCTCACAACAACGACTACATCTTCAAACGTATACCAACAGGAGCAGAAGCAACAGTTGTTTTGGTTGGTGCTGTTGATTTTTTGGATCAACCTACCATTGCTTTTGTCCGACTGGCAGAAGGTGTCTTCATGCCATCAATAACAGAAGTTACAATCCCAGTACGTTTTGTCTTCACGCTACTCGGTCCTCGTAATACCGATTTAGATTATCATGAAATAGGACGATCAATATCAACACTAATGGCCAACAAACCATTCCACCAAGTAGCATACAAAGCTAAACAACGAGGTGAACTTCTTTCAGCTATAAATGAATTCTTGGACGACTCAATTGTATTGCCACCAGGTGATTGGGAACGTCAAGCATTGCTACCATTTGATGAGCTTAAAGCTAAGAGCATAGCAATTAGAAAACGAAAAGCTTCAGCACTTGCAAAAGCTGCTCCTACGACTCAAGGTGAAGCTGCAATAAAAAAAGCTATTCTTGCTGGGGAAGATGGTAAGCGGCCACCTGATGACGATCCTCTTCGTCGAACACGCCGTCCTTTTGGAGGGCTTATAAACGACATTAAACGACGTTATCCATTTTACTTGTCTGATTTCACAGATGGGTTAAATAGTTCGTGTATAGCAGCAGCTATTTTCATGTACTTTGCTGCCCTATGTGCAGCCATTACTTTTGGGGGTTTGATAAGTGACAAAACAAAAAATGTTATTGGGATTTCAGAGACTCTTGTTTCTTGCTCATGGACAGGAGTTATAATGGCTCTTTTTGCAACACAACCTCTTGTGATAATTGGTACAACTGGACCTTTGTTGCTCTTTGACGAGAGTCTGTATAATTTTTGTTTAGCATATGATCTCGAATTTCTGACAATGCGACTTTATATCGGCATGTGGCTAGGTATAATAGCCTTGGCAATAGCCTCCATCGAAGGGTCCGTTTTAGTAAGACTTTTCACTCGTTTTACGGAAGAAATTTTCACTGGACTCATTTCACTACTCTATATCGTCGAAACTTTCATAAAGATTTATAATTATTTCAAAAAAAATCCCTTGCTACCAGAGTACTGTTTCGATCCGAATGACAACAGTCCTTACTATTCGACTAATCTAACCAATCCGAAAGAATATCTGAGGCTAAATAATGAAACAGAAATGAATTCTTCCACAATAAGTTTATCATTTCTACCAAGTTTTAATCCTTCCGGTTTGTTGATAAATCAACCAAATACAGCTCTGATGTGTACTATTTTGTGTTTTGGAACATTTTTAGGAGCGTATTACCTCCGTATTTTCCGCAACAGCCATTATTTGGGCCGTAGTGCCCGAAGAGCATTTGGAGACTTTGGAGTTCCAATCAGTATAATTATTTTTGTGTTGATAGATTACCTCTCTGAAGTAAAAACAGAAAAACTTCTTGTCCCTGAAGGTTTGAGTCCTACAATGCAGGGAAGAAATTGGATTGTATCGCCATCGGGTATCACCAAACCGATTTCTGTCTGGATGGCATTTGCTTGCGCAGTTCCAGCTCTACTCGTCTATATTCTTATTTTTATGGAAACACAAATATCAGAACTGATAATTGATAAAAAAGAACGTAAATTACGAAAGGGAAATGGATATCACATGGATATTGTTGTGGTGTGTTTAATGAATGTTGGATGTGGATTAATGGGTGCACCTTGGTGCTCAGCAGCGTCAGTACGTTCTTTGACCCATGTATCAGCAGTTACGGTCATGTCGCGCACTCATGCACCAGGGGACAAACCTTATATTGTCGAGGTGAAAGAACAAAGAGTTAGCGCGCTTCTTGTCGCTCTTTTGGTAGGAACTAGTGTTTTTATGGCTCCCCTGCTGCGCCGAGTACCCATGGCTGTCCTTCTTGGAGTCTTCTTTTACATGGGTATATCGTCAACCAATGGAGTACAATTATTCGATCGTGTTAAATTGTTCTTCATGCCTGTTAAGCATCATGGAACTGCTAATTATGTGAGACGAGTTCAAACTTACAAAATGCATCTATTTACATTGGTTCAAATATTATGTTTGGCTGTACTATGGATTGTCAAAAGTACACCAGCAGCTCTCGCACTTCCCTTTTTTCTTATTCTTATGATACCTTTACGCTCACAAATGACGCGATTCTTTACAGCTGCTGAGCTCCGGGCGCTTGATAGTAAAGGCCCTGATAATGAGACTGTTGAGGATGAACTTGATTTCTATGAAGAAGCACCACTTCCTGGTTAGATTGTGCCTTATCTACTTATATTCCACCTTTTGTTTAGGACATTAAATATCCTTCTGTATATTATCTATTATTTTGTCTCTGTTTATTTTATTATTTCTTTTTCATGTTAAAATAAAAGCACCAATTATTGACACTATAAGAGACATTTGAGATTTCAATTTTTAACATATTGATAATTTAATTTTTTTAACTTTTTTTTTTTTGTAATTACACTAATTAGTCTTTTGACTGAAAATTTGTGGTTTTTAATAATAGTTTTTTAAATTTAATAATTTATTTATAATGATAAAGTCAATTACCTGGCTACACCAATTATATTAATGAATTGACAAATCAACATATTCAATTAGTGACATACTAATATAGTGATATACTAATGATTGACAACTACAACGCGCTGTCTAAATTTATTTGTCTATATGAGATACAATTTAAATTTTGAGTACTAATTATTGACACCCGTTATTTGAAAAATAATAACGATTAAATTGATTGTAAATATCTAATATTGTTGATCTTTCATAATTTATTTATTTAATAAAAAAAAATCTAAATGTAAATAGATGAAAAAAATAATTAAAAATAAGCTTTATAAAATTTAAACTCACCAATTGTTTTAATAGACTCAAGTAAACTCTTTTTGTCTCTTTATAGTTAAATTTTTTCTATTTTTCAGAACTATTAATTTTTTTAATTCTTTAAATTATAAAGATAATACGAAAAAGTATACGATTAGTATTAATATTGTAGGTAATTAGATAAATTTTGAAATAAAATGAGGTATCAATAATTGGACCTTCGTCAATAACTAGTGCTTTTATTTTATAGATAAGAAAAAAAATATTTCAATGTTGTTCAGTTTTGACTCAACGATAAAAAGTCTAATTGCATTTTTAATTTATTTGGTTACTATTATTAATCTTTTATTGATTTAAAAATTTTTTTCTTCATTTTATTTTATTTTACTAATAAATAATTTACTTTTAATATAGTATAAAAATATTGTCAATTATTAGAGAGAAATATTAATTTCTTAATCTCATATATGATTACTTAAGTAATAATTGATGATAATTAATTAATACCGTGATATTATGAAATTTTAACATATAAGTGTAAATATTTATTATAAATATAATTTAATCCTTAAATTTGGTATTTTATCCCAGTGAATTCTTATACTTAATTGATTTTAAATAACTGAACTTATCAACATTATTGGTGCTTATTTTATTTTGAGAGATTGATTATTGTACAGAAAAAATTATAATTGATGAATTTTATTATAACATAATGAAATTCCTTACTATTAACTTTATTATGAATCTTCACTTTTAGTGAAATTTTCTTGCAACTTTTTAAGATTGTGCTACCTTAGCATTACCAGATAGTGATATGATTGAAAGAAGTACATTATCAATCATGAAACGATTCAATTGAAAAAGAAAAAAATACTGTACTTATATTTAGGTGCTCTAGTTGTTAATAATTGTACTGAGAATTAAAATTATAATTTCATACTAAAATTTACATAATTATTAGCTCAAAGAAAAATTCAGGGCTATAATTACTTGAGAAAGCCCATAGACAAAATTTTTGTCTTTATTTCTGATAAAATATATATAATAATAAAAACAACAAATAATATTATTTTTGAATGGAAAATATAAATATAAACTAACAGAGATTTTAAGATTGGAAAATGAATGATTATAGTATATATGAAATAAATATGATAAATTAAACGTACCTGAATGAGATGAATATCATGATGTTGCGGGTCCAAGTAAAAGAATAAAAACATCAAATGTTATATTTTAAATCATATATTATGTAAATTAAAATTCAAATAACGAACAAAAAAAAATATATTTTTATTCTTCGTTTAAATGAATTGACACATAATATTCTTCATGAAGAAATTGATTACTAATCAATACTTGATTTTATAAATTGTTTGATTAATAAGATAGTTTTATAATGCGGTGGATTTAATTATAAATTCGAAGAGTGTTAGACTTTAGAGTCTCAATTATTAATTTTTTCTGAATTAAAAATTATTATTATTATTATTACCCAAAATTTATTATAAGTTTTATTAAAATCTACAGCTAAAAATGTATTTAAAATTATAAACTATTTAAAACAGTACTTAAGATTTAAAGTAAAAAATGATCAAAAATTGATCAATTGAAATTCATAAATCTTACTCTAATAATGTAAATCTATATATTAACCAAATATTTTAAAGATAATAAAAATTAAACATTATTTTGAATTGTTAAATCAACAATTATGAAATATTATTGTAAATAAATGAATAATCAGTATTACAGTAATAATTAGTTATAGTAAAACTATGCCTTAAAATAGAAGAAAAAATAAATATTTTAATGTCTTATCAAATACATGTAGTTATTGTTTACTTATCAAATATAATTACTTACTGTTTACTCCCTACTCATATATTTATATCCCAATTATCCATTTAAATCTAGTCAGTATCATATTGTGACAATGGACGTTGTACTGCTTTCAAATAAAAATGGCATCACCGCGTCTTGCTGTTTCGACTTTGAGTCACCGTGGTATATCGCCAAAGATAGTCAAAAATTTATTGAGTCCCAGGTAAATAAATAACAAAATCAACCTTATATATACTTAGTTATAATGATGTATAAATATTTAATTACTACTGAAATATTTAATTAACCTCAGACAATGTCGCAGCCCGCAAAAAATAGAGAGAGATTCACTGAGTCCACGCAACGAAAACGATGTCAGGATAGCTATTAAAAATCGAATTGTCTCATTTAATATAGATACACCGAATTGTAAAAAAATAGTAAATGATGATTTATCGAATGAAAAAAAAATTTTACTTGGTTGCGGTAGTTTTGGAACTGTTTATAAAGCAACGTATAGAGGTATCCAGTTTTAATTTTTATAATACTGGAACGAAATAAACAGACATCTAATAATTTTTTTGTTTTTTTATTTAACAGACGAATTAGTGCTAAGAAAATATTTGAAAAAAATTGCATTCATAGTTTCTTATAATTTTTAAATAAGAGTTTCTTTTTTTCAATTTTTTTAGTAATATCCTTTTATAAAAAGTCCTAAAAAAGATCAGATGTCTGTTAAATCCAGTAAAATTAGTTTTTATATCGCATTGATTTAATTCAATCAAATACTTATACATTTTTAAAGGTAATCAAGTGGCTGTTAAAATAATGGAACGTAAAAATCTCCATGATACTCAAGTAGAAGCAGAAAAACATGCTTCTTTATTACAACATTCTAATATTGTAAAAATTATTAAAGTAGAGCAAGGTTCTGTTTGTTCATTGATTACTATGGAACTCTGTATAATGTCGTTGCAAGATAAATTAGATAAAATGAAATTACCTTTGATTGAAAGAATCAAAATATGGAGCGCAGTAGCTTCTGGTTTAGATTTTTGTCACAATGCAGGTATTGTTCATGCCGATGTTAAACCAAAAAATATCTTGATCGCACCTGATGGTCAACCTAAACTTTCTGATTTTGGAAGCTCAATTATCACACACAAACCAATTGAGCGCATTAGTTTTCGTGTAAGTAAATACAATAACCATAATTAATGAGCTAAATAATAACAAAGTAATTCAATTTTGTTTACTTAGGGAACTCCTGGGTACGTAGCACCGGAAGTGATAAAAGGTTGTAATCCAACAGTTAAATCAGATATTTATTCTTTAGGAATTATAGCATGGCAGATAATCTCAAGAAAAATTCCTTTTGCGACTCATCATCCGCATACCACGCTATATCTTACTGGTAAAGGTGTCCGACCTGTAGATGATGACGTTGATGATGGGTGCAATGGTACTTATAAGAATCTTTATAGAAAAAGTTGGTCACAGAATCAAGAAACTAGACCGAATCTTGATTTTATTATTTTTCAATTAAATAACTTACTGAAGCAAATTAAAACACCAACGTAATTTATCAAGAAAAATTTATTATGGAAACTAATTATTAAAGTCTTATATAAGTATTGGTAAGGATTAAATGAATAGAAGTGTTTTTGTTTCATGTTTCTGGCATCTCTCCTCCAGGAACCAGCTGTAAATAAATTATTAAATTTTTTAATTACAAAAGACAGGTCAAATATTTATCGTTTCTTGATAAATATAATAAATAGATTACCATTGTAATGTTACTTCCATTAAGAAGAATTTGATCAAGCTTTGTAACTCTACGACCTTCCGGGGTAGCTTCACTTTCTGTAACATCCTCCAGGAGCATATTAACAAAGTCATCGAATCCTTGCAAGGTTCCAACAATTTCTTTATCATTCTTCATAATGATATGAATTCTGCTGCCGATACATTTGTCAATTAATTCTGTAAAAAAAATAGTATTGTGTTTTATTAATATAAGTGTGTATAATGTATAATTTTTAAATAGATAAATTCATAATGATAAAACATATAAAATAATTATTCACTTATTCTAACCTAATGGCAATAAAGTTGATGGGTTTGTAGTTACCGAACTCGTCATTTTTGATATTTTATTAACGTAATTTCTTATAATTGTTATAGACTTTATTGTTGTAATAAAATTTTGTTATTTTAATTAAAGTTGATTATATTTTTGAGTAAATAATTACCAAAAATACAAGTAAACATGAAATTCAATGTACACAGAGTTGAAAAAATTGTTGAAATTCTATTGGTCGTTTCAATGGGGACCCATTTTGTCAAACTCGGCCGCTTGACAGCAGCACATCAGCAAGTTTTTTAAAGCGCAAATTTTCAAGTATAATCGGCAAAGAAAGAAAAGGTTTAATATGAAAAATTAGTTTACTAGTTTATAATCAAATGAAAATTAAAAAGAAATCGACGCAATAAACAATAAAAAGTATGTAATTATTTTTTTTATAAGTTATATGAATTTAATAATAATAATAATAATTACGGTATACCCATATTTATGTTATACCTGATGTTTTGGAGTGGACACATGTGTTGATAAGTCATTGTGAAAAAAATAATTCAAAAATTTAAATAATACTGAAAAATGGGAAAGTGTTCAGCTCCTCTTTGTAAAGGAAAAGCTACTTTTACCTTTCCAAAAAACGAAAAACGTCGGATTCTTTGGGAAAAAGCCATAAATGTCAATTTTCAATCATCAAAATCATCAAGGTTATGTTCGATCCATTTCGAAAAAGATTTAATTATTGAAAAAAAAAAGAGAGTTTTTATATGACCCTGAAGTTTAGCACACAGCCGATAAAAATAATTTTTAGTTACGGATATCTCGAGTAAGAATGGAGTTACGGCAAATGGATGCATATGGAATTATTTGGCGCGAAAAAATCTATATGTACAAAATTTTGAAATATTTATCAAAAATTTTTTATGTCCAAAAATAATTTTTAGAAAGCTCTCTAAAAGTTCTGAATCATCCAAATTTCTCAAAAACTGGTCATTTTCATTTATTTTCAATTATTTATATGTACATTTTTCCGAATTGCGTTTTTTGTGCTAGGAGCTTTAGTTCAAAATAACTCCTTAAAAAATAATTTTATTCTTAAATCAAAAATTGTACGCAGAGTTTTTCTAAAAATACATATGGGCGATTCCGCGGGAGACGATTTTTGACATAAATTTTTAAATCACAGTATTTGTTACTTTTTTTTATACCAATTTTTTTTCAATTTGAGGAGGGTAAGAGCATTTGTGTTGCACTAACGTCGAAGTCTAATTTGACAAGCAAATTAGTTTTGATAACTGCTACTAAAAAAAAGTAGAAAAGTTGCAAAAAAAGTTACGCAAAAGTTACGCGTTTCTGATGTTTACAGCGATTCTGAAGATGAACCTTAAGTCTGATAGATCGCCGACCATTCCAAACAAATAATTTATTTTAGTTACATAGGAAAGTGCTAATTAGTGATACAGCATCTATGATCTCATATATTTAATTTAAAGTTACATGGAAATGTTTATATTTACTACAGTGAGACGTGTTGCACCCGCGATAGTTTTACGTTGCACCCGCGACTGGATAAAAAGTGAATAATTTATAACATTTATTTCTTTTAATAATTTTATTTAAATTAATAATTAGTTTGTTTTGTATTCTTTTAAAGAATATAAAAATAATTTAATAAATATTCCATAATTAACAGACTTTTTTCATTCTAGCTTCATGACCTTTAATGGTGGGCCGATTTCGTTGCACCCGCGATAGCACTTTGAACCTCTCCTGTGTCTATTTAGACATTTTATTAAATGTTTTTTATATTAATTTTTGTAAAACAGATTATAAGGTAATCCTGTAACCAGTCATTTCTCTAAAAAGAGTTTTTATTTTCTTAGTAAGAAGCCTTGAGTGAGTCTAAATGTTGCACCCGCGAGTACGGAATCGCCCACATGTACATTTTTTGATTTTTCTGAAATTTGAATATTTTCAAAGATATCCGCATCCAAAAATTTTTTTTAATTTTTGGATACGGATATGAATTTGAAAAAAAATTTTTTCAGGAAAAAACAAAAAAATACTTTTGTATTTATCAAAAAACTGTATGTACATTATTTTTCTTTGTAGTTTTTCCATTTTTTTTAAAAATATTAAAAATTTTTGACTTTTTTAAAAATTTTTGTCGAGAATAAAAATTAAAAAAAAAATTTTTTTCGTTTAAATGAAATATGTATCTAATTACTTCTTAAAAATCTTCATGTACGTTTCCTAAAAACACCGATAATGCCTAATATCCATTAATAATTATAAATAACATGTTTTTGACTTCTTAATTTAAAGAATCCACAGAGTGTGTCGTAGAACTACTTATTATTTTATAAATACTTCTCACAAAAATTAATTTATTTATTTATTCAATTTATATGTCAAGGCAAACTAGCCGAATGACAATAATATACATAATTTTTATAAGAAAGTACACGTATAACAATATTAAACATATAAGACTAACATCATCATATTTTAAGGAAGTTAATAATTTTGAATGATTTAATAATATAGTTGCAAAATTCAATAGTACTGTACTATTTATAAGAATGAGAACAACAATAGAATCAATGAGCAATATTTGAAAGCTAATTTTTTCAATGGTAACATATTAGATACTTTAGTAATTTAGAATGTAAATTTTTTATTTTAAATTTTTAAATGGCCTGTTTGACATTTATAGTACATTTTCTCATTCTAGTTTCACAAAAAATTCAAAAGCTTTATTTTTGAAGGAGTCTAGGCTGAGTGATTCTATGACTTCAGTGGGTAGCTCTTTCCAGATTCGAATTGCAGAAATTACAAACGAATGCTTGTAGATTGTAGTCGAGAAATTTGGCATTTTGAAAAGAATGTTATTAAATTTCGCTGCAATTCTGTCAGATCTTCTGATATCAGATGGTTCTTCTATAAAAAGACTCCTAAGGAACTTGGGTTCACCTTAGAAGCTTGAACATAAAGCAAGCTAAAGCGTAAAGTCTTTTGGATTTAATTGTGAGCCAATTTAATTTATGCCTGTAAGGAGTGATATGTTCATCACGTCTAAGATTGAATATGAATCTGATAGTGTTATTCACGAGACGCTGCAGTTTGTAGTCTAACTTTTTTGGTGAATCAAGAAAGACTAATGAACAATATTCAATAATTGGGATGATATTGGATATGACTAAGAGCTTGCGAGTGGACGTAAAGAGAATATTTCTCCTATATTTCAGGCAATTTAACGTAGCGTAGACTTTACGAGTAGTATGGGCAACATGGACATCCTAAAAAAGATTTCTGGTTAGGTGAATTCCCAAATGCTTGGTTGTATTAACATAGGGTATTACATTTCCATCTATAATAATTGGAGGAAGATCACAGTTATCTAAGAGCTTGAGTCTTCTATTACTTCCAAGAATCATAACCTTAGTTTTTGAAAAATTTATTTCAAGGCCAACTTCTTTAACCCAATCAGCTACTGCTTCCCCATCAGTCATAAGTTTAATTTCAGCTTCATTCAAGAGCTTCAAATTGGGCTAGATGGGCTAAATAACTGTTTATATTGAGACTTAAGATGTTTATTGATGTACTGGTTACAATAGGCTGATCAATTTGTTGCTATAAAAGTTTTTCAAGGTCATCTTCAGTGTTGATATGAAACTTAGGTGAATCATCATCCTTCTTTGCATAGACATTGTCACGATCAGTCCAGACGTATTTAATTTTTGATAGTTTGGCTTTAGTTTTTATCTTCTGTACAAATTTATATATATCAGGATGTAAGAACTCATTTATGTAGATAAATTTGTTTTGGTTAGAGTCAGAAGAAGTATTAAAGACGTTTTTAGCCAGAAGTTTTGGGGAACGGCGTTTGACTTCAATGATGTGTTCACAAATTTCAGGTGATTTCAGGTGATTAAGGTCCAAGAAAAAAATCCAAATTTTTGGGGGAATTTTAACAAGCTGTAACTTATCGAAAAATGGTCGTACGGTAAATAAAAAAAGCAAATTGTAGCTCTGAGTGTTTAGTTTTTGGATCTAAGTTCCAAAATTTTTGTTTTTCATTTTTTTTCGAGTAATGTTAAGAAAACCATCGAGAAAAAAATTTTCGAAATGTTTTTGGTTTTTTTCTTTTTTAGTTTACGGACTTGGAAAAAAATTTTTTGAATGAACCTCTTCATGGATCAGATAACTTGTTTGTTTAGCTTCAATTTGTTTTTTTTAAAGACGTCGATACAAACATTTCTCGCTAAGATATCGGTGTTAGAATGAAAAAAGATCATTTTGTCTTTACTTTGATTATCGATATCTCAGCAACCAATAGTCGTACAGAAAATACAAAAAATGTAGTGACTCATTTTCTCACCGATTTTCATTGATTTCAAATTCATTTTCATTTTAATAAAAATTATGACCTTTTCTGAGCAAAAATTTAGGTCCCTTAATTTTTGTGAGAAGTATATATAAAATAATAAGTAGTTCTATGACACACTCTGTGGATTCTTTAAATTAAGAAGTTAAAAACTAATGCTATTTATAATTATTTATGGATATTAGGCATTATCGGTGTTTTTAGGAAACGTACATGAAGATTTTTAAGTAATAAGTAGGTACATATTTCATTTAAACGAAAAAAATTTTTTTTTTAATTTTTATTCTTGACAAAAATTTTTAATATTTTTGAAAAAAATGGAAAAACTACAAAGAAAAATAATGTACATACAGTTTTTTGATAAATACAAAAGTATTTTTTTGTTTTTTCTTAAAAAAATTTTTTTTCAAATTCATATCCGTATCCAAAAATTAAAAAAAATTTTTGGATACCGATATTTTCGAAAATATCTAAATTAGAAAAAATCCAAAAAATGTACATGTGTATCTTATAAAAATTAACAAGTACTTTTTTTTTTTAGTTAAAAAAAAATTTTTTTTCAAATTTATATCCGTATCCAAAATCTTAAAAAAATTTTTGGATGCGGATATCTTTGAAAATATTCAAATTTCAGAAAAATCAAAAAATGTACATGTGTATTTTTAGAAAAACTGTGCGTACAATTTTTGATTTAAGAATAAAATTATTTTTTAAGGAGTTATTTTGAACCAAAGCTCCCAGCTCAAAAAACGCAATTCGGAAAAATGTACATATAAATAATTGAAAATAAATGAAAATGACGAGTTTTTGAGAAATTCGGATGATTCAGAACTTTTAGAGAGCTTTCCAAAAATCATTTTTGGCCATAAAAAATTTTTGAAAAATTTTTAAATTTTGTACATATAGATTTTTTCGCGCCAAATAATTCCATATGCATCCATTTGCCGTAACTCCATTCTTACTCGAGATATCCGTAACTAAAAATTATTTTTATCGGCTGTGTGCTAACTTCAGGGTCATAGTTTTTATACAGGTATGAAATTTATTTATTTAACATAGATTTATATTTTAGTAATTTAATATCTGTATTAAGTGACTTTAATAGCTGATTTATTTTAGGAGTAACAACATCCAAAAAGTATTATAAAACCTAATGCTGAACCAACACTCATGTTGAAGCTTGAAGAAGAAAAATCAAGGCGTTCAGAAAAAATTCGGAAAGCTCTTTTCGAAGAAGATTCTAATGATTCATCATCATCATTGCCTTTATCGCTTTTGGATGATCCAATAAATATTTTCGAAAATATTGCAAACAGTTTGATTGAATCACCTGTAAACAATTGTATATCATCAGCACCATCATCATCAAATGAAAACAATAAAATTACAGAGCCACAAAAAAATAGAGCTTCGAAGTTCGCCAATAAATAAAGAAACATTGATAGATCATTAAATTAAAGAGCCATTTGCATCAACTGATATTCAAAATTGTTCAACAATCTGAAACATATCAAGCATACTCGATGATTACTATAATATCGATGTATAAATGGAACAGGAGGTCTATTCATTGCCAATGTCAGAAAGTAGTATTGCAGATTACATGGAATCAAATCATGTGAAATCTTTGGAAGTGAAAAAATAAAAATCATCTGCCGTAGAAAAAAATGTTTTAGTTCAAATGGTATCCAAGTTTACCGTGGGCCTTTATTTGTTCAATCAATTTTTCACCGAGATGATGTAATACATTACTATACTGGATTAGAAAATTATGCTAAATTTCAATTTGTGTATGATACATTAAGTGATTATGTAAATCGCATTACATATATTAAAGGTCAAAAGTTAACTCTGTAGAAACTGAGGACATATTTGTTGATACTTATGAAATTACGAAGAAACAAAACAATCGAAAAAAATTAACTGTATCGAAACAGAATTATTTTGACGCGGCCGTTATACGCGCCATTGTTAACAAGAATTGCATCAGCCACGCGGCTTTAGTCAATGTTTTCCTCATACAATATCACATTAATTAACATTTGCATTTATAAATAAATTCATCAGTTAGGGAGTTCCATACAATGCCCAGGGTTTTAGAGATAGAATCGTCGTTGATAGCACAGTCTAAGTCCAGAGTTCTTTGGTCAAAGTTGTCAAGTGCGTGTTGATGATTTGAAGCCCATTGTCTGAGTTCAAAACCCCCCTTTCGTACCAGTTGAATGATTTCATCACGTAACTGTAAAATTTCAGTCAAAGAATTAGTTCCAGTTGAGAGATTGTCAACATAAAGATCTCGTTTAAGTATTTTTGAAGCTATTGGAAAGTTATGTGATTCTTCGTCAGCAAGTTGATTTACAGTGCGTATAGCTAAGAATGGGGCCGCAGAGACCCCAAACGTAACTCGTTTGAGTTCAAAAGTACTAATGTTGTTGTTGTGATAATAAAGAATTCGTTTTCAATTAATGATGAGCGCTCTCATCCAGATGCGTGATTCAAAAGGTAAATTCATACAAGCTCGTGCTTTACTTGATACCTGTGCAACAGCTAATTTTATTACTGAGAATTTAACCAATAAATTAAAACTTCCAATGCAAAATTGTTCTATTCCAATCGGGGCTGTTAATGGAATGCAAACTTTCTCTAAACATCTTGTTCAAGTAACTTGTAAATCTTTAAATGATAAATTCCAGAGATCACTATCTTTTTTAACTGTTAACGAAATTACTGAATTGAGTCCTAATGAAACCTTTCCACGTGATAAAATACATATACCAAAAAATATAATACTTGCTGATCCACAATTTCACATTCCAAGACCCGTAGACGTCCTTATCGGTTCAGGTACTACTCTTTCACTTCTATCAGTTGGACAGATTAATTGCTCACAAGCTGACTGTGATTTAATACTACAAAAAACGCAACTGGGATGGGTTGTAGCGGGGGGAGTCAACGACGACCAAAACATACTACCTGTGATTTGTCAACTAACTGACCTATCAAGTCAATTAACTAAGTTTTGGACAATTGAAGATGTGGGCTCTAAAGATTCACGATCTTTAGACGACTCTACATGTGAGAATCATTACCATCAAACGACTACACGGGATGTAGACGGACGATATATAGTAAAACTACCTTTCCGGGTCGACAACGTCGACTTTGGAAATTCTAAAAATCAAGCTTATAAAAGATTTCTATCCTTACAGAGGAGATTAAATTCTGATTCACAATTAAAAACCGAATATAACAAAGTCATGCAAGAATACATCGACCTTGGTCACATGGTATACGTACCGGATGACAAAACACCAGGATATTATATGCCTCATCACCCGATAATTAAAACATCTAGTACTACCACCAAAGTACGCGTTGTATTTGACGCCTCAGCCAAAACCGATAAAGGTATCTCCCTGAATGAAGTCCTGTTAACGGGGCCTACTATCCAAGACAATCTCTTTACTATTCTTTTACGTTTTCGTACTTTCATCTACGCTATGACTTCTGACATTGCGCAGATGTACCGACAGATTTGCATACATCCAGACCATCACAAATTTCAACGAATTCTTTATTATCACAACAACAACATTAGTACTTTTGAACTCAAACGAGTTACGTTTGGGGTCTCTGCGGCCCCATTCTTAGCTATACGCACTGTAAATCAACTTGCTGACGAAGAATCACATAACTTTCCAATAGCTTCAAAAATACTTAAACGAGATCTTTATGTTGACAATCTCTCAACTGGAACTAATTCTTTGACTGAAATTTTACAGTTACGTGATGAAATCATTCAACTGGTACGAAAGGGGGGTTTTGAACTCAGACAATGGGCTTCAAATCATCAACACGCACTTGACAACTTTGACCAAAGAACTCTGGACTTAGACTGTGCTATCAACGACGATCCTATCTCTAAAACCCTGGGCATTGTATGGAACTCCCTAACTGATGAATTTATTTATACAGCTAACTCCATTGATTCATCACGAAAAATAACTAAAAGAACTATTCTATCAGATATTGCAAAGATTTTCGATCCTATCGGAATTCTGGGTCCTATAGTACTAGCTGCTAAAACTATCATTCAAGAATGTTGGAAATTAAAGATTCACTGGGATGAAGCGGTCCCACAAGAGTTACACCTACGTTGGTGTAAGTTTGCTGAACAATTACCTATCATCAAAGACTTTTCAATTGAACGTAATATATTACTTCCTAATGCAACTGACATACAGCTGCACGGATTTTGTGATGCTAGTAAGGTGGGCTACGGTGCTTGCATATATGTTAGATCAATGAACAAACAAGGGCACGTAATCGTGAGGTTAGCTTGTTCCATATCCCGAGTTGCTCCCATTAAAGATGTTACAATTCCAAAATTAGAATTATGTGGAGCATTATTACTTGCTAAATTATATAAAGATACACTTCCTTCTTTTAATTTTGATATTTCTAAAATTATATTCTGGTCCGATTCAACTATTGTACTTCAATGGCTTAAACGATCCCCAAATTCTCTTAAAGTCTTCGAAGCTAATCGCGTTACAGAAATTCAGTCCCTTGGTAATAAAGTAGAATGGCGACATGTCAGAACCAAAGATAACCCTGCAGATTGTTTATCTAGAGGTCAACTCCCTTCTGAATTTTTAAAGAATGAAATGTGGTTAGAAGGTCCTACGTGGCTCTCACAGGACCATACAACCTGGCCTGAATTATCACCACCAGTTCCATCAGAACTTCCTGGTGTTCGAAAAAATACTTGTTTATTAGCTGCTACATATAATTTATTTAGACGCTTCTCGTCATACTCGACGCTTATAAACTCATTTTCATTTTGCTTGCGTATGAGTAAAAATAATCCCTTTAAACAAAAACCTTTGAGCGTCGAAGAAAAATTACGAACTGAAATTAAAATCTTAACACTAATTCAAAACGAACAATTTCATTACGAAATTGAACAAATTAAAGAAACTGGGCAAACGAAAAACTTACGATTGCGAGGGCTCAATCCCTTTCTCGATCAAAAAGGATTATTAAGAGTTGGAGGACGCTTGAAACATGCTCCTATTTCATTTTCCGAAAAACATCCCATCTTACTACCCTCACGACATCATGTTACAGATTTAATTATTCGAGAAACACACAAAAACGCATATCATTCCGGTATTCAAAGCACACTTTCCAATCTTAGACATAGATTTTGGTTATTAGATGGTAAAAATCAAGTACGTAAAATCGTTAAAAAATGTGTCGTAAGTGTCCGACACCGTCCTATATTATTGCAAGGAAAAATGGCCAACTTGCCTAGCTCTCGAGTCACTGAATCAGCAGCTTTCTCTCACGTGGGTGTGGACTACTTTGGACCGCTCTTTATTAAAGAACGTAAATTCCGAAATAGAACTAAAATCAAGGTATATGGGTGTGTCTTTGTCTGTATGGCCACTAAGGCTGTACACCTAGAAATTGCAAGCGATTTAACTACAGAGGGTTTTTTGGGTGCATTTGGGCGATTCATGGGTCGACGAGGGGTCCCATCTAATGTTTATTCTGACAATGGTACTAACTTTGTGGGTGCTAACAATCAATTGAGGGAACTGTATTTATTATTTACATCTAAATCTCACCAGGATTCTGTCCACGAATATGCTGTCCGAAAGAACATCATCTGGACATTTAACCCTCCATTATCTCCTCATTTTGGTGGCATTTGGGAAGCGGCTGTGAAGTCGTTTAAGCATCATTTCAAACGAGTGGTGAAGAACCAACTTCTGACTTTTGAAGAGTTAAACTCTTTAACTATACAAATAGAAGCTGTACTTAATTCTCGTCCTTTATGCTCTTTATCTAGCGATCCTAATGATCCTATTGCACTAACACCTGCCCACATATTGATAGGACGTCCTCTCACAATACTGCCTGAAAATGATTTTTCTAATGTTCCAGATAATAGACTCAATGTTTGGCAATTTATTGTCAAGGCTCGACAAGATTTCTGGAGACGTTGGTACCTGGAGTATCTACACGAACTACAAACCAGACAAAAATGGCATTCTTCTCAGGGAGAAATTACGGTCAACCAGGTTGTCTTACTCATGGACAAAAACCAACCATGCATGCGGTGGCAGCTGGGAGTGGTGGTCGACATTCATCCAGGCGATGACGACATAACGAGGGTGGCTTCTATCCGAACCGCTCAAGGAATCTACAAACGGAATATCACTCTACTGTGTCCCTTACCAGTCAATTCTTGAAATTTTGTAATAATGAAATATTGTAAACACCTTATGTATTCAATTGTAAACACTACTCATGACATTTTGCTCAAACCTTCGCAACGGGGGGAGTATGTTTAGCTGCTAAACTGATATATATACGAATTTATATAAGAGTTGTGCCTTCGGGCTTTGTCGCTCTATTTCGAGTCTTTTCGCTCTAAATCGGGAGTAATCGGATTGCTCATGGCTGCTGCTCATGCGCGCCTCGGGTAAGCGGGAGAGAAGCCGGCCACAGTGCAGCCAGATCGTAGGATTTTTTTACCCCCACTTTGAGCCGTTTTCAATGGGCTTAAACGGGAAGATACCACAAAGTGGGGGTAAAAAAATCCTACGATCTGGCTGCGCTGGCCGGCCAGCGTGGTCGGTCGTAGTCAGTTAGGGATGGGCGATGTTAGCAAAAAAAATCGACATCGGACTATCGATTTTCGAAATTTTTCACCATCGAACCATCGATGTTTTGAGAAAAACATCGAAACATCGATTGTAGACATCGATGTTGAAAATGCGCGCGAAAATTCGAAAAAATTATACTTATTACCAAATTTGGCGTAAAAAGAAATAATTTTTAATTATTTTAATTATTATTGCCCTTACACCCTCAAAATTTTGACTAAAATCCAAAAAACCCTAAATAAGGCAAAAAATTGCGAAAAACTGCAGCCACAGCGATGAATAAAATTTTTTGGACCTATATCAAGCATGATTTTTATATATTTCAATTCACTGAATCTGAATTTGAACGTTAATTAGTCCGTTGAGCCGTCAAAATTTGAAAAAATAGCAAAAAACTAAAAAAAATGACAATAAATCATGAAAAATCGAAATTATCAACATAAAAAAATTTTTTGGATTTAGATTGAGTATGATTAAAATTCAAAAAAATCTCAAAAACCAAAAAAATCGGGAAAATTAAAGTTATAAATAAGAGAAAAAAATCTATTAAACACTGTGTAGGTCATTTAAAGATTAAAAAAATTCGATACAATCAAACGACAGACTGAAATTCGAAAATATGGTTATTTCGTTATTTTTGAATTCTAAGATCATATTCCAGCTATGAAAATGCACTTGCAAGTCATTAACAATTGTGTTTAATAGATTTTTTTTTCCATATTTATAACTGTAATTTTTACGATTTTTTTTTGGGTATTTTCAGATTTTTTTTTTAATTTTTAGCGCGCGCTAAAAAATTTCTAGTAGAAATTTATTTCGATGTCGATGGTTCATTATTCTACATCGACCATCGATGTTCCGATTCCAAAAAAAATCGACCAAAAAAATCGATGTTTCCCGGAAAAAACATCGATAGTCGAAACATCGATGTATATCGCCCATCCCTATAGTCAGTTGTGCTTGGATATTTGTACTAGTACGATTACCCTTTGTCAAAGATTCTCTAAAAACTACTATCAGATCTTTCATCTTCTTTAAACGCATTAAATATTAAATAAGTGAAAGAATTAATTAACTTCATTGATAAATTAACTAATAGGATCAATTAAAGTCGAGTCATTAGTCAGTGGATTAATTTAAATAATAGATTACAGTAGATTCAACTGGTGTGACGCCACGCGGCCGTTATACGCGCCATTGTTAACAAGAATTGCATCAGCCACGCGGCTTTAGTCAATGTTTTCCTCATACAATATCACATTAATTAACATTTGCATTTATTGATAAATTCACTTATTACGATCATTGCGATCAAAATTACTAATAAGATCGATTTAATATCGACTTATTCAGCTAGTTCCCACACTAGCAAAATAAATCAATTAACTAGTTCCCACACTAGTAATATATTTATCAATTGGCTAGTATTGCACTAACAATCGATCTTAACTAGCTCGTACGCTAGCAAAAATTATTTCCTAATTCTTACATTAGTTATTTTCTATCAAGGCGGTCGAGCTCACCCCTATTGCGCACCACGCCGCAATTTTACACACATACGCACATACACGCATACACATTCTTACTTGTACACTTTTTCGAGGAGGTTTTTTCCTAGCACCACTAGGTTTTCCTCCTCTGGGGACAAATAAATCGAATTTATTCTGTTCCCCAAAAAATATTGCGCATTTTTATTCATAAACCTAATCTCAAATTATTTATTTAAAATTAATTACGAGAAGTATCCTAATTGGGTAGTTTTCGACAAAACAGAAAATATTTTAATCCGTTGACCTTGGAGGCCATCCCTGTAATTACCTGTTTCTCTTAAGATTCTATCAAATTTTATATCTCTAGGAAATATATTTGAAGAATATGAATTTTTTGACAACTATCACTCCCGCACTCTTATGTGAGAGAGAAATTTCGTAAGATTCTATTCGAGATGATTTTTACATTAAAAGTAAAATATTCCAACAAAACTTCGAGTCCATAGAAACTATTGTTTTGAAAAGAAAGATTTTCATTGTTAACGCCTCCGCAGTCCCTTTGGGATTGGAATTTGATAAAATTCATTCTTAGCTGAACTTGACATGATACATGAAGACTCCCACCAAATTTGAAGTCTGTCGAAATTACAGTTTGGAAATTAAAATTTTAGATTTTAACACCCACCCCCGCAATTCCTATCGGAAGTAAACTTTATTGAAATCCATTTTGAGATGATCTCTACAGGAGAAATAACAAATTTCTACCAAATTTAGAGTTTTCAGAAGCTATATTTTGGAAATGAACATTTTTTATTGTCAACACCCACCCCGCGATCCTTATTGGAGGTGATTCGTTGTAAAATCCGTTCTTAGATCATTTCTATATCACATATAGAAGACTCCTATCAAATTTGAAGTCTATAGGAGCTATAGCTTTGAAATTAAAAATCTTAATTGTAAATATCCACCCCCGCAAACCCCTGTGGGGTGAGCTATCGTAAAATTCGTTCCTATATTATTTCTACATCTCTTACAGAGAATTCCTACCCAGTTTGGAGTCTATTGGAGCTATAGTTTTAAAACGGGAATTTTTTATAGTTAACGCCCCCGCAATCCTCTTTGGGGTAGGATATCGTAAAATTCGTTCATAAATTATTTTTACATCACGTACAGAAATTTCCTATAAAATTTAGAATCTGTAGGAGCTATAGCTTGAAAATTACAAATTGTCATTGTTAATACCCACCCCCGCAACCCTCTGTGGGGTGTAATATCGTAAAGTTCGTTCATAGATTATTTCTAGATCTCTTACAGAAGATTCTTACTAAATTTGGAGTCGATAGGAGCTATAGTTTAAAAATGGGAATTTTTGATTGTTAACACCCCCGCAACCCCCTTTGTGGGTGGAATTTCGTTAAATCCGTTCTTAGCTGACTTCTACTCGGTAAAAAGAATATTCCTACCAAATTTCAAGTCTCTAAGTCTTATGGTTCCAGAGATATCGTGATGAGTGACTATATACGTGGAAATCTCATATATATATAGAAGATGTGGGTGAGTGCATGAATGGATGCGTGAGAGTGCGTGGGTGGATGCATGGATGGATGCGTGAGAGTGCGTAGATGGATGCGTGGGTGGATGCGTAGGAGTGCATGGATGGATGCGTGAGAGTGCGTGGGATGGTGTGAATGGAGAAGCATTGAAAGCGTAGAGTTGATGTTATACATTTTTCCGACTTCTTTATAAGCTAGAAAAAAAAAGAATGACGAAAAAATGATCGTCTTTTGTTTTATTGACGGAAACAAAAAACAAATGACTACACACATAAATTAATAGGAATATGTCATCTGTGCAAATTTAGCACCTCATCCAAGGATTCGTGAAGTAAAAATGACCTTAATCGATAGGTCTACGTTAGGTCCGGATAGGTCCACCAAAATTTTCGTTAGGTCCCTCATAGTTTTTTTACAAAAAATTTTTTTAATTTTTACTAAAAAAAAAAAAAAATAGCACCTCATTCTATGAAAAGCTGGCTAATTTGATCAAAATCGTATTCTTTATCGTTAGGTCTGTATTGGTCTATGTTTTTTTTTTATATTAATGATTTTATTGTCGTTATTAATAATTATAAATTAATTAAAATCTGCGCATGCGCACATCGCATCTAATACGGCGCACAATTTAATGTATACCCGTTTTGATTTTTCAACTTTTAATAATTCATTAGAAAAATATATTAATTCATGAACTGCTTTCAAAATGATTAATTAATAGCATTTAAATGAGCTTATACCTTTAAAAATGTCCATAGTTTGCAAGATACAAGGTAATTTTTTATTTATTTACATTTTTTAAAATATAAACCCATCCTGATATAATACACTCATAAAGAGCTTCGATTTGAGTATCCACATGCAATTTTGATATATTTTATATTGTTTACTGATAATATATTTAAATAATATTTACGTTATTTTTATTTTTTTCTTATTTCGCCTAAAACGTCAACTGACATGTTTTGCCGACATATCAGTAGTAAAAATAATTATTTGAGTTTACAATGTTGAAACCTTTTATACTACAGCTTGTAGACTCTGTTACTGCTTAATGAACAGTAATGATCTTATATAACATCATTACATATGTAAGTAGTTTAAAGTTAATGACCACGTGTTTTTGCTTATTTGTAACCAATAAATAAAATAATTAAGATTAAATAAAAAAATAATAAATATGTCAATAACGCCAAGAGTAGTGTAAGTATTTTTTCTGCCCTCCAGGCGGAAAGTGGCAACTTTCGGCCCGCTGCGCTAAACGAAATTGCCGCTTTCCGCCTCTGTCGGACAGAAAAATAGTATACAAACCTATGGCAGGAAAATAATAAATATCTCAGATCACATATATGTCGACCTCGGCTTCGCCTCGGGCAACATATATGTGTTCTGAGACATTTCTCATTTTCTTGCCACAGGTGTGTAATATACTATTTATATATTAAATCAGTCAAAATTTTTTTCATATAAAGTTTATATTCGTTGATTATTCGCGCTTAAGTATGGAATTAGCGGGAAGTTGCAGGGATGGCCTTTAGGGTCAACCGTTTTCCTAATTTTTTTAATTAGATACAGATAGTAACACTAATCAAATCATTTCAATTTATATTTCATGCTTGGAAGAAGTGAGTTATTAGCCAAAAGTAAGTAAGCTGATACAAATTTGTATTAAAAAAAAATGTTACCAATTTTAAAATTAAGTTAATAAAGTATCAAATTTTGAAAACTATAATTTTCTATTTTTTATTGGTTTTATTTGAATTCCTTACTCATTGATTGGCTATTTAGGTTAACGCGCGCGAAACACAGTCGATTTAAATCTTCAATCATTAGAAAAATACGAAAACTAAATAAATTAATTAATTTTCTAATAATAATATAAGTATTTATTATTTTTATAATTAACTTGTCATATAAACAAACTAATTACGAATAAAAAAAAATAAAACTGATCACATTTAGATAATAAAAAAATAAAGTATGACACGTTGGTTTTTGTTGATCAAATAATTATTCAAGTTTATATGACGAGGTAAAAAAATAAAAAATTTTATTTTTGTGATTATTTATAAAAAAAGCTAACAATTGAAAAAAATGCCTTTTTTAAAATCAAAAATACGATCATTTGTATTGTATATATGACATGTTAAAATTTTTTTTTTAAATTGAGAAAAAAAAGGTGGGCATCAATATATAATAACGCAATCATGAGGAGCATACTTTGAAATAATCTTAAGTTTATTTAGATTACCAGAATCCCATGTTAAAAAAGTTTTTTGAATATAATTTTCATACGGTGAGTTAAAAAAAATATAATTAAGGGCATACTTACTGGTATTTTTTTAGTATAAGCTGAAAGCACCGGTTGGTTTAGTTCTGCAGAAAAAGCACGATGTACTTTCTTTCGAATGTATAACTCCAATTGAACAGTTTTGTAAAAAGTATAATGCTTATCAGTTTATGTTTGTTTCGAATAACAAAAACGCCCTCATAATCTTATAATGGATAGAACGTATGCACTTTTAGATTTAATTGAAAATTACAAAGACTTAAATGAATTTAAAACGGATAAAATAATAGCTCAATTTAAACCGATGCTTGTGTTTAACGGAGATTTATTTGAAAATAATGATTTGTACAGTAGTATTAAAAATAGATAGATAGATAGATTTATTCATGTATAGTAGTGAAGACTACCTTTTACATTTTTTCATACATTCTCCTGGAATAAATATATATGTATATATAAGTACTACATTGTTTACACTGCTGTATTTATCACATATAAAAATATATCTTATGCTTTGTGCTGCTATTCTTATGTTCATCAGCTGCCTGAAGTTCTTCCCTTGAGGGACTTAACTGCCTCATTTTGTGATGCATCTCTTCCTTCTTGGACTTCCTTTGCTAATTTCTAGAATTTACCGAGGAATTGACGGATTTCATTGACTGGCTCTCCTCTGAGAGTCTGTCTTATAGTATTAAAAATATTTTAATTGATATGTTTCAACGAAAAGCCATTAATGATGTTAGGCTTTCAAGATTAGAACAGGTACTCAGCTTTATTTACAGCTGTAGATGGCAAAATTTATTTAAAACATCATAAAGTGAGTTTATTATTATTGATTGCTGTTGGTTTATTTTTGAAAATAATTAATCTGTTGATTTTTTTTACAATTTTTTAGAGTTTCATTGAAGAAATCTCGCAGTAAAGTTCCCAAATTCGAATTGGTGGAAATTAGACCGATCATGGATTTAATAGTTAGAAGAACAAAATTAACGTCTGATGACTTGTAAAAGCGAACGCGTGGAAGGCCTAAAGAAATCAAACCCAAAACGAAGAAAATATCAACTCTGACACTTTCTGTACGAAGTATGGTAGAATCCGAACAAAAACAGTTTCACTGTAAAAAAAAATCGCGCCAAGTCCACGTTCATAAGACTATTAAGAAAAAAAAATTTCTTATTTCTTTACAAAAAGATATAAAATAAAAAAATAAAAAAATTCAAGTAACCGATATGATTGTTTATGATTTTCGGAAATTAAAAAAAATTTTATTGTAAATTTGAAAATTAAGAAAAAAATTTTGGAACGTATTTAGTGTGCGTGGTTGCAAAATATTTTACTTTTAATGAAATTCGTAAAATCTATTTACTAGGACTTTAAAAAAATTGAAATACACAATGACGCACACCAAGTACGTTCCAAAATTTTTTTTTTAATTTTCAAATTTACAATAAAATTTTTTTTAATTTCCGAAAATCAAATACAATCAAATCGATTACTTGAATTTTTTTATTTTATATTTTTTTGTAAAGAAATAAGAAATTTTTTTTTCTTAATAGTCTTATGAACGTGGACTTGGCGCGATTTTTTTTACAGTGAAACTGTTTTTGTTCGGATTTTAGTATTTTTTGTAATTATAATAAAAATTTACAATTGGTACCAACTTAAATCTCGCGTTGGCTGCATTTTTTATAGCAAACTATCCTCTTGAAGCTACAGTTTATGTAAAAACAATTCCAGCGCACCCTGGCGAATGTAGATGCAAGCTGTGAAATGTATTTTTTTAACTGTAGTTTCCCATCTATTGGAAGATTACCATGCATTCTCGAATTATTTAGTCTGTGGCATGTCACTTTTTACATAGAAAAAAAGTCAGGATCGAAATTTTTGAGCTTGCTATAGTTTGTGCTGATAAAATTTAATAATTTCAAGTAGATTAATTATTATAATTGAATATAATTAATTAATATCAGTAAAATAAAGCATGAATTACTGTTATAATATAAAATTTAGAAACAAGAAGTACCGTAGAATTAAATAAAATTTTGCAACCTCAAAATACCGTTCTGCTTACAGTAAACACAGTCGGTAGTCTGGCGCTTCGTTTACAACGGATTTGAACGGAACTTGGCGCCAGATTCTACCGAATCTGTGGATTCATCTTGGAGTTCTAAAACTTGATAAAATACGAACAAGAAACATGAATGGTCTAAAAAAACAAGAATTCCGAAGGAACAAATCACCAAAATAAAAAAACAAAACTTGTAGAGGATAATCAAGACAACTGATAAATATTGGGAAAAATTCATTATATATTTCGTTTTTTTAATGAAAAAGTTTTGTAATTACATTTTATTTCATTTAATCTTTTACAAAAGTCCAAATAGAAGTTTGTTTAATCCTAAATCATTAAAAATTAAATATAGTCATTAGTATTCAAGTACAAATATTTTTTAAATTATCTTCATTTTAACACCATGGGCTTCTCTATTTTTTTTAACTTCATCATATGCATCTAATCACTCTTTATTCTTAAGACTCTGGTTGAGACTTATTTCGTACAATAGTTCTAAACCTAGCTAATGTTTTATTTGTACATACTTTCAGGATCAATTACTCAAAGACAATAATAAAATCAATTGTTATGAAATAATTCTTGAAAAAAGTAGTTTTTATTTGGAGTAAAACAAACACGGAATCGCCATCGAAACTTGTATTTATGCATATGTATATATTTCGTTCCATGAGCGCATGCGTAAGGAGCTTATTAAGGCGCACGTGCATCTGCCTTACATTATGTTAATCACCATTTCAAATCATAATAATTAATTTTAATTAATTAAAAATAAATAAGTAGAATCAATTAATATCTTGCATAGAAACTGAATGAGTAAGAAGTAAGTAATTCATTGAAAGCAAATATCATAAGAAAAGTTCAATGCTTCTCAAATAAATCGAGAAAAAACTATTTGTATATTTTATTGTTAATCATTAATTAATATTATCAGCAAATACAGATGTTAGTTGAGTAATTATTGAATTATTAAAAGTCTAAAAATCAAAACGGTTATACTTTGAATTTCCCGTCGCATTAGATGCATTGTGCACATGCGCGGATTTTAATTAATTTATAATTATTAATAACGACAATAAAATCATTAATATAAAAAAAAAAAAACATAGCTATGTATGGTCTAGACCAATACAGACCTAACGATAAAGAATGCGATTTTGATAAAATTAGCCAGCTTTTCATAGAATGAGGTGCTATTTTTTTTTTTTTTAGTAAAAATTAAAAAAATTTTTTGTAAAAAAACTATGAGGGACCTAACGAAAATTTTGGTGGACCTATCCGGACCTAACGTAGACCTATCGATTAAGGTCATTTTTACTTCGCGAATCTTTGGATGAGGTGCTAAATTTGCACAGGTTAGAAGGTCTCCAATCCGCGTGAGTTAGTTATCGACTGATCCCCCAGAGCGCTGTGCTCCGAAGTACTCGCGCCTCTAGCTATAAGTTAGTGAGTAAGTCCCTGAGAGGGAAACGTCGGCGAGGAGAGTGAGTGGGGGAGACGGAGCGAAGAAAGAAACGTACCGACAAAGCTCAGAAGATTCATTGTGACCGAACAGTCAAATCTAACGGTCGCACAAAAGTTAACAAACATCAAAGCACAGGTAATTATTTTTATTTCGCTCAAGATATAGTGGAACGAAGCGATACTAATCAATTTATTGCTTACTAGGCCTTCTGCCAGCTTGCGTAAATTGATTTTAATTAGTGATAATTTCTAATGCTTATTTGCGGTTACAGATTTTGTAAAGTATTCGAGGAACGAGTGACGGTGACCTGGGTCTCGCCGCCAAGTAGATTCATCCACCAAGGAGGGACTTGTACCAGCAACGACGACAAGAAGTTGTAGCTCCTCGAGGGAGTTCATTAGCTTCGTAAAGGAAAACTCCAGGTACAAATAAAATGTCTCAATAATATCTTGGTGGTGCGGTATCAGCCAGGCATTGAAGTCGGCTGAAGGTCATCGCCATTTCACGTTCGGTCACAATCATTAGTTTAAGTATTATATCGTAGAATTTACTTAATTATTATATTGAAATTTATTTATTAGAATTTACTTGGAATATTATTTGGGATATTATTTAAAGAATTATTTAAAATATTGTTTAGAATATTCTTTAGGAGGTTAGTAAGAATTTATTAAAAATAAAATTCAGAATGAAATTAAGAAAAGTCCAGAATAAAATTAAAAATGAAGTTAAGAACAAGTCAGGGATAATTACTAAATATTTAATTAACAAAACCAGGAATTATTTCGGATTGTTAATTAACTACGTAGGCAGAGTTTGGACTGACTTTACCAGGAATAATTTCGGTTGGCCATTTCATGACTTCGGTGCCATGTAGAACAAAATGTCGTTGATAATCGAGTTGGTCGGATTTATTTAATTAATTGCTTAAAATAAAATCAGTAAAATGTTTTAGAGGAACTTTAGTAAAAATCATTTGAAGTAAAATTTATTAAATTCGGGAAAGTAATTTATAATAAAATTTAATTGTTTAAAATAAAATCATTTGCAATAAATTTAGAATCAGTCAAAATTGCTGGAAAATTGTTCGTGTAAATTTGTTAATTAAAAGTAGAAAATAAAACTTGTAAAAATTCGTCAGAGAAAAAAAATTACACCAAAAACTTGCGACAGAGACGCAAGACTGAGCGAGAGTGTCAGCCATCTTGTCCCGCGTGAAGCGCTGGGTAGAGGACACTCAAGGTCGAGACTAAAATCGTACTGTGTTGCTAGGCAGAAAATAATCCTCGAAGAAAATAAAATAAAATAAATGCTAAGTTTTTCGTGCAACACAATAGAACGTAAAATAAAATAATGTAGAGAAAATAAAACTCGATTATTGAATGACAAGTAAAACAGTTTAGTAAAAATTAATTACATAAAATCAATTGATGAATTTTAGTTGATAACAAATTAAGTTCTTAACCCTTCAGGACATGGGTTATGAGATTTTTTCTCATGCGCAACTTCAATCTCAAATATTTTTTAAATTTCAAATGGAAAAGCTACTTGAAATTTTTTGTATCTTCCTATAATTTAGTTTTCTAGACACACATACAATAAAAAAATTTTTTTTTGATTAAAAATAATAAAAAAATAATTTTTTTTAGAGGACATGAGATTTTTTCTCATGGCCAGAGTATTAAAAGGTGGGAGATTTTAGCTTTCGTTTCTTATTCGGCCGAGTTCGGCTCATTTCGCAGTCCGCGTCCGCCATATTTATTTACATCATACTTAACCGCCAAAATAATAGTGTAATATTGTGCTGTGTTTACCTACATAAATATGTAAAATTTATAATTTAATATTTAATATTTTTCAAATAAATAATATTAAGAGGTTATTGTTGGCAGATTATTAAGACCTCTGTCATTAGATTTTAATCTATTAATTCAAGATACGAAGACCTCTTGTAATTAAATATTTATTGTTGTATTATTAAGACCACGGCAATAAATTAGTTAATGATTTTAATTTGAAATTTGGAATTGGATTAGGATTTATGAAACAAGTTAGGAACTCGGATTTAGCAAATTAATGAATGGAATAAATGGATCTAGGTATTAAATCGGATTTCATTTAATTTTGGGAAATTAATTTTTGTTAAATTGGGAAATAAATATATAAATTTTAATCTGTAAAATCTGGGGAAATATTAAGTGTGTTTGGAAATTTAATTAATAGTGTGGGTGGGTTAGTGTTAAGTATTGTAGTGTTGCCTAGGGATTCATGGTATCCTCCTCTGCTTCCTGGGCACACTTAGAGTCCTTTGCATAGACGCCCGAGTCGGGGGTGCAATAGGCATAAGTATTTTAAATAAATATTGTGGGTGTGTGTGGAATAGAAAATATTATTGCAGTGTAGCCTAGGGATTCATGGTATCCTCCTCTGCTTCCTGGGCGCACTTAGAAGCCGTTGTATAGACGCCGGATTTGGGGTGCAACGGTAGTAAGATAGAAACCGCGGTATAGACGCTCCATATGAGGGTACCGTTCGGGAATAGACACTATGATAGAAACCGTGATAGGACGCTCCATAAGAGGATATCGTCGGGATTAAGTTGTTTTGATATTTTGTAAGGGGTTTTATTGTGTATTAAGGGTTGGTTAAATAAAATGGATTGTAAAAATGAATTTCTTGTTATAATTTCTGTTTCCTTCCTGACAATCTCTTACGACCCTGAGTGTTCACTCCATGTTCTGGGCCAGTTTCTGGATACTGTGGGAAAAATCCAGTGGCGCCTTAAATAAATTAAGAGGCGACCAAAAGAGCGGTGGATCCCCGTTTCAATATATATATATATATATATATATATATATATATATATATATATATATATATATATATATATATATATATGAGGGTTGATTAAGAAAACCATCAGTAGTATTTAAAATAAAAACCTATGGCGACTAAGACCTGGAGTGAAGGTATCAATTAGGTAAGGTCATTGGTAGATTTAGGGTTGATTCAGAAATCCACCTGTAGTATTTAAAATAAAAACCTATGGAGGCAAAGACCTGGAGTGGAGGTATCAATTTGGTAAGGTCATTAGTAGATTTAGGGTTGATTAAAAAATCCACCTGTAGTATTTAAAATAAAAACCTATGGAGGCAAAGATCTGGAATGGAGGTATCAATTCGGTAAGGTCGTTGGTACATTTAGGGTAGATTAAGAAATCCACCTGTAGTATTTAAAATAAAAACCTTTGGAAGCAAAGACATGGAGTGGAGGTATCAATTTGGTAAGGTCACTGGTAGATTTAGGGTTGATTAAAAAATCCACCTGTAGTATTTAAAATAAAAACCTATGAAGGCAAAGACCTGGAGTGGAGGTATCAATTGGGTAAGGTCATTGGTACATTTAGGGTTGATTAAGAAATCCACCTGTAGTATTTAAAATAAAAACCTTTGGAAGCAAAGACATGGAGTGAAGGTATCAATTAGGTAAGGTCATTGGTAGATTTAGGGTTGATTCAGAAATCCACCTGTAGTATTTAAAATAAAAACCTATGGAGGCAAAGACCTGGAGTGGAGGTATCAATTGGGTAAGGTCATTGGTACATTTAGGGTTGATTAACAAATCCACCTGTAGTATTTAAAATAAAAACCTATGAAGGCAAAGACCTGGAGTGGAGGTATCAATTGGGTAAGGTCGTTGGTACATTTAGGGTTGATTAAGAAATCCACCTGTAGTATTTAAAATAAAAACCTATGGAGGCAAAGACCTGGAATGGAGGTATCAATTCGGTAAGGTCGTTGGTACATTTAGGGTTGATTAAGAAATCCACCTGTAGTATTTAAAATAAAAACCTTTGGAAGCAAAGACTTGGAGTGGAGGTATCAATTTGGTAAGGTCACTGGCAGATTTAGGGTTGATTCAGAAATCCACCTGTAGTATTTAAAATAAAAACCTATGGAGGCAAAGACCTGGAATGGAGGTATCAATTCGGTAAGGTCGTTGGTACATTTAGGGTTGATTAAGAAATCCACCTGTAGTATTTAAAATAAAAACCTATGAAGGCAAAGACCTGGAGTGGAGGTATCAATTGGGTAAGGTCATTGGTACATTTAGGGTTGATTAACAAATCCACCTGTAGTATTTAAAATAAAAACCTTTGGAAGCAAAGACCTGGAGTGGAGGTATCAATTTGGTAAGGTCACTGGTAGATTTAGGGTTGATTAAAAAATCCACCTGTAGTATTTAAAATAAAAACCTATGGAGGCAAAGACCTGGAATGGAGATATCAATTCGGTAAGGTCGTTGGTACATTTAGGGTTGATTAATAAATCCACCTGTAGTATTTATAATAAAAACCTATGGAGGCAAAGATCTGGAGTGGAGGTATCAATTCAGCAAGGCCGTTGGTACATTTGGGGTTGATTAAGAAAGCCACTAGTAGTATTTAAAATAAAAACCTATCAAGGTAAGCACCTGGAGTTAACGTATTAACTCGGTAAGGTCGTTGGTACATTTAGGGTTGATTAAGAAATCCACCGGTAGTATTTAAAACAAAAACCCATGGAGGCAAGGACCTGGTGTAGAGGTATCAATTCGAAAAGGTCGTCGGTGCATTTAGGGTTGATTAAAAAATCCACTGGTAGTAATTACAATAAAAATCTATGGAGGGAAAGACCTGGAATCAACATTCGAAGTTCGTCCGAAGTACCAGTGTACTGTGGATACCTCTAAAAGTTTCAAGCACCAGTATTAACAGCCGAGACCAGTGATTGCAGTTTCAATCGGCTTAGCGAAACGAATGGAAATTTTGGACGTTTTTTTCAAAAATTTCATTCGTTTCGTGAAACCAATCGAAACTGCAATTGCTCTGCTGTTGGGAGTGCGACAGAGATAGTTCCGTTGAACTCCGTGAGAGCAAAGCGAGAAAAAGATGGTCTCGCCTGTTAAAAGTCAAAAGCTATGAAGAAAATCACTCAGATATATTTATTTCAATATTTTCATTTTTCCGCAAGTCAGCGCCATCTGTAAAAAAAATTTCTCTGGTAACGAAAATTAAATTTTTATAGTTATTTTTTTAATTACCAGAGGCCGCTAGTTTGATTTTCGCTGACTGGGACAATAAAAATAATAAATTTTGTTTATAGTTTTTTTTATTTACTTTATTTGTATAATTTTTTTGTTACTATACGATTAAATGTATTTTTTAAAACACTTTAAAATATTTATTTAACATTGAGTTAGACAGTTCAAGTACTACAGTAACGTAAAAATGAGAGACGGTAAAGTCGTCCCGTCCAGTAAGTCACCGTCGGGTACTTTCGGGTTTTTTCCCCCACTCCCTCAATTTTGCCCCCTCTTAGCTAACCATGCGGGATTTTAGAAACGCCGTCTGCAGTCACGGTGGATCTGATCATAAAGAGCAAGGACAGTTATTTTTCAATGTAACAGTCGGTAATTTGTGAATCTTAAAAAAGTTATACTTATTCCCACGCATAGATGTCAGTATCAATGATTACTCCGATAATTATTCCGACAAGATGCTGGAGATTATTTTATTTAATTTATATGTTAGTTTATTTAATATTTGTATTCACTAACACCTGATAAATATTATTGTGATAAATAATCAACTTTATTTAATTATTTTGAATACCTGTGACTCCGTTTTCAAATTGAAGAAAAATATAAATTTTGTATTTTTAATTTTTTTTTTTGTAATAGCTATAACTTTTTTAATATTCGACTTTACGGGACGTTTTTTTTTTTTCAAATGTAATTTATTAACTACATTACATAAAAATTATTAGAACCTTTTTTCATTGTTTTTCATATTATTTATAAACAGTTCTGAATTAGAGAAAGTTACATAAGTATTTTAAAAAATTTTTTTTCTTATTATACATGAATAAATCCATAGAAATTCGGCCTACTTCATGCGGCATAAAAATAATTACAGAACAATCAATTTTTTATTTAAATTTTTCAGGAAAACAATTTTAAATGATGGATTTTCAGACAAAGACAATTTTCTTGTCAAACAACCAAAAAATTTCATCGAAACTGGCTTCTGAAATATTTTTTTCAGTCAAATGCATTTGAAAGCAAACAAAAAAAAGCAACTGCTAAATAAGTAAATTTTTTGAATAATTAAGCCAAAAAAAAGAGTGATTTTTAAATCGATTACCTCTCTTAGATTTGGTAGTAAAATTCGAATTAAAAAAAATTCGAAAAAACGCTTTTGGGATGCTGAAAAAAATTGTAAACCGTCGGTGAAATTGAAAGAAGTCAGTTTCAAAAGTGGTTGATTCATCATGGAATGAGTCATATATAAATTTGATTCTTGTTGATTTTTATAAATTTCTGTTTACTTAAAAAAAAATTTTTTTACATATTTTGTTTGTTTATCGATGTATTTTTTTTTTATTGTACAAGAAAAAAAATCCGCCGTGATTAATACAAAAAGAAATGAAAAGCAATCTCCATGATCAAATCCACTCCTACATGGGGGAGGAATTTCGTAAGATCCTATTCGAAAAAATTTCTACATTATAAACAATAGGTTTCAACAAAACTTCGAGTCCATAGAAACTTTTATTTGGTAATGAGAGATTTTCATTGTTAACACCCCCGCAATCCCTTTTAGGGTTAGAATTCGAGAAAATCCATTTTTAGCTCAACTTGACATCATACACGAAGATTCTCACCAAATTTAGAGTCTGTAGAAGCTATATTTTAGAAATTAAGATTTTTTATTGTTAACACCCACCCCCGTGATCCTTATTGGAGGTAATTCGTTGTAAAGTCCGTTCTTAAATAATTTCTATATTATATTATATATATATATATATATATATATATATATATATATATATATATATATATATATATATATATAGGAGACTTTCTATAGATATAGATAGTCACTCATCACGATATCTCTGGAACTATAAGACCTAGAGACTTGAAATTTGGCAGGAATATTCCTTTTGCCAAGTACAGGTCAGCTAAGAACGGATTTCACGAAATTCCACCCACAAGGGGGGTTGCGGGGGTGTTCACGAAAAAAAATTCATATTTTTCAATTATGGCTTTTAATAGTTCAAAACTTGGTCAGAATGTTTCAAATTACATTTAGAAATTTTTTAAAAACGAATTCTGTGACATTCCACCCCCCTGGCGTGCCCGTGCGTGGGCGTCAAATTAAGAAAAAATTCGTAAATTTCAATCTATAGCTATTAATACTTTGAAACATCCCGGGAAAAAATGATCAGGACTGATCAGACCTGTTCATATCTGATCAGGCCTGAAATTAGACCTGAGCAGACCTGTTCATATCTGATCAGGCCTGAAATTAGACCTGAGCAGGCCTGTTCATGTATGATCAGGCCTGAAATTATACCTGATCAGACCTGTTCATGCCTGTTCATGTCTGAAGCATTAAATACGCTCAGACCTAATCAGACCTGTTCATGCCTGCTCATGTCTGTTCATGTCTGTAGCGTTAAATACGTTCAGATCTGATCAGACCTGTTCATGCCTGCTCATGTCTGTTCATGTCTGAAGCCTTAAATACGCTCAGACCTGATCAGACCTGTCCATGTCTGATATCTAGCCAACACTGAGAGACAATTTTATTTAATAGTAATGAAATTTTATTACTATTTAATAAAAACGTTTATTTGGCTAATCCCAAATAAAAATTTATTAAATATTAATTAAATTTCCTTAAATACTAATAAAAATTTTATTAAATACTAATAAATGTTTCTTAGTATGTAATGAATATTTATCTACATGTAATATAAAAGAAAATTCATTAATCAACTAACTAACAAGTATTGATCAGTAATTAATTGAATAAATAATTAAGTAAAATTGAATTTTGTCGGAACTATATTTTGAAATACAAAGTCTACAACTGTTGTTATCCGAGTGGATGTTAATTTTTATGCACTTAAATTTAAAAATTTCACAAATGAATCGATAAGAGTTAGACATTATTTAATAAAATGAAAACAGAAGCAGAAAACCAGACAATGTAGGGACGCATTTGTTAAAAATAAAGACTATGATTTCATAAATTCAATCGAATATTTATTTATTTTTTATTCTTTAAAATCTCTACATGTGATTCGTCATGAAGTAAACAAATAGGTTAGAGTTAGGGATGTCTTGTTAAAAAAAATCTTAATACTATTTATTAAAAGACTTTTACTGTGAAAATATATTTGAATATATTATAATTAATTGATGAATATTAATTTTTTTTTTGAGATTATTTCTTTTAATGACTTAATATTCGTATTAATGACAGCAAACGAAAGCGTCGTTCGTGGTTATTTTAATAAACACATATTAGTATTTAAGAAAATTTTATTAAATACTTATGAAATTTTATTAAATACTAATATAATTTTATTTATATGAAATATAATTTTATTAATATTAACTAAATTTTTTTCAAGTACAAATAAACTCTTTTCTTTGTATTGATTTAAATTCTGTTTCAGTGTTGAACCATATGTTAATGGAGCGAAAAAATACATAGCCGTTCCGAATAAATCACTGTAATATATGATTAATTATTAATAATTAATAAATTAGGTATAGAACTCCGTTAACTATAAGGATAAATCATGTATAAAATTTGAATTACTTGAAGTAGCTCGAAAGATACTCTCAAGTTAAGATGAATCATTTGGTCAAGAGGTAAAGTGTCAGTCTGAAGAGCGCGAGGTGTACGGTTCGAATCCCCGTCGGCACCGATTTTTTTTTTTTTATGGACCTGATCGAGTCAGACATGAACAGATCTGATCAGACCTGAACATGCCTGGCCAGGTCTGATCAGACCCGGTCATTTTTCATACCTGATCAGACCTGAAGACTCATGCCTGTTCATGTCTGATCAGATCTGATCATTTTTTCCCGGGATGGCCAGAATGCTTTTTTGGCGTTTTTGAGCTGTTAAGAATAAATTTCATTAAATTCTACCCCCACATGTCTGTGCGTGGGCGTAAAATTAAAAGAAATTGTACCTTTTAATCTATAGCAGCTAAAGGATTGAAACTTGGCCAGATTGATTTTTTTGGAGTTTTTAAGCTGTAAAGAATGAATTTTATGAAATGCCACCCTCACAAATCCTTGCGTGGGCGTTAATTAAAAAATTATAAAATTCAATTCCTAAAGGATAATAAGAAGGCATTAAATATAAAAAAAATTAAAAATTTTTATATAAGGTAAAAGCCTAATAGATATGATCATAAATATTATATGATCATTTATGTATTTGTATACCCATATTTGTGAATATAGATATACAAATACACGGAGTGATCATATACTGGTACGTGATCATCTATCGGAGCTTTACCTTAATGGCTTAGAACATATTTTGTTGTTACATTTATAAAAAATACAGATCCCAATATTCTTTGTTTTTGATCAAGATTATTATTATTAAAAAAAATTCAAATCTTTATAGAATTACACAATTAAATTGAATTGATATC
>NC_058163.1:10340684-10522210 GCF_020080835.1 Cotesia glomerata
ACTGAATTGAAAATTTTGAATTTGTTTTAATTCGGTTTAATTCAGAGTCAGAGCGAGAAATTCGAAGATTATTTCCGAATTTGACAGAATTGAACCGAATTAATAATTTTGAATTTTTTTTAATTCGATCTAATTCGGAGTCAGAGCGAGAAATTCGAGGATTATTTCCGAATTTAACAGAATTTAACTGAATTAATAATTTTGAATTTGTTTTAATTCGGTCTAATTCGGAGCCAGAGCCAGAAATTCGAGGATTATTTCCGAATTCAACAGAATTGAACCGAATTAATAATTTTGAATTTGTTTTAATTCGGCTAAATTCTGGCTCACCTGCCGAATTAAACAGAATTCATTTTAAAGTTAGGTACCAAATTAACAGAATTTAACTGAATTCAAAAGAATTAAAAATTTAATTCTGTTTAATTCGATCGAATTCAGTTGTTTAATCAGGGATAGTAAATCGTAAAATTACTCTTTAAAGTTAAAAAAAAAGGACAAAAATTTGTACATCTATCGTTTCTCATTGGTTTCTGTGTCTAATTTTTGTGTTGTACTTGCTATTAATCGATAATATTTTCCCCGAAGATTTTAGATTTTTTTTGTTACACTGTCTTTAAACTGAATTTCTCCAACTGCTCCTTTTTCGCGATATTTCTTCGGAATGTTTAATAAAGGTAAAATATCCGTTTCTGATGAATCAATCCACCAAACAAGAGCATATTTTCTTTTTCGTGGTTTAGTAGTCATTGTAAAAATTTTTTTTTTGTTTATTAATAAATTATTGGCTGAACAATAATTTTACGAAATAAAATTGTAATTAATACGAATAAAAAATGTGTAGCAGATATTTTTTTATTTCGCATTAATCTTGATATAACCAAACTAATATTGTTTTGTTATTGACAATATCTGTGACAAAATAATTTTTCATCTTATAACTATATTCAGACTATATGAAGCTGTAAAATATTTCTTTGAATGGAGATTTAAATTTTTTAGCTAAAAATAATTTTTAATTCAACATGGACGAAAACTTTGACGATGATTTAAGTCAAAATAATAATCAGGATATTAAAGAAGGTAGATAGATAGATAGATAAAGTGATTTATTTGACCTTAGAGCCTGGGCTCCCTCAAGGCCATCGAAGTCATATACAGTATACATTTTTATTTACAATAATCTTATTAGCAAATAAATTTCTAATTATAATATAAGTATAATTTCCAAATACAATAAAAGTATCCAAAAGGAATATAACAACCAAATATAATATAAATATAAATCTTGCAGAGAGTTACATATGTAATTTAAGAATGTAATGAAATATTTATGGATATTTTGATAATCAATTTCTTCGCGTTATATTGGAGTTACAAAGATGACAGCTTTCAATTTCTTTATTATTTGACTTTATATGCAATGATTCTCGATCGATACAAATAATTAATAGTAATATTGATAATGCTCGTAATAATTATAATTATAATATTAACCATAACAATAATTATATTATTATATAGACAATGATTCTGATGATAATGAAGAGGCGAATGATGATGATGTCAATGTAGATGCTGATCTACCACTATACACAGGAGCAAATTTAACTGTCACTCACAGCATGCTTTAATTTTCACAAACACTATTGATTTTAATCAAACATAGTGTCAGCCTGGCTTGTCTTGAAGATATTATTCACATTATAAATTTGCATTGTCCCAATCAAAATTTATATAAAAATTCTTTGTACAAATTTAAAAAATTTTTTTCTCTAGATAAAAATAAGAGAAATATGAAGAAACATTTCTTCTGTACTTCATGTAATCGTGAGTTACAATCAGCTGATTATCGATGCCCATCTTGTCGACGGAAAAAAAAATCTTATTTCGTTACATTGTCTATTGTAAAACAAATTAGAGAAATGTTCAAACGAAATAGTTTCATTAACAGTTTACAGCATCGTTTTCAAAGAATTATTCATAATAATGTCATTAGTGATATTTACGATGGATCAATCTACAAATATTGGAGTGAAAATGGTTTTTTACAAGATTACAGGAATATTAGTTTCAGTTGGTACACTGATGGTATACCAGTCTTTAAATCATCTCAAGTTAGCATGACACCCTTCTTTTTGACAATTAATGAGTTGCCGTTTGAAATAAGAATGTTGAGAGAAAATACCTTATTATTAGGTTTGTGGATTGGTAAAACGAAGCCCAGTCCAAATTTATTCATGAGCAAATTCAAATCCCAACTGTCTAAAATGGTAAGAGGAATCACCGTTAAAATACCAGGTCAACTTCAGCCTGTAATAGTTAGAGGAATAGTTATAGCTGGAACAGCTGATACTCCAGCAAAATCGGATTTTTTGAACTTCAAAAAATTTAATGGTGATTTTGGCTGTATGGCATGTTGCATAAAAGGATTAAACGTTAGAACTGATAATGGATCAACTCATGTTTATCCTTATCAAGAAGTGTTAGGATTGAGAACAGCTAGAGACTGTATAATTTGGGCGCAAACAGCTACAGAAGAAAATCCGGTGATGGGAATTAAGGGACCCACTGCTCTTTCAATTTATATGGCTGACTTTATTGAAGGAATGGCAATTGATAGGATGCGTGGCGTTGATGGGGGAATAATCAGTTCAACAGTTCATTTATGTACCTAAAAATTCTTATATTTCATGAAAGGAGGCATGGAAATACCCTGAGACGACCTGGTGCACGTCACACAGCTCGTCTTCGAGAAAATTCTCCAAGTGTTTGTTAAACTTTTTATTTTTTGACAAAAAAAATACTTTATTTTACTCAAATTGGCTTGGAGAACACCGAGAGACGACCTGGTGCACGTCATACAGCTCGTCTACGAGAACAACCTCCAAGCATTGGTCAAAAGTTCATTTTTGTGCCTGAAAATTCTCATATTTTATGTAAGGAAGCTTGGAAATACCCTGTGATGACCTGGTGCACGTCACACAGCTCGTCTTCGAGAAAATTTTCCAAGCGTTTGTGAAAAGTTCATTTTTGTGCCTAAAAATTCTCATAATCTATGAAAGGAGGCTTGTAAATATCCTGAGATGACCTGGTGCACGTCACACGGATCGTCTGCTAGAATAATCTCCAAGCGTTCGTTAAAGTTCATTTTTCTGACAAAAATCCATCATTTTACTCAATTTAGCTTGGAGAACACCGTAGAGTCGACCTGGTGCACGTCATACAGCTCGTCTACGAGAACAACCACAGAGCATTGGTCAAAAGTTAAGTTTTGTGCCTGAAAATTCTCATATTTTATGAAAGGAAGCTTGGAAATACCCTGAGACGACCTGGTGCACGTCACACAGCTCGTCTTCGAGAAAATTCTCCAAGCGTTTGTTAAAATTTTTATTTTTTGACAAAAAAATACTTTATTTTACTCAAATTGGCTTAGAGAACATCGAGAGACGACCTGGTGCACGTCATACAGCCCGTCTACGAGAACAACCTCAAGCATTGGTCAAAAGTTCATTTTTGTGCCTAAAAATTCTCCTTTTCTATTAAAGGAGGCTTGGAAATACCCTGAGACGACTTGGTGCAAGTCACGCCGACTGCTCGTCTGCAAGAAGAACCCCTCTACGTTCGCTAAAAGTTAATTTTTTCAACTAAAAATACTCCATCGTTGTACAATTAAACTTGGAGTACATCTGCCCATGCAGGAAACCCCCAGAGTTGACAAAGGGGCCAGGCTTGGGCCAGTACTGGGAAACCTAGCTTCGGCGTACCTGTATTGGCCCATGAGTGAGCCAGGCTGTTTAACCCAGCCTTGGCCATGCCAATGATTACCCAACCTTCGGCCAAGACTGGCTAACCCAGCCTTGGCCATTAATTGGCGACCCAAGCGTGGACCGAGACTGGTTAACTCAGCCTCGACCATGCCAATGATTATCCAACCTTGGGCCAAGACTGGCTAACCTAGCCTTGGCCATTCATTGGCGACCAAAACGTGGGCCAAGACTGGTTAACCCAGCCTCGACCATGCCAATGATTATCCAACCTTGTGCCAAGACTGGCTAACCTAGCCTTGGCGATTCATTGGCGACCCAAGCTTGGGCCAAGACTGGGCAACCAAGCCTTGGTCGGCCCAATTATTACCCGAGCCTGGGCCAGAACTGGGTCACTCAGTCACGGCCACAATGATTACCCAAGAATTAGCCAAGATTGGGAAACCTACACTGAAAAAATTAACTTGATTCAAGAAAAAATTCTTGAACCAAGAAAATAACTTTGAAGAGTTTAATTGTCTTCAATCAAAACGAAAAATTCTTTAATTAAATAAAATTTACTTAAATTGAAAAAAATTTCTTAGTTTAAGAATTTTTCTACTCAAATCAAGAAGATGAAATTCTTAAAAATTATTTACCTGATTTAAGTAAATTTTTTTTTCTTTGTAGCCATGGGCGTTGAATGGCAACCCAGACTTGAGCCAGAATTGGGTAACCTAGCCTTAGCCATTCAATGGGAAATTCAAATTTAATAAATCATTAAGTAATAAAATTTTATACAGTAAATATTTATTGTTTAACGAATATTTGCTAACAAATTCTAAAATTTAAAATTTATTATTTAACCAAGACAATTGCATATCGTCAAAATTGATATAGTCTTAAAAAAATTAAAATATAATAATTTACCGTTGAATTTTTAATATTGATAATTTTAAACATAAAAATTTATCATAAGATATTAAAAATATACAGAACGATGTACAAAGTTTAAAGTAATATAAGAACTTGACTCTTGCATTTTTTTTAACTATTATAAACATTTGTAAAAAATAGTTAATTTTCATCGAAACACAATATTAAATAACATAAATTATATAAATAATAAACCGCCACACTTCGTCACCATATAGATTTAGCTTATCAGAATAATGAGATGTGCATCAACTTATCGGTCGTACGGTGTAAGGGTTAGTTATCAGTCTGGAAAGCGCGCGGCTTGGGTTCGAATCTCGGTTAGAACGGATACGATTTTCACTTTATTTCTATAATTAGCAACAGTTAGGTTCGAATTTACTTTACTTACAAAATAAAATAAAAAAATAACATCCCAATAATTCTTTTTTATCATTTTTTATCAAATGGCATGGGCCAGACTTGAAAATTAACTATGGCTCAGCCCTGGTAACCAGGCATGGGCCAGTCCTGGTAATCAGGCGTGGGCCAGTCCTGGTAACCAGGCTTGGCCCATCGTTATCATCCCAGACTTCAACCAAGACTGAGCCAAGCCTGGCTTACAAGCTTGGCCCAGACTTTTACATAGTTGGGCCAAGCTTGGGCCAAGCTAGGCCCCGTGGTACTTTCCTCTATGGGTGGCGATGACCTGGTGCCTGATATAGACTGTCGCTTCTTGTTTTTCAGAAATTCGATACACTTATTACCCTAGTTTGAATTTATATCTTTTTTTCGTGCTGTTTTTCTCAGATAGGTTAGTTTTATCAGGAATAAGTCTTAATTAAGTTCAACTTGATGAGTAAGCTAACTTAAGTCATATTCAAGCTTTTTAAGTCAAGGTAATATCAATTCAAGCCCATCAATACCAGATAACGTAAATGTAAGCTTTTTAAGCTAACGTAAGTTAAATCTAATCCAAATATTTCGACTCGGGTATCTTCAAAGATTAAAGCCAGTGTACCCAAGTACGAATCCGGGTGGGGCAAAGATTCCGTTCTGAATAAGTTGGCAACGTTGTTTTCGTTAAAACCTACTTTAAAAGTTGGTATTGAAAAATTGACAAAAAAGCTAGTATTATTGTCAGCTATGGGCATCGTCCATCGCTATCAATCGTTGACATTGATCGAAATTTTTAATATCATTGCTTTGGACCGTACACGAAAAAAAATAATCGTTGGAAATGACAGAAATGGGAATGCTAAATTAACATGGCCAGATTTTGTTAGATTTACAAAGAAAAACTGTCAAATTAACAATAATAATATGTAAAAAGTTAATAAGGTGCAATTTTAAGCGCCTAAGTATGGAATTAGCGGGAAGTTGCAGGGATGGTCTTCAGGGTCAACCGTTTTTCTAATTTTTTTTGTTTATTGTTTACATTTCACGAAATGTAAAATTCTTACTCATAAATAACAAGTTCAATTATTGTTTTAACATAAATTTCCCTTTTTTTTTTTTTTTAGTGAATTTCGTATTTTTTTAATGTCAGTATTACATTGAAAAAATGTAAAATTAACAGTTTTAGATTTCCACAATGTGAAAATAACATTTTTAACTTTGTAAAGTTGACATTTTTGGGTTGACAGCGGTAAATCTGTAAATTTGACAGTTTTTTCTGTAATTTTGACAGAGTCTTTTTTTCCGTGTAGGATTGAAATACGTATTTCAAATAGGATTAAGACTTCTCGGCTAGGAAGCTTCGCAACCAGTGCTGAAGATTTCTTCCTTCCGGGATAAACCTGAATTGTGTATCGCACAAATTTTGAATCAGTACTTGACGGTGACAAAAAACCTTCGAGGAAATATTGACTTACTATTTGGTTCCTTTAACAAATCGCATAAGGTGGTTAAAAGAAAAATAATCAGCCATTCGATAAGATCAACGTTGATGTCTTTAGGATTGGATGAGATGATCACCGTGCATTGTACGCTGTATGCCTCGACATTTGAAGCATGCGAAAGAGCTGTGAGTTTCGAAAAAATTAGCTAATTAGTCCTCTTATTCAAGGGTATTCGCTGATTTTTATCAACAGCCAATAGATATTGGCAGCAATACGTTTGCAGAGTCAATGCTATCATCCAGTATAACTGGTTAATCACATGTACATTTCTTTATAACTTCATGAGTTACATTGCTTTAGTTTTTATTGAACACTTGGAGATTTAACTGCCCGCATGAAAAAGCTATATATCCTTCATCATATACAAAAAATTATATTTTACACATATAAAAATATATGTGATTATATAAGGACCCATATGCAAAATTTTGCCGTTTCATATATACAATAATGATATATGTAGTATTATGTATTGATGTTATACTCATAACATATATTTCAATTATATTTTCAGCTATATATGCCCTGATTAAAAAAAAGTATTGAAACGTATTGAAAATGTTGGAACTTCAATACTTTTCAATATATCCAATCCGTCGATTTTTTCGGCAAATTCAAAAAATAAATCCCTATCAATATTTTTTAATCCATAAATAATTTGTGAAATTCTGGTCATAGAGAATATTAAGAAATATTGGATTGTATAGAAAATTTTCTATTTTTTTTAATACGTTTCAATCTATAAAAAAAAAATTATTTCTGGTCACCCCAGGGATTGATAAATATTGAAGTTGATTCAAAACTTTGAATATTTCTCAATACTTTCCAATCCAAAAAAAGACCTCTATTTCTAGTTTCGCCAGGGATTAATAAATATTGATGTGCATTCAAAACTTTTAATATTTCTCAATACTTTCCAATCCAAAAAAAGACCTCTATTTCTGGTTTCACCAGGGATTAATAAATATTGATGTGCATTCAAAACTTTGAATATTTCTCAATACTTTCCAATCCAAAAAAAGACCTCTATTTCTAGTTTCGCCAGGGATTGATAAATATTGATGTGCATTCAAAACTTTGGATATTTTTCAATACTTTGAATATTGCTCCCTAAATAAAAAATTATCTAGATTCATTAACAATTTTGAATTTTTTCTCATCAATTTCTATGAATGAATAAATTTTGATTTTTGGATGCTCTCTAACAAAAAAATTATCTAAATTCATCAACAATTCTTACTACTCTCTAATTTATTTCTATAAATAAAAAAAATTGATTATCAATGACTTTTCAAGTAAGTAATTTTTGAAATTCATTCGAATTTTCTTAGTGCTTTTCAAACATTTTTAATCAATCACTAGATTTTGATATCTGGTGGCTCTTTTAATGGAAAATGATTGAAATTTACTTGTGTCTTCAAATTCTTTTCAATTAATTGCACTACATAAATAACAAATAATATCAAACTTTTAATTTATTCTTATCAAATTAACATGGTGTTGGTCGTTAGAATTACAGAAAATTTTATTGATAAAAATTACTTTATTTTCTTTATTCACTCTTACATAAATAATCCATAAAAAATATTAAAATTAAATAAAAACATATTTACAAAGCCTAATGCAAATATTACTTAACTTTATGTGCTTATTTGACAGATCTTAGCAATAAAAAAGGGTTCCATGACAAAATCTCCCTGAAATTGCAGGTTAAGATTGAACTTTTAGTAGATTTCATAGAAATCTAACTATTGCATTTGTCCTCATGACGCAACTTTTGAAAAATTTTGTTATTTTTCTGACTCAGTTCGTCAAGCTGATTCAGAAAATGCTATTAGTTTCAAAGTTCATATATGTATGTATTTATATATATATATATATATATATATATATATATATATATATATATAGTATATATATATATATATATATATATATATATATATATATAAATTTCTTAATTAGTATTTTTAAAATTTTTAATTTTCTTAGCGGGAAGTTAAAATAGTATATTACATACCTAGGCCAGTAAAATAAGAAAAGTCTCAGATCACATGTAATTGTTGGCCGAGGCGAAGCCGAGGTTGACAAACATGTGATCTGAGGCTTTCTTATTTACTGGCCAAGGTGTGTATACTATTTTTCTGCTCGACGTAGCCGGAATGTGGCAACTTTGTTTAGCGCAGCGGCCAGAAAGTTGCCACTTTCCGGCCGGAGGGCAGAAAATTTCTTTTTAATTTTTGGAACTCAGATCTAAAAACTAGATACTGAGAGCTACAATTTGATTTTTTTTACGGTACGACGATTTTTCTACAAGTTATAGCCTGTTGAAAATCCCCTTAAAATTTGGATTTTTTTCTTGCTCCCTTAATTTTTGTGAGAAGTGTCCATGCAATAAATAAATTCACTCTAATATTTATCAATTAAAAACTTAATATTGAAGCTCATCTTATTGAAATAAGGATGCTAAAATCTTGTGAAATTAGTAAGTATTTTCACTCTGAGATGCATGCGCATAGTGCTCTCGCGCTCGCACTCCCGTCTGAATAAATTTGTGTTTAGGGAATGTTTGGTCACTCGAATTTGTCTGACTGATGAAATATAACTTTGTAATAGTTACTTTAATAATATATTTAAAAATCAGACATGTAAAAATAAGTAAAGTTCATTAATTTTTTGTCGAGCTTTAAAGCGTCTGACAAAGACTCTGGTCCATGAAAGGTGGCTGACACTTTATGATACTAGTTTAGAATAATATTCTACAAAATATATATAAAAATCTGCCATACAAATTTAAGTTAGATATAGCTCATATTTTTAGTTACCTTTCTCACCTGGTACCTGCCCAGGTGTCACAGGGCAAGCTTCACAAGTACGCAGGTATTTAAAGTATACTAGACGCTACTAAGTCGTAAAGGTTTCATCCATGTGAAAATAAGTTATGTCAGAACGCTCTGATATCTTACTTTAATAGATCTTGAAGCAGTTCTTTTCACATAAACTTGAGCAAGACCTATATGTAGAAAAAGGTACTAGCAACTAGGGGTTTCGCTCAAGACACTGGAACCTAAATTTTGCTCAAGCACATGTTACCTGGGTAGTTTCTGAAGATCCGCTACGATCGAATGGCACTGTAGTCCCATTTAAATAACACAGCGGCGCAACGCTCATAACGCGATCGATCTCATTTAGGTTTACAGCTTTTTTGTTTCAGTGCAATGAAGATAAATATAATATGAATTAATATCAAGATAGAAATTAAATATTAACGAATAATAAAATTATATGTTAGGCACTTTTCAAGTTTCATTTTAAAATAAGATTTAGTAATGGCATTACTTCGATTTCTCACATTTCACTGTTCGGTTTAATTCAATTTACTTTCAATTTTCAAATTTCTTTATACATCTTATTTCAGTTACCATACTTTAATATTTATATAAAAGTAATAGTCGTAAGTTCATTAGTTAAAAATTAATTTAAAGTAAGGTAAAAGACCCCATTAGTGGCGGGGACCCCTTTAGTGGCAGTTTAATTGATTTTGCTATTTATATAATCAATTTAATAATTAATTTCTATTATGATTATTTTATTTCTAATCTTTAAGACCTCTAGATCCTAGAAATGTTTAATTTTGATTTTAAGGAAAATCTTTCTAGTAAAAAAAAAATTTTTCTTTTTCAACCAAACTGAAGCCCCAAGCAAATTTTAAATTTTTTAATAATTTGTTTAATATTGGTCACATTTTTAAAAGCGAATTTTTTAATATTTTTCTCATATAATTATACTAGTAATTATCATTATAGATTTTGAAAAGTCTATAGAATCACAAAATTATTTATTTACCTTTTTTAAAATAAACATTATTTAAAAAAAACAAAAATGTCACTAGTAGGGGCATGAAAATTCTCTAGCGCCAATTACCGCCAATGTTAAACTCAAAGGCGCTCTAACCTTTTTATATAGTAAGGTAAAAGACCTCATTAGTGGCACCTTTAACCCCTATTAGTGGCACTTTTTCTTTCAATCAAAAAATGTTCTACTTGGAATAAAAATTAAAAATTTTTTTGATCTAAAGGTGTTAAAGATTAGAAATAATATATTCATTATTGAAATTAATGATTTCATTAATTGAATAAGTACCAAAATCGAAGAAAGTGTCAGTAATGGGGTCCCCGCTACTAATGGGTCTTTTACCTTACTTTAAATTAATTTTTAGCTAATGAACTTACGACTATTACTTTTATATAAATATTAAAGTATGGTAACTGAAATAAGATGTATAAAGAAATTTGAAAATCTTACCTTAAATCCTACCTTAAATCTGTTTACTTTCATAAGCGTTGTGTCTGACTGTGCAGTTATAATCTCAATACGAGTCTTTTAAAAGTGATCAAGAATATATTTTTTCTTAAATAATTTTAAATTCAATTATTGTTAATTTTATAATCCTTTTTCTAATAAATGTGTTTGTAAATAATACTTTTATGTTTATAATATATTTTTTGAAAAATTTTACGCATACAAGTTAGATCCGCCACTAATGTGGTATGTGGTCAGTAGTATGCCACTAATTAGATCAGAGGATTATTTGCCCTGCCATTAATGGGGTCATTTGAATAATGGATTTTAAATAATCATAAATAATGATAAATTTAGAAAAATTAAAATTTTTTAAATTAATTATGTAAGTTTAAACATGAATGTAGGCATTAAGTACAAAAATAATTCACTATTTGTACTTTAACTATGATAAAAAAATCATTCTGTTAACCCCCTTCCTTATAGTGCCACTAATAGGGTCTTTTACCTTATATATTTTCAGGTTTTCTTAGGTGACGGGGAGTGGGTTGAGAGGGTATTTTATGATGCCTTAATGGGTGCCAAAATGCCCCAGTTCTTGGATACAGCAGCAGACCACATATTTGGACAGAATGTATTATTGAAAAGCACAATCACAGGAAAACCTTCTAATAGATCAAAAAATATTCAAGTGGAGAAACCAGAACAGTTAGATGCTCATTTAATGCAGCGTATGAGAGGTAATGAAATTATAACATTCGTTTTATGCAAATTTAGTCGTAATTTGTCTTATTTTGTCGAAAGACGTAGAAAAACAACACTTGCTCAATACTTTATTCAGACATGTATTTGTATAGTAGGTGCAACTTCATTTAGCGCAGCAGCCGTAAATCTTCCTTTAATTTCGGGTGTTGCCGAATGGCATTTATTTTTCTTTGTTCCGTAAACCATAATCCACTTTTGAGTTTCTGGTTTTGCATTCAGTATCTACTGTTCCTATGGTTCTTGTTCCTCTTTCTTGTTTTTTACTTGCAAGTTTTTGTACCTCTTCTTTTCTCTCAAGTATATCCCTACTTTTCTATACCTTTTTATCTAAACTCACGCAGAGATTTTCTCAGAGAACTTATTTCCGTATTAATCATCTTACAATCGTTACCTTCCAATTATCTTTTCTCAAAACTTTTCACTTCTCTTCATTTCCCTCCTCATGTTTTCTTTTAGCTCCAGCTATTACTCTTTGACATAACTGTTTACAGTGCTGCAGCCAGAAACTTCATCTTTAAATATTCCTACATTTTTTAACTTCCCGCTAAGAAAATCGAAGATTTTCAAAAATCGGGAGGCTTTGGTTTTACCCCGTTTTTCGAAAATCGAGTTCTCATCATATCTCGACGTTTTGAGGTCCTAGGAAGCTTCTCCGAATGTTTTCGCGATGATGTCCGTATGTCTGTGTGTGTGTGTGTGTGTGTGTGTGTGTGTGTGTGTGTGTGTGTGTGTGTGTGTGTGTGTGTGTGTGTGTGTGACCCTCTTAAAACTTTTGAAAGGCTTGACCGATTTCTTCACGGTTGGCGCTATTCGAAAGGGCTTGACCAAACTTAGATTTTGAATATACTTTGAACCGATTCAAACCGGTAGATTTTGAGAAATCTCAAAGAAACAAAAAAAAAATTTTTTGAAATGTTGTTTTTTTTAATAACTTTTGAACAGCTCTACCGATCGATTCCAAAACTAATCAGCTATTAACATCAAGAAACCACGTCGATCGCCGCCAGCCCGGTCGGAATCGGTTGATTCGTTCGTGAGTTATCGTTGTCGAAAGAGAACCGAAAAAAGTGTTTTTTCAGAGTCACTCCGAAATTCCTAGTTTGATCAACTCATACTTAAAAATTCTTTATGAAGCTTAAAAAACTGCGTCGAATGCTGCCAACTGTGTGAAAATCGGTGCATTCATTCAAAATTTATTGCGGTTTGAAAATTCAAAAAATTGTGTTTTATTAAACTGCTATTAAAGTTTTGAGCTCGAAGAGCTCAAAAACGTACTGTGTAATTTTGAGCGCTTAAGTACAAAATGAGCGGGAAATTGCAGGGATGGCCTTTAGAGTCAACTGTCCTAATTTTTTTTGGCTATAATGATATTGTGACTTTTTTGTCCTCTCCTTCTGTTTTTTCTTTTTGTGCTACCTTGCACTTCTACTTCCGCCACTACCCGCAGATGGTCAAACTCCACTCTCTCTTGTATTGTGATTTCAGCGAAGATTTCTCCTTGTTTGTAGTTTATAGCATCATCAATCTTTTCTTCTAGCTCATTTTATTCTATCAGACTCAATTTTATTCTGTTTATCAATCTAATCTGTTTTATACTTTTGCCGCCACCATAACTTTTATATTGTTTCAGATTCAATTTATTTTCTGATGTCTACCTTTTTCGTAGTGACTCTTCTTTTTCGCTTTTCCTTTCTTCCTTGCAGCCATCGACTCAAGCTTTTTTACTCTTTTCCGTTTCCTAGCGTACTTCTACTTCTTCTAAAGTCAGGTAAACTCTTTAAAACCAATCACTCATATCCTCAAATATTTATGGAGGTTCCATATCAAATCAATCATTTTTTAACCCCACCTTGTTTGATTTGTTACAGCCATTTTCAAGCACTGGCTGTATACGTCAGTTCATGCCTGCTTTTTATCAACAGTAAAACGAGATTACCATTTAGGTAGGCTCGAGTACTATCTTGGTAGACGCATAGCTTCAATAAAAAACAACGTAAATGGGTACCAGAAAAGGAAGTCCGGCTCAAAACAGGTATCCCGTGATGGTGCTAGCGATGGTGGTAATGGTCATGTCGGTGCTGGCGCCGGCAGTTCTGATGGCAATGGTATTCCTATTGACAATGAGGATACTGGTGATGAAGGTAATCATGGTAAGAACGACCAATCACATGAAAATATCGAGGTTGAAGATGAGGAAGAGATTCCTTATCAAACTACGCAAAGATGTTGAGAGCGAAAATGACAAAAATGATGAGGAAGATAAAGACGGAGATAGCAAAGACCAAGTCGAGAATGAGGAGGAGGAGGAAGAGGAAGGGGATAAAAGTAGTTTAAATAGCGGAGATGATGATGAACTTTTAAAATTAAATAAGTATGATGATTTTAAAAATGACTCTTTGTTTAATGACTCATATGATTCAGATGACTCGAGACTCTTTATAGCAGATGATGAGTGACCTTGTATGTTCCTATTATAAGTTTAAAACTAGTAATAAAAAAACATATACTATAAACTGTTTTTTGATTATTTATAATATTCACGTATGAATTTGTATGCGTTGTGAGATTGTAATAAGCTTTCATAACTTTCAAACGGCTTGGTTGATTTTAAGAATCTCAACATTTTCCAAAAAAGTTAGTAAGACGTTTCAACCTGCAGACCATCCCTGTTACTTCCCGCTCTAATTCAATACCTAAGCGCTCAAAATTTCACATACTACAACGTTTTTGAGCACTCTAAGCTTAAAAGTTTAATAGAAGTTTGGTAAAACACAATTTTCTAATTTTTAAACTGTTATAACTCTTAATGACTCAACTGATTTTTACGTGATTTTTACGTGAGAAATCTCAAATATAAAATTTCCAAAAATTCGTTTTTTTGAAATATCTTCTAAACGGCTCAACCGATCGATTTCAAAAACTAATCAGCTCTTAACCTCAAAAAACCACGTCGATCGCCACTGGCATGGTCACAATCGGTTGATTCGTATGTGAGCTATCGTTGTCGAAAAAAATTTAAAAAAATGTTTTTTTCTGAATTTCTATGAAATTTTTAGTCTGACCAGTTTGTGCTTTAAGATTCTTTAAAGAGCTCAAAAAACTGCGTTGAATGCCGTAAACCGCGAGAAAATCGGTTCATTCATTCAAAAGTTATTGCGGTTTGAAAATTCCAAAAATATTGTTTTATGAAACTTCCAACAGACTTTTGAGCTCGAAGAGCTCAAAAGTATAGAACAGCTATCTATTTGAGCTCGGAGAGCTCAAAATAACACAAAAACTATGTTTGATCTCGAAGAGCTCAAAAACAAAATAAGTGAAAAGTTGAGTGCTTAGGTTTAGATTTAGCGGGAAGTTGCAGAGATGGCCTTTAGGGTTAACCATTTTTCTAATTTTTTTTCTTAGTTTTTTTGAGATTTCTCGAAACGTACCGGTCCAAATCGGCTCAAATTTTCAAGAAATCTAAGTTTGATGGAACTCTTTGGAAAGCCGTTTGGTAGGATCGAATGAGTTGATCCGTTCAAAAGTTATAAGAGGTTTGCAAACATCCACACATTCACACATACACACACGCACGACATAGTGATATCCTCCCGGAAATAGTCAGAAAAGTTTCCTAAGACCTTAAAACGGCGAGATTTGATGAAAAATCGATTTTTGAAAAACGGGGTAAAACCAAAAACTCCCTGAGTTTTAAAAATTTTCAATTTTCTTTGCGAGAAGTAAAAAGTAGAACGTTTGACCTCTTAGGTCATCTCGGTAACTTTCCGCTAATTCCATATCCAAGCGCTCAAAATTTTGCTTATTCCTTTTTTTGAGCTTTTCAAGCTCAAACATAGAATTTTTACGCTATTCAAAGCTCCCCAAGCTAAAACAGATTCATACTGTGGAAAGTTTTAAAGATTCTAATTTTATTCTAATACACTTTAATACTTCGGTGAAAATTACTATAAATTATAGTGATGGAGAATTAAATCCTCTTCAATACGTCTTTCTGTATGGAAATGACAACAGTTTCAATAATTTTTAACATTTTTGATATTTTGTTAAGCACAATAATAATAGGCATTTAAATACTTTTCAATACTTAGTTGACTGCAGAGAGGATGAAAATTTTTATATTTTTCAATACTTTATCGGGTATAGAAAGGATAGAAATTTTAATATTTCTCAATATTTTTCAATACTTTATTGGGTATAGAAAGGATTAAAACTTGAATACTTTTCAATATTTTCTAATACTTTTTAAGTATTGAAATGACAGAAGTTTGAATACTTTTCAATATTTCCTAATACTTTTTAAGTATTGAAATGACAGAAGTTTGAATACTTTTCAATATTTTCTAATACTTTTTAAGTATTGAAATGACAGAAGTTTGAATACTTTTCAATATTTTCTGATACTTTTTAAGTATTGAAATAATAGAAGTTCAAATACCTTTCAATATTTTTAAATACTTTTCAAGTATTGAAGTGATAGAAATTTGAATACCCTCCAATACTTTTAAATACTTTTAAAGTATTGAAATGATTAAAGTTTGTATACTTTTCAATACTTTTTAATGCTTTCTAGTTTTATTCTATGAATTAAAATATATTCAGAAGTATTGAAATAATTTCAATACTTTTTAATTTTTTTTTTTAATCAGGGTGATTAAATATATCGTACATATTATAATCAACACTATATTATAAATAGTATAAGAACAATGTATTCCCGTGAAAAAATTTTCTGATCAGACTATATCAGATCTGATATAAACCGTCCATATCAGGCCTGATATGGAAATTGGCCATATCAGACTATATATGCCTTGATATAAGTATATCAGACTATGTACCCGCCCCGGTAAAAAAAATTATATATCATTATATTACATAATTATAAATGAAAAATGGCCCTATATAATTATGTATAATTAGATATAATTATTCCCATAGGAAAAAAAAAATCGGCGCGAGTGGGAATCGAACCGTGGAGCTACCGCTTGAAAGACTAATTCACTACCCGTTTACCTAAGAGACTTACTTGGAGAACAAAGTTTATTATAACTACAAGTAATGCAAATCGTATACATGATCGATTCGTAGTGAACAAAATTTTTTATCTAATTTATTAATTATTAACTGTCAATATTTATATATAATAATGGTATCTAAGGTAAAAGCCCCAATATATGATCATATACCATGATCATGTATGAGTGATCATATACTGGTACATGATCATATATTGGGGCTTTTACCTTATATGTAGATTTATAAAATTATCTATGTATACATGAAATCGTAAAAATGATTCTACGATATATTGTTAAGGTACTTCGTTGCTTTAGAATTTATAATTTCTTTGAAATTAAAAAAATAATCGAGGTAAAATCAGAATTGAAAGCTTAAATTTTTATGGAATTATTTGTTTAGTATATGGAACTATATACTGCTGGAGGGCCTGGCTAACAATTTTTGAACTTGACAAAACTAATAATTTTTGTGAAATTAAATTTTTTTTTAATTTCCTATTATTTCATCCGAAAAATACTATATATTAAAAGATTGTTAATCATTGGAGTAACAGACTCTTAGATAGAAAAAGAGAATGTTTTATGGTAATCACAAAATACCCACTGGAGTAAAAAAAATTATATAGAATTCTATATGATTCATATATAATATTATATGAATTATATATACATCTATAAAATTATAAATGAATTACATATGCTTCTATATAATTAGATATGAATCATATATAATGATATATAGTTTTTTTTACTCGGGTATGCCTTTATATGAGTACATAAGACTACTTATGTGCTGGTAAGGGTATGAGTATATCAGACTATATGAATCCATATGAGTATAGCAGACTATATGAATCCATGACAAGTTATATCAATCCTGATCAGGGATTTTTTATTCAAGTTTATCAAAGTAAATATAACTTTATAAGGTTATATCAGGGTATATCAGGACCTATTAAAAAATAATGTAAAGTTAAATATGAGCATATCAAGCTACATCAAGTCTGATATAGACATATCCAATTGATAAGGCTTGATCAGGCCTGATATGGCCAATTTTCATATCAGGTCATATCAGGACATATAAAAAATTAAATATGGACATATCAGATCATATCAGGCCAGATATGAACATATCAAAAATTTTTATATGGCCTTATCAGCTCATATCAAGCCTGATCAGAACATTTTTTCACGGGTTTTTCAGTATAATTTAAAATATACTTAAAATTATATTTTCAATATAATTTTAATATTGGCATTGGTACCAAAATTACAATAGAATGCTGAGGCCAAATAATTCTCTGAAAAAAAAGTTATAAAAAAAAAGAAAATATTTCGTGATGTGTTACTAATTTACTGAAATTCAGATTTGCTTCGACCGTAAACTCGATTGACCAAGTTGCTCTTGAAACTTAAGATATACGAAAAACTATTAATTTTTTTTTTTTTTTATTAATCTTTCCGTTTTGACCTATTTCAACATATCATAAATATCTGGTATTATGTATGGTATTTCATAATAAAATAATATATATTTCCATATAATTGAAATTTTATAAATGAAAGTATACAGTAATAATCTATCTCAACATATATTTTACGAAAAATATATTTATCTATTATATAGTTTTCTATATAAGTAATTTTTATATAATAATAGTATATTTTATAACATATACTAAGTAATATACGGCACTAATATATTTGAACTTATATTGAATCAAATATATCTTCATTATATTAACAAAACATTTATTATTTCATATATATAATTTTGCCGCTATATATGATCACATATTCCCCATATAACTTTCCATATATGTTCAGCCATATATAGTTTTTTCATGCGGGTGGCCTATTATTTCATTTGACCATGTATTAATTAAATAAATAACAATTAAATAAAGAGAATGCTAGCTTTTATTCGAGTGTGTCACACGAGAAATTTCCACTTATTTATATTAATAAATATTATTCAAACCTATTTCAGATAAATTAAAAAATGGAACAGCTTAATACGAAGAAGTAAAAACTATAAGGGAAAGCCATGGTGACCGGTAGGCGCTAGTGTTTTACTTTTTAGCTCTGAACTTGTGGTTCAAGACAGAGAAGTAGTGATACTACCTTTGAAATCTCTCACGCAAGACACTCGAATAATTAAGACCAAACTTCGCTCACCTTCGGCGGGCTTGTGAGATTCTTCAATTTTTTTAGAAAAAATAGCAAATAAATAAATAAAAAAAAAAAAAAAAAAAAAAACGAAATTTTCACTCTGACATATTCTAAAGTTATACTATTGTATTTATAAGTTATATGCTTGGTTGGATTCAGCAAGAGCTCAAAAAGTGTAAAAATAATGAAAAATAACGATAGTTTTACACAGAAAAATGATAAAACAAAAGTTATTGTAATTGTTAATATTGCTTTTGAAAACAATGATTATGAATTGATAGCCTGAAAAAATTAGCATGCATGATCAGTCTAAAATGTTATGCATTATTATGCCTTCATAATCCAGTGGTTAACTACTGGCATGCATGTTTATGTGTAAATATACATAATTGGTTCTGATGAGTATACACGACTTATTTAAAAAGAGTAAAAATAGAATAAAATAACGAAATAGAATAACGAATAAATTACTTGAAAAAATTTTAAGACCTCATGGAAATAACTGAAATTTCAATCAAAAGTTATAGACTTTCTAACATGATTCGTTAATGATTCTTTTAATGGTCAACTGGAGCCCTGATATTTAAATTCGAAGAGATTTTAACGTTAATACTATCCTGTATACGACCACCATGTGACAATTTTGTGAAATAAATTATTTTCTTTATTCCATTTTTACTTCTATGGTTAAATGAGCACGTAAGACATGCACTTTTGGATTTTCCAAACCTTTTTTGCTTTTCCGATGTGCAGTAAAATAGAGCGAGTTAGAAGATTTCATTAGCGCAGACGTAAGCAATACAATTCAACATCTTTCGGACCTCTAATTTTCAAAGAATAGAGTTCAGAAGGTTTGATTTGTGGGTATATTCAAGCAGGACAAATATGCATGTGTGAAGAAAGAACAGAAACGTATTAAAATAAATTATTGCATAAAATATTTGAAGAAATAGATAAAAGCATAACTGACAAGAAATATAATCTCACATTATTTTCATCAAAAACTCTGAATACAAGTGAAGCAAACTTGGATGGATCTCCTTGCGGAAAGAATTGCTTGTAGATCTTGATAAATCCCTAAAAAAATATTAATATTGTGTTTATATTATTCCAGGAAAAAATTGATGCTATGTTAGCTAATTATCTAAAAATTACTTGTTCTGTTAAGAGACCATCAGGGCAATCTTTAAGGAATCCCTTATGCCTAAAAAAAAAAAAAAAAATATTACATTCTTCATTATTAAAAAAGCCGGATTCATTTTAAAAAAGATGTCTTTAATTTATTGAATTATAACTGAACTCACCATTGTCGAATTTCTTTTTCAGTAACTGAAACAAAAGAAAAGATGTCATTAATTATAGTGTCGTGACTTTAAAAACTCTTAACTTTTATAATTAAGAGTACTTGGAAGAATGTGTGAAAAAAGATTCAAGTAAAAGAAATCTTATAAACACGAAAAAGATAGAGGTTATATTTGTAATGCTAGTCTATATATTCACGTAACAGGATATTGGTAGGAAAGGATTGAGAAAGGAATGTGGAGAGGATCATCTTAATGTGAGTTTATAGAATATGCGAGAAAAAATTATTAGATAGCTTGGACTGGGATTTGAACCCAGAACCTTCCGAAGATATGTCGGCTACTCTACCATTTGAGCTATCCGGTCTATACTAAATTTCCTTTCGCTTATTCTATATACATTAAGCCACACCGTCCATCTTACGGCAAGCATTTTTTACAAATATAAAGGTTAAGTATAGACCGGATGAAATATATACTATAGAGGTTAAGTAAAAAAAAAAAAAAAAAAAAAAAAAAAAAAAAAATTGTGTAGAGTATTGAAAATTAAGAGCATATTGCTACTTATAGAAATTTTTCCTTTTTATTCATTATTTTTCATAGTTGCGAAGAAAATGATACACGCATTATTTTCAATTCATAAATTTATTTGGAAAAATAAAAAAACAGGAAGAAACTATTACTTTACATTACGACTTATCAGAGGATAATTATTGGAGTGGGTAAATAAATTAATACTTCTTGTTTATCGCAACGTTTCGCAATATTTTATTGCTTCCTCAGGCGCTCTATAAACAATAATAATAAATTACATATTACCAAAAAGTTGGTAACGGCATGTAAACAAACATCAAATATCATACATAACAAAATATACAATATTAATCTCGTCTACGTTGTTTAAGCCTTGCCAGGAAGAAACAAATTTCTAAAAATGTATTCGGGAGTGAAAAATATTCACCAGACTTAAAATTTCTGGTGCATAGGGTGAAGATAACTGCACACCTTAGGCGCAAAGCGCTGAGGCATGTTGTGATTTTGGTTAACAATGAAAACCCGTTGATTTCAAGTTTAAATTCATTTTCATATTAATTTTATACCGTTAAATGGTGAATATATATATGAACCGAAATAAAGATAAAACAATGAGGGGGATAGCCAATATGATGAATAAAAAAAATGTTTTTTTTTTTTTGCTTTAAATTAAAGTTTATACATTCAAAAATATGTATAAAACTTTAGATCAAAATTTTGAAAATTTTCGGAGTTATAGTCACTTAAGTAAAAATCGGAAGACTAAACGTTTTTGTTCAGGACTCCGACGAGAATGTCGAATCTGCTGAAAATCGAATTGAAAGAGTCAATAATAAGATTAAAGAAGACATCGATACTACTGGAGATAAAGAGAAAAAACCCCCATATGGCCTAGGACTCGATAATTTAATGTAAGTTATCATGTGTTTGCCTTTGAAGATAGATATTTCCCTACCAAATTATGTTATCAGACTTATTAAATTATGTCTTAAAGAATCTGGCAAAGAATTTTCAACAAATTATATATTTCGAAAAAAATTTATTATGTACAGTCATCGTTATCTGTTGTGTTGAAACTTACTGTGCGACGGATCCTGTAAATTTATAAATTTTAGAAAAAAAAAATAAAATTAAAAAAACAGCCGCGCACAACCTACTTGAGATAAAAGGGGAAAGAAATAGAAAAGAAATAGACGGCGAAAGCGTCGGAGACAAGCCGGAGTAGAAGGGGAATGCAGCCGGGGAAATAGAGTAGTGGAGATAACCGTACTTCTACGCTCGCTGCTAGGCAGCGCCGAAGCGCGAGAACTGTCCCGAGTCAGAGAGAAGAAACAAGGGCTTATAACCGAATTTTACGCGCAGTTTCTGCAGATCAGCTTCCCGACCAGAAATTTAAGTTCGGCGGTGGTTCGTTTCGAATTAGGCATGCCGAATTCCAAGTTCGCGCCGAACCAGGAAGCCAAAGTTGGCCCACGTCCCGGAAGTAACGCAGTCGCGAGTTTGGGCCTAACTTGGCTTCCGACTTAGGCGGTGGTTTGGAAACCACACTTGCTGGTGACTATCCAAGCCTCATTCGGTCCGAATTTGGCTACCTAACTAGGCAGCAATTCAGAAACTAAATTCGCACGGAAGAATCCAAATTGAATCCTTTTTTTGTTTTTAGCTATTTTTATTATAAAGCAAAAATTAATAATAATGAATGCTTATTTTTTTTTAATTTACTTTTTAAATTTTAAATATAAATATCGACTTTAGGACGAAATTTTTTAAATATTAAGTAAACAAAAAAATTTTTTTTTTTTTTTTTATTTAGTATTATTTTTTTTATATTTTCGGTCATTTTTTTCGCTTTTTAGGGTTTTTCTTACTATGAAGAAGTTTTTTTTTGATTGGTCGATTTTATGGGTCAAGGGGGGAGGAGATGATGGAGTTAGATACATTAGTCACACACAACACTTAAATTTACCTCACACTTGCCTTAAGAATAATTATAATTAATAATTATTAATTATTAAAAATTTTACATGTCGAACGCGAGACTCGAACACTGTACCCGACGCACGAGAGCCCTATACCATACCGCGACGCTACGCCGATGATGAGCGACCTCTTGCCTCAAGATACTTATAAGCCCGACACTTCGGCAAACATTCGGTTACCGTTGCAACGGTCGAGTTAGGAATTCCGATATTATACCTAAGTGAGGACTTGCCACAGACTTACCTAGTCAAGTTTCATTTTGATAGACCAAGCTTCAGAATACAGGTTGCCGTTATTTCATAACAGTTTGGCAATCCATGACATACCGAACTTAGGCATTTCCACTGTTTTGCCTAAAGAAGCTCGATCGTGGTATGCCAAGTTTCGGTAAACCTTTGGTTACCGTTATTTCATAACAGTTTGGCAACCCATGAAATGCCGAACTTAGGCATTGCCATAGGTTTTCCGAAGTGAGTCCGAACTTGGTGAACCAAACTTCGGTAAGCCTTTGGTTACTGTTATTTCATAACAGTTTGGCAATCCATGATATACCGAACTTAAGCATTTCCACAGGTTTGCCTAAGTAAGCCCGAGCTTGGTGAACTAAACTTTGGTAAGCCTTTGGTTACCGTTATTTCGTACTAATTAGGCAATCTATGATATCCCGAACTTAGGTATTGCCACAGGTTTGCCTAAATGAGCCCGAGCTTGGTGAACCAAACTTCGGTAAACCTTTAGTTACCGTTATTTCGTACTAATTGGGCAATCCATTATATGCCGAACTTAGGCAGTGCCAAACTATTACGAGATTACATCGAATGTGGAATTCTTTTGGCATACCAATGTTCGGCTTGCCTAATTTAAAATAAATAAGATTCGAATTGGGCTAGCCTAAATTCGGAAAGCCAACTTCGCCCCGAACTGATTTTTCGGCATACCTCACTAAAATTCTAGTCGGGTAGTTACTGTTCGGTAAGCTTTTGGTTACCGTTATCTCGTACCAATTTGGCAATTCATGGTGTACCGAACTTAGGCATTGCCACAGGTTTGCCTAAATGGGCCCGAGCTTGGTGAATCGAACTTTGATAAGCCTCTTTGGTTGCCGTTATTTTATAACAGTTTGGCAATCCATAACATACCGAACTTAGGCATTTCCACAGTTTTGCCTAAAGAAGCTCGATTGTGGTATGCCAAGTTTCGGTAAACCTTTGGTTACCGTTATTTCATAAAAGTTTGGCAACCCATGAAATGCCGAACTTAGGCATTGCCATAAATTTTCCGAAGTGAGCCTGAACCTGGTGAACCAAACTTCGGTAAGCCTTTGGTTACTGTTATTTCATAACAGTTTGGCAATCCATGTTATACCGAACTTAGGTATTGCCACAGATTTGCCTAAGTAAGCCCGAGCTTGGTGAACCAAACTTTGGTGAGCCTTTGGTTACCATTATTTCGTACTAATTAGACAATCCATGACATGCCGAACTTAGGTATTGCCACAGGTTTGCCTAAGTGAGCCCGAGCTTGGTGAACCAAACTTCGGTAAACCTTTGGTTACCGTTAACTCGTACTAATTAGGCAATCCATGATATGCCGAACTTAGGCAATGCCAAACTATTACGAGATTACATCGAATGTGGAATTCTTTTGGCATACCAATGTTCGGCTTGCCTATTTTAAAACAAATAAGATCCGAATTGGGCTAGCCTAAGTTCGGAAAGCCAACTTTGCCCCGAACTGATTTTTCGGCATGCCTCACTAAAATTCTAGTCGGGTAGATACTCTTTCGATGATTTCTGAAATTTAAATCTTGGAAATTACTAAAGTATCAAAAAAAATTCTGGTAGCAGTATATATATTGTTGGAATTATTAGTGAATTATTCGAAAATTTTTGAATTATTCGTCGAATTTCGAATAATTCGAATTATTCCATTTGAATCGAATGTTAATATTTAATTCAATTCGATTCGAACGATATTCGCACACCCTTATTGGTTTGCAATAAGAAACTGGATTTGTTTATTATCTTTTATGAATAAATTTAACTTTAGATTTAAATTCTGCATTATGATTTGGTTATTAATAGTTAGTTGTAAGTTATCTGTGTGGTGCGATCCAAGATCCTGGACTACGACGAGCTAGAGCACGGGGAAGTCGTGTGAGAGCACGACGAGGTATTAAATCTTTCCGCAACGTCACAACTGTAATGGTATTTTACTTAAATTACTAAATTGCTGTTAAAACGATAGGGTGAAGAAATATTTATTTTCCTATGTATGTGGAGATTTCATAGATCAATCCACCAGAATATATAATTAGACTCGATTAATATTATTTAAGACTGATTGATTTTTGATTATTTTAATTTGAGACTCTTTTAACATTATTATAAGCTAAATATCCTTTTTGATCATGGTTGGGATTGATTCAGATTTGCATGAGTTCTATGAGAATTAATTGAGGCGAGATGTTTTGACCCGGAATGTATGATTTCACATTGAACTAATTTTTGGTCAGAAGATCGCAGAATTTCAAATTTAATTGCACTATTCTGTACATATAAGAATCTCATTTCTTCTTATATGATAAAGTTGTTAAAAGTGTGAAGGACAATTTTTTTGAAAATGTATATAAATGAAAATGCGGTCTAGTTAACAAAAATATATTTTTTTTTAATATTCTAGTGATCATTCGATGGTATCTTCTTTAGTGTTCATTAATAAATGGTTATGAAGTCTTAAATAGGTCACTGGGTCTCCGTAAGAAACAATACTGACGCTGACTAGAAAAGAAATAGGAAATAGCACTGTTTCTTTCGTTGCTATAATCCAGGCTCTTACATGCGTGCTATCGTTTAGCACGGATGTTTAACCATAACGGTAATATTTGGATTGAAAAAAAATTAATCTATGGAGATCATGCATACGATTTGCATTCATTGAAAATCATTAATTGCTAAAAAATGACTTAATTTTATTTAAAGGTCGTATTGGTATGATTAAAAAATAAGAAAACCTATTGGATCTGGAAGTTATTTCAGGAATTTTATTCCTGTGTACGTCCCTCCCTGCGCCTAGTGTTGGCAACAGATTCACACTCGGTGTGTTTCATAATTTTACTATTTTGTATTAATATTATTAATTTATCTACTGTATATCATTTATCACTATTTATATTTGATAAATTATGTATTATTATTATTAGTTCTTAAGTATTAATTTTGACATTTATTTCAGAAAATTGTATTGGAATATTTATAATTTTATTATTTCATCGTATATTGATTATTGGTAATAAGTCGTAGCCCTTGCTCGCACGGGTAATTCCCTGAAGTATCGATTCTGAGCACAGGGATCAGTAATTTTGGTAAACGACTTGAGAGGCCCTCGTGATCGGAACGAGGTCTCGGAGTTTTTGGTAAAATAAAAATCGGGAGACACGCGGTAACCCGCAAAGTGTAAGAAGTGTGGATCTGGCACCTTCGTTCGAGTTCCCTTTTTTTTGGTGAGTACTCACAAGTTGAGCCATTTTATTAACCACGTACCGCGTTGTCTCCTGGCGAACAAATTGGTATTGAATCGGTATTAATTATTTGAGTCAGCCAGTATTTATTTATTTTTTTATTATCTTTTGTCGAGATAACCTGACTGGGGATTTCAGGTATATCTCTGTTCAATATTATTAGATATAATTTCTATTTTGTAATCAACGTCGTCATAAATAAACGGTCTACTCAGAATTTAGATTAATAATTAACATTTGTACGCGGCAAGATTATTATTATTACTGTTATATAGTCCATCCGGCTAAGAAATTCGGCACTGGACTTAGTTTTAAGTAATTTCTGGTCTTTTGAATAAATAATTTATTTGTTTTATTATTAATATTTGCTGATTGATTAATCATTTAATTTACGTAAATTACTTCCTCTTTTCTTTCCTAATATTAGTCTATTATTTATCTTCCCCTGAATACCTGCAGATTGGCCCTGAAAATCAAAGGGTTTGTTGTTTCCCTAGTTAAAAAATAACTGGCGTCCAAAATCGTGCACTAACCTAGCCTGAGGAAAAGCTGCGGATTTCTTGGGAGGCGATAGTCACCTCCCAAGTCATTTTTTTGTTTATTTAGTTTTTTTTATCAATTATTGGGCGACCTGGACAAAATTACGTGTCCACTAACCACTCCACTGTCAGCTGGATCATAATTTTTGTTACAAGACGTTTTTTGAAGAATTTTTGAACTGTGGTCTTTTAATATCCGAACAAAAACAGTTTCACTGTGAAAAATCGCGCCAAGCCCACATTCACAAGACTAGTAAAAGAAAATTTTTTTTTCCTTTACAAAAAGATATAGAATAGAAAAAAAATCTAAGTAGCCGATATGATTGTAGATGATTTTCGGAAATTTAAAAAAATTTTGTTGGAAATATAAAAATTAAGAGAACCAATTTTGGAACGTACTTGGTGTGCGTGGTTGTAGAACATTTTACTTTTTATAAAATTCGTAAAATCTATCTACTAGGACTTGAAAAAATTTGAAGTACACAAAGACGCACACGATGTGAAAATTTCACACAGAAAAAAAAATGTTCTTGAATCAAGTACATAATTTTGAAGAACTTTATCTTCTTGATTTGAAGAAAAAAATTCTTAAACTAAGAAACTAAAATTCTTAAACTAAAATTTTTACTTGGTTTAAGTAAATTTTACTTGATTCAAGTAAATTTTTCGTCTTGATTCTAGAGAATTACCCTCTTCAAAATTATTTTCTTGGTTCAAGAATTTTCCTCTTAAATCAAGTTAATTTTTTTTTCAGTGCAGCACACCCTGGCATGTGTAAATGCAGGCTGTGAAATATCTTTTTCTAACTGTAGTTTCTCATCTATTGGAAGATAACGACACATTCTCGTTTTATATGGTCTATGGCATGTCACTTTCTCCATAAGAAAAAAATTAGGATCTAAAAATCTGGGTCGCTATACCCGTGTACAAAAAAGCGTCATGAAAATATCCCAAGCTAGGAGCTCCAAAGGTGACACAATTTGTGACTATTTTGTAATACCAAATGAAAAATCCAAAATAAATGAGTTAAGCATTTTTAAACTCACATTGAAGATTTTTTTAAACTTACGTCATTTTTTCAACTCATTTTGCAAATCGTATCGACACGTTTATAAAAAAAAAATTTATTCTTACGAATTTAACTTTTCAAGACCAACTCAAAAACATGACCTGTTTTGACTCGGTCAGATATTATAAATAGAATTTAATTTGGAACATTTTTGTGACTATTTTGGGACATTTTTGTGACGGTTTCGGAACATTATTGGAATTTTATTTGAAAAAATTTTGGAGCCTATTTAGAACGCTTTTGTGACTATTTTGGAATATTTTGTGACTTTTTTAGAATATTTTTGTGTCAGGATACTGATCAATTCTTAATAAGACGTGAATTCGACAAAAAAATTTTGGAGTATTATTGAAATTTTTGTGATCTCTCTGGAAGTTTTTGTAATGAAGACTGTCCACTGCTTAACTACCTCTGATTTTAACTTTCATTGTATTCCGAAATATCTCTGTTGATTTAGTATGACTCTTAAGAGAGTGGTGATTATTTTTTAGAACCAAAATTTCTTTTCATGTTAAAGAAGGTTACGAATATTAGTGATTGCTCTAAGCTTCAAATTATCGTTAAGTTATAGTATTGGCCCGGTAGGCTGGAAGTGAGAATTCGCCCGATGAGGCACGGGTCACGAGTTTATGCGTACATTACACCCGTGTAGATATTTCACATGCACGGGGCACGGGTACGAACACGGATACAATGTATGATAGACCCGTGCCCCGTACCTCATCGGGCGAATTCTCACACTCCACACTTATTTATATTTTGCAGTAGATACTAAGTTATCAACCCTCTGCACAAAATATTCAAAAATAGTCACAAAATGTCCCAAAATAGTCACAAATATGTCCCAAATTATTCATAAACATGTCCCAAAAATGTTTCAAAGAAGTCACAAAACTATTCCAAAATAATAAAATACTAAAATAATTACAAAAATGATTAAAAATAGTAACGAGTGTTCTAAAAAAAGTCACAAAAATGTTCCAAAATAGTTACAAAAATGTTCCAAATTAAATTCTATTTATAATATCTGACCGCGTCAAAACAGGTCATGTTTTTGAGTTCGTCTTGAAAAGTTAAATTCGCAAAAATAAATTTTTTTTTTTTAAATGCTTTTTTTTTTTATAAATGTGTCTATACGATTTGCAAAATGAGTTGAAAAAATGACGTAAGTTTAAAAAAATTTTCAATGAGAGTTTAAAAATGCTTAACTCATTTATTTTGGATTTTTCATTTGGTATCACAAAATTGTCACAAAATAGTCACAAATTGTGTCACCTTTGGAGCTCCTAGCTTGGGATATTTTCATGACGCTTTTGTGACATCTTTTTTTTACACGGGTAGTTTGCGCTAGTGAATTTTATTAATCTTAAATAGAATTCATAATTATCAATGACCATAATTAATTAATATCGGTAATATAAGATGTAAAGTATTATTAAAGGAAAAGAAGGTATGTAAAATTAATAAAATTTTGCAACCTCAAAGTACTGTTCTGCTTACAGTAAGCATACTCGGTAGTTTAACGCTCCGTTTTCAACGGATTTGAACGGGGCTTGGCGTCAGACTCTACCGAGTCTGTGGATAACCGATCATGAATGTACAGAATGAATTTCCATGACGAAAAACATTGGTTTCTAATAGTAATTTGATTTTTTTAAATCAAACTGGAGATGATAAGCTCAAAAATTTTACAATTTTAAGTTGGAAAATTATTTACTTAATAACAGTATAATTTATGAGTTCAATTGCCATATAGATCAATTGTACGTTAGTCAAATATCGTATTACTATAAATACTGTAAATCTAATACATTATTAAATTGTGGTTCTGGAATTCTGGAATTGGTAACTATAAAATATCTTGTTAGTAGATTTCAGAGAAACCTAACCATTGCATTGGTCCTCATGACGGACCATCCAAAAAATATTGCCATTTTCTCACTCAGTTTGTCGAGCTGATTCAGAAAATACCTATGGTTCAAAAGTTTATATATATTTATACGATAGAACGTGGCTTCTCACGACGATAGCGTTTTCGATTAATTATCGATCCTTTTCAAACTCAACATGCTTCATTTATCGATAAATAACTAAGGTCACGTTTGAAGATGAGCTTAATTGGCCGAAAAGTTTAGAAATGACGGGATGTCAACATTTTCGAAATCCTAAAAATTCATATTTTTTCACGTTTTTCCTTAAATAACTTTTGAATGCGATATCTTATCGGATTTCTGATAATTGGATTTGAAAGTTCTTTAAATTAGCTTTAATTTCCATATCCGAATGTATGTTTAGATCTAAAATTACCTAATCAGTTCAACATCATTTTATGAAATTTACTATTGCATTCGTTTCCGAAAATGTTTTGATTTTTTATATAATGTTTTGCGTTCTATAGGTCGACGATCGAATGTCGAATTCAAGTAAATTTCAAAAAATGAAACCGTTATAGCTAATGTTATCATAAATTCATGATTTTTGAAGTGTTTTCCTAAATAACTGTGGAACTACGCATGATAAAAAAAAAAACTTCTGTACTTAAATAAGTATGAACAGAAGTTTTGAAAATTAAACTTTGGAAATCTACTTCCATTTTGATTGCCGAATGGTCGTTTTTTTATAAATTGTATTTGTTTTTATATTTACTGGTTAAATAACATTTTAAAGGATAAATTATAAATCGATTATTATAATTTATTAAAATTTCAAGTATATTATTATTAATTCGCGTGCAATAAGTGTGATATCCGCACCCACATTAACATTTGAATAACTGATTATTATCTAGAAGATTTATTTACAGCTGAATTATAGTGAGCTTAAACAACTATTTACGATTGAAATAACAAAGAAAAAAATAGATGTTTAAAAAATCTTTCATAAGTAATAAAATAGTAATCTACATCTTTTCACCGATAAAATTGTAAATTTTTGACAGTTTAAGAAGTTATAATTTAAATTCGGTTGTTTGAAACCAAGTTTATTTTTTTATATTTTAACCAGATAAAAACCACTTCTAGTTCGGGCTCATGAATGTATTACTACGATAAATAAACTATTGTGCAATCTCATCAGAATTTCGATTTTGAAAACCTAAACGTATTTTTTTAAGCTCCTTAAGCTTGAGTTAAGCTTGATTTCAGGTCTGAAAACTAAATCGTCTTCAAATTTTTATTCTAGTTCTGCTGGAAAAATACATAGGCAAAAATATAAATAAACATAATTATATATTCAAATGAATCGATTTTACAAGGATTTTCACCTAAAAGTGAACATTGTAAATATCATTACATATGTAAGTTGCTTATACTATTAATGGGGTTCATACATGTTGAATATATACTTTTAAATATGAAAAAAAAAATTTTTGCTATTGAAAGCTCACTATAAATGGCGATTTATAATCTTAAAGAAAACATTTATCTATCGAATTTTTTGTTGATTGCAATTTTTTTTTGCATATATCAAAAATATATTCAGCATATACTCACGTTTAAATGTATATATATATATATATATATATATATATATATATATATATATATATATATATATATATATATATATATATATATAATTTTCGGTGAGGATTATAATATTATATGCAGGAAATTTCTCTTTCAAGTATATTATTACGGTTAAATTAAAGGGATGTGCTTACAATATGTGTCCGTAGTTAGACGATCGATTGTGTCTTGCTTGAGTTTACTGTTTTTTTTCCCCATATTCGTTGGCGTCAATAAATTTCTTTTTTTACAATTCCTTTTTTTCAGTTACCCTCAATTTGCTCTGACCTAGTATAACTTGAATTATATAACTTTTATATTTTATATAATATTATTATTATTATTATTATTATCAGTTTCTCTTGAGCTGTTGACAATTTTGAATCCAAAATTGTCGTATTTATATAGTATGAAAAATATCAAAGTTTTATTTCAACTGTGATATATCCCTGCGACTTATAAGTTCCTCCAAGTATTTTATTGTTTATTCACTATCGTACGATGTGTAGAATCGTCTTCAGGCTTTAACCTCACCTGCTGAAAACAAACATAATAATAATTATGATTTTAACTAGCCTTTTAAATGTAATTATAGAAAATCGATAAAACCAAAAAAGCTGTCGAAATAAACATACATGCCAAACAATTTCGATATTGAGGTATAGGAAACTTGTTTTAGAATGTACCGGTAAAGCAAAAACAAAAAAAAGAATAATTTTGTTATTGGTTCGTTTACGAAATACACCTTAGTTCATAATTAAATTGACAAATATTTTATCTAATAATTTTTTTTTATTGAAAAGAAAAAAAATCTTACGTTTACATCACATCGATTTTTAGAAGCAACATTTGAATCATTAAATAAAGAACATGTACAGAAAAACAAACACACAAATGTCAATACCATGAAAGCGTATATGTAGAGTATGTTATACTATACTTAATAATACTTAAATGTTCCTTTGTCGTAATTTATATTCTGAATCATTTACCCCAAGTTTCACGAACTAGTGGTTGTATAGCTAAAGCTAGATAAAAGTTTTGTCTCTAGTTCATTTTTAAATACGTCAACAATAGACATTTTTAATTTTGAAGAATAAATTTGTATTTTAAAATTTAATGATTAGTCTTACAATTACTATTGGCAAAAACTATGATTTTTTTCCGAGAAAATTTGTGTTATAAATAAAATTGAGATCTTGCAAAGATAAAAACAAAAATTGTAGTAATTAGCTTCACCGCGTGCACCAAATTTTCCGTCCTTGGCCTACTACCAGGACCTCGATCGCTTACACGGGGTGTGACTCTTTTGCAAAAGCATATAATAAATTAACATATGAATCTATAAAACTTCTTTGCGAAAAATTCAATTTCTACCTTATAATATAAAAAACAATTATGAATTATAAATTAAAATTGTGAATTCTTAAAACATTTAGTGATTTTTAAATAAGTTATAAGTTAAAAGTAAGCAAAATTCACAAACCTGAGTTAATATAAAACAATGTCCACTTATAATTACTATAACCTTCACAATTAGTTGATTATAAAATATAAATACAATAAAACGAGTGTTTAAGAGGTAAACATGATGTTAATAACTTTAGCTACATTCATGAAAAATATCTCTTGATATAATCATGTAGATTTTCATTCATAAACAGTTATATGTATATTCTTCACTCACTTTATTTTTACTCCAAATTAAAAGAAACAAACAAGGCATATTATACAGAAGTGAATCCGTCATGACGTTACGATTCCCGGCGTCATACTGGCTGGTTAAATCTATATAAGTTAACCAGTGATAGTGGGCATTTGGTTGGTGGTTCGAAGGACCGAAAGACTAAGAGAAAATTTATTGACAGCGCACGCGCTATAATATTTCAAGCAAATATACTACACAAATATAACTGCATATGATATGTCAGTTGCAAAATTATTTTATTACTGTTAACTATTTTTTATGTCTGAAGCTCCTCTAGAACAAAGCATCTAATATTACACTATGATTAAATTTATTAATTCATGCTCCAATTTTGGGAAGAATTTTTTCTTTTTAAATAGTAAAGGTAAAGGTAATTAATAGGATAATAATGGACCGGAAATAGGTAATATTAAATATCTGGACCATTCTTCGGCTTGAAGTATTATAAAAGACTAAATTTAACCACAGATTATTATTTTAATGCGGGCAATGTTACGGGATAATTTATGGTAGGGTGAGAAAAAAAACGTTTTTTTTTCAAGGCTCGTATAAGCATATGTACACGCATAAAAATGATTTTGTTGAAATAACAAAAGACGGGATAGCTGAAAAATATCTTCTGGTAACAAATGAGTTTAGTTATAGTAACAAATCCATTAATCGCATTAACAAAATGTTTCAAGTTGTACTGACAAACCAGTCTGTTAAATGACCAAATCAATTTGTTAACAATATTGTCCTAACGAAATCATTTTATTGCAATAACAAAACTAATTTGTTGCTAAAATATTTTCCAAATCAGATATCACTGATTATAGCATATTTTTAAATTATGGATTATTATAAAATTTAATGTAAATTTATTTGTTATTTTAATAGAATAATTTTACTGTTTCAACAAAAAAATTTGTTATACCAACTAAATTATTTTGGCGAATCTACTTAAAGATTTTGCTATAGTAACCAAATTGTTTTGTTGTTATAACAAATCAATAACTTGCTATAACGTAAATTTTGTTATTTTAACATATAATTTGTTATCCCTATGCTAACAAATGCATTTGTTACTAGACCATATCTTAGGTTATTTTAACAAAATTTTTTTCTGCGTGTACATTTGCTACATAAATTCATTTATGACATAATATTTTAATAGCACTTTCCAAATATTAGTCAATTGAAAAATTTTTCAAGGGTGATTGAAATTAAAAAAAATTTATATAGTTATTCAAAATTCTTTCAAGCCGGCAAATAGAAGAATAACTAGACTAAAAAAAAATCTTGAAACGAAAAAATTTTCTTTGAAGAATTTCACTATCTTGAATGAAAAAAAAAGTTTTTAAATGGAAGACAAATTTTTTTAATCATAGAAAAATTTTTTATTTTAGTTTAAGATTAATTTTGAAAAAATGTGTTTCAGATGTAATAATTTCGAGTGACCCCAAATATAAATATCAGAGTTTTTAATTTTTTCCTTCAAATTTATTAAATCAAAGTTAAAAAGACAATTATTATACTGTAACAATGCATTTTGGATATACTCGTGCTCGTGGAAAAACCTTGTGTACCGGCCTTCGTCAGTTTCATTTTTAGGCATTGGGTAGCACTGTCAGTTCGAGTTGGTAGTCTTGGTTATCGGAGTGGGGAGCTCAGGGCCCTTCTACAGTCAGTTAAGCTGGTCGTCAGGCAGTCGATCTTCGAGCGTACGACCAGGAGGATCTCCGAAGGAGCCGAGGGGCAAATTACCAACAAGATGGAGTAACAAGCTTATGTGTTGGTCTAATGTCGAATAAATTCAATTAATGATTATTCAAATGAATATTTATTCAATTATTATTGTCGTTTGTTATAATAAAATCTTTGAGAAATTTTTAAATTATAATTTTTTGTTCTATGAAAATTTTTTGTGAAAAAATTTTTGAGCGAGAATTTTTTGCATGAGATATATTTTTGATAGGAAATTTTTGTCGTGAGAAATTATAACGGATTAATAAAGATACGGAGCCCTGGTCAGAAGATCACATAACCTGATCAGAATTAACTGTTTTAGTACTAAATAAATTTTGATTGAAAACTATCGAGATAAAAAAGTATTCTTAACTCAAGGAATTTTATCTTCACTCAAGAAATTTATTTAGTTTTGCCAACAAACACCGAAAATTTCTTGACCGAAGTAATAGTATATTACACTACAAGGGCAGAAAGTTGAGATTCCTGCACTGTGCGCCATGTGCCCGAGGCGAAGCCGAGGGCATCATGGCGCGCAGTTCAGGGCTCTCAAGTTTCTGCCCTTGTAGTGTATACTAGTTTTCTTGCCATCCAGTCGAAAGTACGCAAAAAATTGCGATGAAACAAATAGATGCCTGCCCCTGACATTTGCGGCACGAGCGAAGCGAGTGCTGTTGGTCGGGGGGGGGGGGGGGGGGCATCAAATATACCTGTCAATAAAGATATTAATTTATAATCTATCATATTACTACTTTCTTTTGAGAAAAGATCTTAAGTTAATTAAATAAATTTAAAATTATAAATATATTATAAATTAACTCTGATTTTAGAAATAAAAAAAAAAAATAGAAACATGAAATAATAATCGTAAAATGCATAGAAAAAAAAATTAAGAAAAAAATCTGTTTGTGTATTTTTTCAAATAATTATTTGTTTAATAATGAATTTATTTATTTGAGAATATCTATCAGAATAAAAAATTTTTAATATGTCGCCATTTCTTTTTAAATCCGAATTTTCCAAATCCCCTACACGGAAAGAAAAATATGGGAACTATTCCCATAATTTTATGGGAACAGTTCCCAGGCAATTATAGGAACTGTTCCCATGAATTATAGGAACTGTTCCCATGAATTATAGGAACTGTTCCCATAATTATAGGAAATTTTCCCATAAAATATGAAAACCATTCCTATAATAGTATAAGAATGATTCCTATAGCATTATGGGAACCATTCCCATAATAGGGGAGGGTGGGGTAAGATGGCTCCCTGGGGCATAACGGCCCCCCTTCAAAATTTGATCGAAAAATAATTTTTTTTTTTTAACCAAATTATCATAAATTTGATATATTGCATGCTTTAAGCGCAAAGCGCGCAGGTATGCTCTACTCTCTCCTAAAAATCGTGATTTCGATTAAAACGTGATTTTCATAATTTAAATGAAAAAAGTTATGGATAAAAAGCATATTGAAATGAATAACAGTAACTACAGAACACGTTAAGAAAATTTTCTTATCGATTAAATAAGATTTCTCAGAAAAAAACTCGTTTTTCTGATGAATTAAATGAATAAAAGCGTGGTATTCACGGGAGCACTGGGCTTGATAACACCACAACTTTGTCAAAAATCACTTTAACGATTTAATTTTTTTTTGTTTTATTCCTGAGGAAGTTTGTCATAACCCTTGTGAAAATTGCGTGTCAAAATAATTCCGTTTCGATACAGTTAATTTTTTTCGATTGTCAGTTCGGTGACTTTTTCTGCGATTTCAGCAGCCATTCACTCTTATAATTTAGATGAAAAATATGAAAATATACACAATAAGACAAACTGTTCGTAATGTGATTGGTCAAATATATCATAAGTATGAAAATATAGATAATTTCATACTAAATTCACACGCGCGCTTGCGCGCGCAATGTTTACTAGTATATATTATTTTTCATAAAATAGGATTGAAATAACTATATAAACAAGCAGAAACTATACATACATGATGGTATAATTACTAACTGCTTTATCATCTGTTAAAATTTTTCTTTAGCTCGACCTACAGAGGGGATAATACTACTTGCGAGAAAATTCAAATTAAAAACGAATAATTTTTGTTATGATCTAAATAATTTATGTATGACATGAGCGCTTAAGGCATGCTCATTTGGATTTTCCAAACTTTTTATAAATTTTTGAACTAATATAGGGGAACCTAGGGCATAACGGCCCCCCTCAAAAATTAGGTAAAAATTTTTTTTTCACTTTCCGTCAAGTTATGACCTCTATAATGTTTTTATGATATTTTGGGCCAATATGTGATATGTGGGGCATAATGGACCACTTGAAAAACAAATTGCAACGAAAAAAAAAATTTTTAACTTCCCGCTAAGAAATTCGAAGATTTTCAAAAATCGGGAAGTTATTGTTTTCACCCCTTTTTGCAAAAATCGAGCTTTCATCAGTTCTCGACGTTTTAAGGTCAGAGAAAGCTTCCCTGACTACCCCCGCGAGGTTGTCACTATGTCTGTATGTATGTAAATGTGTGTGTGTGTGTGTGTGTGTGTGTGTGTGTGTGTGTTTTTTTTTTTTTTTTTTTTTTTTTATCTTAGGGGGGGGAATTCTTTTTACGGATTCCAGGCATAGCTGTTCGGCCTGGATATGTGGCGACTCGACGCAGCGTCATACTAAAACTCAACGTTAACGCCCCTACCCACTAAACCCTTAACCCCTTTTCTTCTTTCCTCTAATCCCTCATGGAAACCGCCGTCAGGCATTACTTCGTGAGGGGAGGATCTAGCTACTGCTATTCCTTCTGGTGGCTAAGGTGTTATTTTTCCTTCCTTCTAGTTTCTGTCATTTGCCCTTTTTCTTTCAATGGAACGCAGCTCTGTAAGCACTTCGGTGGTAAACGTGCTTGTGGCGTTCCAGGCAGCTTCGGATGACAGCATTTCTTCTACTATTGACTCTGGTGTGATTTTCTTGTTCAGGATCTTCTCTAACTCATCACGCTGTGGGTTAAAACGAGGGCACTCAAAGAAAATGTGCTCCGCATTTTCAGCAACTCTTGGGCAAGACGGACACTCTGGGGAATTATCGTGCTTAAAGCGATAAAGGTACTCCCGGAAACAGCCGTGTCCTGACAACATCTGGGTCAGATAGTAGTTGGCCTCGCCGTGATTCCGGTTAAGCCAAACGTTAATCCTTGGTATGAGACGGTGTGTCCATCTCCCTGTTGTCGCGGTGTCCCACTGCGATTGCCATCGTGCGATGCTGTTCTGCCGTTCTTCAGCTCTGAGTTCCTCGGCACTTAGTGTGGTTGACCTCTTTCGTTGGTAAAGGTTCCGTCTTTCCTCAGCTAGAACTCTAAGCGGCAGAGTTCCGGAAATGACACACACTGCTACTTCTGATATCGTGCGGAATGCACTGGCTAGTCTTACAGCGCTCAGTCGATATACTGGTCCAGCTTTTCTCCATGATTCTTGCAACTTCAGCGCGTCTGCCCAAATGGATATTCCATATGTGAGCACCGATGTGACAACTGATGATAGTAGTAGTCTCCCTGCTCTGCTTTGGCCCTCCGACGTTCGGCATCAATCGTGCGAGACTAGCCCTCACTACTGACGCTTTGGCACTGACGTGTTCCACTTGCTGTTTAAAGTTGAGACGGGCATCAAGTATCACTCCCAAATATCGGATGTAAGATTGTGATGTGATTTCTTGTTCGCCGACTTTCAGCTTGATGGTCTCTAACACTTTTCTGCTGGATATAAGCACTGCCTCAGTTTTGTGTGTAGCCAGATGCAGGTTTACCGTATTCATCCACCGATGGACTTGCTCGAAGGTGATGTCGAACATGTTGTTAATTTCGTCAAGGTGTTTAGCGACGATTACTACGGCTACGTCGTCTGCATATGCTACGAGTTTTACACTTCTTGGCAATTTCAATCTCAATAGGCCATCGTACATGATATTCCACAGCAGTGGACCAAGTACAGAGCCCTGGGGTACACCTCCTGTAATATCGTACTTTTTTAGACCATTCTTCGTGTCGTATTTAAGAACTCTATCGGTGAAATAGCTGGCCACTATTCTACACAGGTATTCTGGAACGTTTTTCTCTCGAAGAGCTTGCATGATGCAGTTCCAGTTGGCGGAATTGAAGGCGTTTTTAATGTCTAATGCCGCCACCAAGCAATACTTCTTTGTGCCACCCTTCCATCTGGTTCCTGCGATCGCTTCTTTAGCCGTGCTAACAACCAGATTGATCGCGTCCAGGGTTGATCGTCCTTTCCGAAATCCATACTGGTTGTCTGCCAGGAATGGGTCGACTACTGCATCTATTCGTTGATGAATTATGCGCTCAAGTATCTTACCCGCCGTATCTAGCATGCAAAGTGGTCGGTAAGATGACGGTTCTTCTGGTGGTTTCTTCCCTTTAGGTAACAGTACCAATCGTTGCTGTTTCCACTTACGAGGAAAAGTCCCTCCTTGAGGCATGCATTATAAGCGTCTAGGAATAATGTTGGAGCTGCCTTTATGATGGTTTTCATAGGCTAAATTAGGGATTCCGTCCAATCCCGGCGCTTTATTATTCCCTACACGGTTACAAGCCTCCAGCAGTTCTTCTTCAGTGACAGGTGGGATGTCGTCCAATTTGCCTGGCGCCAACTGGTAATCGTAGTTGCGTTGCTGTGGAAACAGTGCAGTGACGATTTTCTGAAGAAGTTGAGGACACGTAGGTGATGGCATTTGTTGTTTTTTCAGGTGGGTCATAACCACCTTATAAGGCCTACCCCACACGTCTTTATCCACCTCGTATATAAGCTCTTTCCAGCATCTTCTTTTGCTCTCTTTGATGGCTTTATTCAGTTCACGACGCGCCTTTTTGTACTCTGCGATCAGCTCCACTGAGTTGGGCCGTTGATAGCCACGCTGAGAGATTCTTCTTTTCTTATGACACTCTTTACGGAGGACGCTGATGTGGTCGTTCCACCAATGCACCGAAGGTCTCGAATTTATGCCACGTTTACGAGGCATACTGGCATCACAAGCATGTGTTACTCTCCTCATCAGGTCCTTAGTCTGTTCTTCTGCACATCCAGTGTTGATCGGATCACCATCGAGGGCTATTAGTAATGCTTCTGGGTCAAAAGATTTTACCTTCCAACCAACGATGTTAGACTGCTTGACTGGTCTCTTGGGGTTCTGGTCGCTTGATATTTCCCAGAATATCGCATGATGGTCGCTGGCAGTGTAGATGTCCAACACTTTCCAGTTGCAGTCGCCTCTGGCAAGGCTATTACTGACAAAAGTGAGGTCTACAATTGAGCTTGCGTCACCTTTGGTGTAGGTCGGCGTGTCACCACTGTTGAGCAAAACCACATCTAGTGTAGTAAAGGCCTCCAGTAGTGCTTTCCCTCGTGCGTTTGTATGTTTGCTGCCCCAGTCAACTGCCCAGGAGTTGAAGTCTCCGGCTATCGCTACTGGATGGTATTGCTTCGCATCTTCGGTTAGTCGATCCAGGAAATCAGTGAAGTCAACAATGGAGAGGCTAGGTGGTGCGTAGCAGCTATAGAAGCGGATGCCTTCTACTGATACTGCTACAAAGCCGGCATTGCTGTTGTCGACTGCATTTTGGAAAGAAAGCTTGCCACATGACCAGATGACAGCTTTGGATGTGCTGTCAGATTCCCAGGGTTGGGTACTCAGGTGTTTATATGGCTCTGCTATCAGTACCAAGTCCAGCTCTAATTCTCGCACAGATTGCATGAGCAGGTCATGCGCTGCTTCACAATGGTTGAGGTTGAGCTGCAATATCCTCATGCTTGTTTGTTCGTCAACTTCTGGAGCGCCTCCTGATATACCGGGCATCTGTAGGTGCCGGCATGGTGAGCCACGTCCTTCGCTCCTTGCTGGTCAGCACATATTGCACACTTGGCAGAATTTTTACAGTCCGCGATACGATGCCCTTCTTGTCCACATCTGATGCAGAGTTTAGATCGGTCTACTTGGCTTTTACATTGGGGCCCAACATGTCCAAAATGCCAGCATTTAAAGCATTGGATAGGTCTCGTCGTCGCTTTGATTCGGCAGTTAACCCACCCGACATGGATCTTGCCGGTTCCTTCCACTAATTTTCGCGCGATAGTCATAGGTAAAGTGACTGCAGCCGTCTGCGTACCTCTGAAAGCCTTACGGATTTTTATTCCTTCCAGAGGTATCTCATGATCTTTTCCAACTTCCTCTTTCAGGGCGGCCTGGATCTCTTCCTTCGTCGTTTCTTCGTCGATGTCTCGAATCTCAATGGTCTTCTGTGGACCTTTACAGACTACCTTAGCATCGTCTTGAAGAATTCCTGTGATGGTCCTCTGCAAGGCTTGGCCTTTGTCAGCACTTTTCCTTGACAACGTGATCAGCATATCTCCGGTCATTGTCCTGCGGATCTTCTCGACAGTATTTCGAACCTGGTCTGCTGGGACATCACGCTTTATGCGGCGCAATATCTCGGAATACTTCTCGTTTTCGGCAGGGCGGATTATCAGCGCGTCAGGTCTGATCCATTTGCGCGATTTTTTCCGCTTAGGTTCCGGTCGTGGCTCCGTCGGCAATTGCTTTGGGAGGTGATCCTGCTCCGGCCTTCTCTTCTTCGATTCTACTTTTTGCCACGCGTCGACCTCCTTATTTTTGGCACTCCGTGCCGCCACTTCTTTCGGAGGACTTGGTTTTGTGTCCTTTTTCTTCATTACTTGGTTGACCGTTGGGTCAGGGGAGTTACGGTCTTTCCTCTTCCCAGACCTGACACCAGTGTCGCTTCTGTCTTCTGTTACAGATTCACCATCGCCTTCGGCACCGGTGTCCATCTCTTCGACGGTGTCTGCAGCAGGTTGTCTGCTCTTCTTCGGTGTGACATTGGGAGTTTGCCGTTGTTGTGCCTGCCATCCGTCATCAAGTGTTCTGAACCTTTGAAGGGCGTTGACTACGCCGGTTGTCTTCGTCTTGATCTCTTTGTGGATGTTGACTTTAGACTTAACAAACTCATGCAGCTCTCTAGTAAGCTTATCAAGGTGTTCCAGTGCTTGTGCCCTCTTCATCTCAGCGCTTGCTACGATAGCTGCTTGCTGGGCGTGAGCCCCGTTTTGACTCTTGTTTGTTTCCATATTTTTACTCATACTTTTTTGATTTACCAGCGCATCGTACGGAGTGGAGCGGGTTGCCATAACTAGGAACGGGTGTACCCTCGGAGATAGTACTCCTACCCCAGTTCCCTGAGGCCTAGCCGACACTTAGCCAGTCCCGGAATACACGGACGGACTAGACTCGCTCGGAGCGGTGAAGATTCCGATCTCTAGCACTCACTGCGTACTTCCTGATCAAGGCCCGAAGTGGCTGGCTCGTGATCCACTGCTGCAACCTTCACCTCGGCAGAGCAAGCTCACATCAGCCGTGGCCTGCATCGTCGGAAACTACGATACAGGTTCCGGACACTCCCAGTGAGTTACAGCAGGAACCAATCGTCTTGCTAGGTCAGTTAGTGTGACCAACCCATTAAAAGGGGAGTTTTGTCCACGGGAGCTTATTTTGTTTGGTTATTTTGCTTGGCTCCTACCCGCTGTACCTCATCAACTAAGAGATTAAGTGTCATCCAAGGACAGCGAGCGTTCTCCCATCCGCTCGGGGAGACGCGCCCGGTAGCAGTATCTCTTCTGCCCCGAGTGTGTGTGTGTGTGTGTGTGTGTGTGTGTGTGTGTGTGTGTGTGTGTGTGTGTGTGTGTGTGTGTGTGTGTGTGTGTGTGTGTGTGTGTGTGAAAGTATGTGAACCGCTTATAACTTTCGAACGGCTGGACCGATTTGATCGCGGTTGGTGCCATTCGAAAGAGTTCGACTGAACTTAGATTTTGAATACAAGTTGGACCGATTTGGACCGATAGATTTTGAGAAATCCTAAAAAAACTGTGAAAAAAAATTTTTTCAAATATGGTTTTTTTTTTAATAACTTTCAAACGGCTTGACCGATCGATTCCAAAAACTAATTAGTTCTTAACATCGAAAAACCACGCCAATCTCTACCAATCCGGTCAAAATCGGTTGATTCATTCGTGAGTTATCGTTGACAAAAGAAATCGAAAAAAGTGTTTTTTTTTTTTTTCGAATTACACCGAAATTTCCGGTCTGATCAATTTTTAACTTCCCGCTAAGAAAATCGAAGATTTTCAAAAATTGGGAAGTTATTGTTTTCACCCTGTTTTGCAAAAATCGAGTTTTCATCAGATCTCGACGTTTGAAGGTCACAGGAAGCTTCCCTGACTATCCCTGCGAGGTTGTCGCTATGAATGTGTGTGTGTGTGTGTGTGTGTGTGTTTTTTTTTTTTTTTTTTTTTAGGGAGGGGAATCCTTTTTACGGATTCTAGGCATAGCTGTTTGGCCTGGATATGTGGCGACTCGACGCAGCGTTATACTAAAACTCGACACTAACGCCCCTAACCACTAAACCCTAAACCCCTTTTCCTTCTTTCCTCTAATCCCTCATGGAAACCGCCGTCAGGCATTACTTCGTGAAGGGAGGATCTAGCTACTGCTCTTCCTTCTGGTGGCTAAGGTGTTAACTACCTTCCTTCTATCTTCTGCTATTTGCTCTTCTTCTTTCGGTGGAACGCAAGTCTTTAAGGACTTCTGTTGCAAACGTGTTGGTAGCGTTCCAGGCAGCTTCTAATGACAACATTGCTTCCACTAGTGAATCTGGTTGCATTCTCTGGTTCAGGAGCCTCTCTAGTTCTTCACGCTGTGGATCGAAATGAGGACATACAAAGAAGACGGGCTCCGCGTCTTCAGCAGCTCCTGGGCAGGACGGGCACTCCGAAGAGTCATCGTGCTTAAAGCGGTGTAGATACTCTCGAAAACACCCATGTCCCGACAACATCTGCGTAAGATAGTAATTGACCTCACCGTGATTCCGGTTAAGCCAAATGTCGATCCAAGGTATGAGACGGTGCGTCCACCTACCCTTCTCTGCAGCATCCCATTGTAGTTACCATCGGCCTATGCTCTTCTGCCGTTCTTCAATTCTAAGTTCTTCAGGGCTCAGTGCAGTTGACCTTTTTCGTTGGTAAAGGGCCCGTCTTTCCTCTGCTAGAACTCTAAGAGGTAGGGTTCCAGCAATGACGCACACTGCTTCTTCTGATATAGTGCGGAAGGCACTAGCTACTCGTAGGGCACTCAGTCGATATACTGGTCCAGCCTTTCTCCATGATTCTTGGGTTTCCAGTGCATCAGCCCAAATGGATATTCCGTAAGTGAGCACTGATGTGACTACTGATGACAACAGTAGCCTCCTGCTCTGCATTGGGCCTCCGATGTTAGGCATCAGCCGTGCGAGACTAGCCCTCACTACTGACGCTTTGGCACTGACATGTTCCACCTGCTGCTTGAAGTTGAGTCGTGCATCCAGCATCACTCCCAGATAACGGATAAATGGTTGTGATGTGATTTCTTGTTCTCCGACTCTCAACTTGATGGTTTCTACCGTTTTTCTGCTGGTGATGAGCACTGCCTCGGTTTTATGCTTGGCTAGTTGCAAGTTCATCATGTCCATCCACAAATTGACTCGTCTGAATGTAATATCAAATGCCATTTCTATCTCTTCGAGGTGCTTTGCGACAATCACGACAGCTACGTCATCCGCATATGCTACAAGTTTGACTCCCGTAGGCAATGCTATTCTCAGGAGGCCATCATACATGATGTTCCATAGCAGAGGACCTAAGACTGATCCCTGTGGCACTCCTCCGGAGATTTCGTACACTTCCGTACCATTCGTCGTGTCATATTTCAGGAGCCTGTTCGTGAAGTAGCTCGCTACTATTCTGCGAAGGTATCCTGGTATGTTTTTTTCCTTCTAGAGCCCGCATAACGTAGTCCCAGATAGCGGAGTTGAAGGCATTCTTGATGTCCAAAGCAGCCACCAAGCAGTATTTCTTCTTTCCACCCTTCCATCTCGTTCCGGCGATTGCATCCTTGGCTATATCAACAACCAATTTGATAGCATCCAGAGTTGACCGTCCTTTTCGGAAACCAAACTGGTTCTCTGCTAGGAGTGGATCGACTAAATCCTCTATTCTCTGATGAATTATGCGCTCGAATATCTTGCCGGCCGTGTCTAACATGCAGAGTGGTCGGTAGGATGACGGTTCTTTCGGCGGCTTTTTCCCCTTCGGAAGTAACACTAGCCGTTGCTGTTTCCACTTCTGGGGAAAAGTCCCTTCCTTCAGGCATGTATCGTAAACGTCCAGGAATAATGTCGGTGCTGCCCTAAGGATTGATTTCAGGGCAATATTAGAAATTCCGTCCAATCCCGGCGCCTTATTATTCCCTACTCGATTTTCTGCCTCTATCAACTCGTCCAACGTGATAGTTGGGATGTCTTCAGAATTGAGCTGCTCCAACTTGTAGGTGAATACCAGCTGTTGGGGAAACAACGTAGTAACAATCTTCTCTAGGAGTTGTGGACACGTAGGTGATGGCATTGGTTGGCATTTCAAGTGGGTCATAACCACCTTATACGGTCTGCCCCATGGATCTTTCTCGACTTCTGCGACCAGTTCCTTCCAGCAACGGCTTTTGCTTTCTTTGATGGCTCTGTTCAGTTCTCGACGGGCCTTTTTATACTCTGCCAACAGCTCTGCGGAGTTAGATCATCTGTAGCCACGCTGAGACTTTCTTCTTTTTTTAAAACACTTTGAGCGTAGAATGCTAATGTGATCGTTCCACCAGTGCACTGAAGGTCTTGAATTTATGCGACGTTTCCGAGACATACTAGCGTCGCAAGCCTGGGTGACTCTTCTCATTAGGTCCTTGGTCTTCTCTTCAGCAGTTTCTACGATGATCGGATTGCAGTCTAAGGCTACTACTAAAGCAGTGGGGTCGAGAGACTTAACTTTCCACCCAACCGCGCTAGTGCTCCTGTTGTCTCTTGTTAGTTTCTGGCCAGTTGATATTTCCCATAGTATCGCACTATGGTCGCTGGCTGTATAGATGTTCAATACTTTCCAAGAAAAACCTCTTCGAGCTAAGCAACTGCTGACAAATGTAAGGTCGACAGTTGAGTTTGCCTCTCCCTTAGTATACGTTGGCGTGTCACCGGTATTAAGTAGGATCACGTCCAGAGTAGCCATTGCCTCGAGAAGTGCTTTTCCACGTGTATTAGTGAACTTGCTGCCCCAGTCTGTTGCCCAGGAATTGAAGTCACCAGCTATTGCCACGGGAAAGTGTTTTCTTGCGTCCTCAGTTAGCCGATCAAGGAAGTCTTCAAAATGCTCATTAGAGAGACTAGGTGGTGCATAGCAACTGTAGAAGCAGAGGCCATCTACCCATGCTGCTACGAAGCCAGCTTCTTTATTGTTGACTGTTCTCTGAAAAGGACATTTACCGCAGGACCAAATGACGGCTTTGTTAGTGCTGTCAGATTCCCAGGGTTGGTTACTCAGATGTCTATAAGGCTCACTTATAAGTGCTACATCTGCCTCTAATTCGCGCACAGTTTGCATGAGCAGGTCATGCGCAGCCTCATAATGATTGAGGTTGAGCTGCACTATCTTCATGTTCTTGGCTTCGTTATCTTCTGGAACGCTTCTTGGAAGATGGGGCATCTGTTCGTGCCTGCATGGTGAGCCGCCTTTTCTACGCCGTGCCGTTCAAAGCACAGTGCACATTTAGCTGGATTTTTACAATCAGCAATTTTGTGTCCTTTTTTTCCGCACCTTATGCAGAGCTTAGACCGGTCGACTTCGCTTTTGCACTGCGATCCGAAGTACCCAAAGTGCCAGCATTTGAAGCATTGTATGGGTCTCTTCGTTGCTCTCATTCGGCAATTAGACCAGCCTATCCTTATTTTGCAGTTTCCCTCCAGTAATTTTTGTGCTGCAGCTGCTGGTAGTGACACTGTGGCTGTCTGTGTACCCCTAAAGGCTTTACGGATCTTGATTGCCTCTAGTGGGATTTCACAACTTTCTCCAGCTTCCCTCTTTAGAGCGGTCTGAATATGCTCTTTCGTCGTGTCGTCATCGACATCTCGGATCTCGATGGTCTCCTGTAGCCCTTTGCAAATCACTTTGGCCTCCTCCTTAAGGATGTCCGCGATCGTCTTTTGCAGACCTTGGCCTTTGTCAGTGCTCTTCCTCGAAATCGTAATCAACAAGTCCCCACTTCTGGTCTTGTGTCTATCTCTGATAGATTTTGAGAAATTTTGAGAAATCTAAAAAAAAATCGAAAAAAAATTTTTTTTGAAAGTGGTTTTTTTGGAATTACTTTTAAACGGCTTGAAGAGCTCAAAAACTTCGTAGGTGCAATTTTAAGCGCCCAGGTATCAACGGAATCAGCGGGAAGTTGCAGGGATGGCCTTTAGGGTCAACCGTTTTCCTAATTTTTTTTTAGTTCATTCGAGTATTCATTGTAATTTCACAATGATAAAAACATAATCGCAGGAAATAGCTTAAGGAGTTTCTATTATTCTTCAATTTTGTTAAAATGTTTAGGAATTAGTAAATATATTATTATGAAAAATTGACAAAATGAAGACAAAACTTTTCAACGGCTCTTACAACGGTGCATTGAAATTTGAAAGTAAGTCCTTCTAATAGATAAATAGATTTATTTTAAATGTGTAAATTTCAAGGTCAGTTCCGAAAATATATATTGACAATTACAGTGCCTGACCTCAAAAAAAAAAATATATATATCTATATATATATAAGAGATTCCCACCTATATATTGACTCATCACGATATCTCTGGAACCATAAGGCGTAGCGACTTGAAATTTGGTAGGAATATTCCTTTCGCCGAGTAGAGGTCAGCTAAGAACGGATTTTACGAAATTCCACCCACAAGGGGTTGTGGGGCGTTAAAAATAGAAAATTCCCATTTTTTACCTATAGCTCCTATCGACTTCAAATTTGGTAGGAATCTCCTATATGTGATGTAGAAATGATCTAAGAGCGGATTTTACGACAATCTACTCCCAATATGGATTGCGGGGGTGGACGTTAACAATGAAAATTAAAAATTTCCGACTTCTAGCTCCTACAGACTCCTAATTTTGTATGAATTTTGTGTAAGTGATGTAAAAATAATTTATGAACGAATTTTACGATATCCCACTTCACAGAAGAATGCGGGGGTGGGTCTTAACAATGAAAATTTTAAATTTTTTAGCTGTAGCTCCTAAAGGCTCAAAATTTGATAAATATCTGCTATATGCGAGGTAGAAATGATCTAAGAGTGGATTTTATGACAATCTACTCCCAATATGGATTGCGGGGTGGACGTTAACAATGAAAATTAAAAATTTTCGACTTCTAGCTCCTACAGACTCCTAATTCTGTATGAATTTTGTGTAAGTGATGTAAAAATAATTTATGAACGAATTTTACGATATCCCACTCCACAGAGGAGTGCGAGGGTGGGTCTTAACAATGAAAATTTTTAATTTCCGAGCTGTAGCTCCTATAGGCTCCAAATTTGGTAAGAATCTGTTCTATGGGATGTAGAAATGATTCAAGAGCGGATTTAATGACAGCCTACCCCCAATATGGATTGCGGGGGTGGGCGTTAACAATGAAAATTTTAAATTTCCGAGCTACAGCTCTGACAGACTCATAATTTTGTATGAATTTTCTGTAAGTAATGTAAAAATCATTTATGAACGAATTTTACGATATCCCTCCCCACAGGGGGGTGCGTGGGTGGGTTTTAACAATTAAAATTTTAAATTTTCGAGCTGTAGCTCCTATAAGCTCCAAATTTGAAAAGAATCTGCTATATGCGATAAACTGAAACTAAGGAAACGACCCAAAGTCGAAGAAAGTATTTACTAGCGTTATAGATTGAAATATAGATTAACTATCAAGTTGAAATACTAAAATAAAATAATAAATTATAAAATTAGTGTAAGAAAAGTAGATTTAAGCGAAAGATGTATCAGAGTTTGTTAGACAAGCTGTACATCTGGTGCCAATAAATCTATCTATATATATATATATGAGATTTCCACCTATATATTGACTCATCACGACATCTCTGGAACCATAAGGCGTAGAGATTTGAAATTTTGTAGGAATATTCCTTTCGCCGAGTAGAGGTCAGCTAAGAACGGATTTTACGAAATTCCACCCACAAGGGGGGTTGCGGAGGCGTTGACAATGGAAAATTCCCATTTTTAAACTATAGCTCCTATCTACTCCAAATTTAGTAGGAATCTCCTATATGTGATGTAGAAATTATCTATGAGCGGATTTTATGATAATTCATCCCCAATAAAGATTGCGGGGTAGGGGTTAACAATGAAAATAAAAAATTTCTAAACTATAGCTCCTATAGGTTTCAAATTTGGTAGGAATCATTTATATGTGATCCAGAAATGATATAATAGTGGATTTTATAACAACCTCCTCCAAATATGGATTGCAGGGGTGGGTGCTAACAATGAAAATTTTAAATTTCTAAGCTAAAGCTCCCACAGGCTCTAAATTTGGTAAGAATCTGCTATATTTGAGGTAGAAATGATCTAAGAGCATATTTAATGATAACCTACTCCAAATATGGATTTCGGGGGTGGGTGTTAACAATTACAATTTTAAATTTCCGAGCTATAGCTCCTACAGACTCCAAATTCGGTGAGAGTCTTCTATGTGTGATGTAGAAGTGATCTAAATGAGGATTTCAATAAATTCTACCTTCAATAGCGATTGCGGGGGTGAGTGTTAGAATTTTCAATTTCAATTTCCAAACTGTAACTTTTATAGACTCTAAATTTGGTAGAAATCTTTCGGTATAATTTTCCTGTCAAGTTCAGCTAAGAATGGATTTTATTAAATTCTTCCCCCAAAGGGGTTTGCGACGGCGTTAACAATGAAAAATTCCCGTTCTTAAACTATAGTTTTTATCGACTCCAAATTTGGTAGGAATCTTCTGTAAGAGATATAGAAATAATCTATAAACGAAGTTTACGATATCTCATCCCACAGGGGTTGCGAGGATGGGTATAAACAATGAAAATTTTGAATTTTAAAGTTGTAGCTCTTACAGACTCCAAATTTTGTAGGAACTTTCTGCAAGTGATGGAAAAATAATTTATGAACGAATTCTACGATATTCTACCTCAAAGAGAATTGCGGGGGCGTAAACAATAAAAAATTTCCGTTTATAAACTACAGCTCCCATATATTCCAAATTGGGTAAGAATTTTCTGTAAGAGATGTAGAAATAATATACGAACGAATTTCACGATGGTTCACCTCACAGGGGTTTGTAGGGGTAGTTGTTAACAAATAAAATTTTTATTTTCCAAGCTATAGCTCCTACAGACCCCAAATTTAGTAAAAGTCTTCTACATATAATATAGAAATTATTTAAGAACGGACTTTACAACGAATTACCTCCAATAAGGATCGCGGGGGTGGGTGTTAACAATAAAAATCTTAATTTCCAAAATATAGCTTCTAAAAACTCTAAATTTGGTAAAAATCTTTTATTTCTCATGTAGAGATCATCTCACAATGAACTTCAATAAAGACTATTTCCGATAGGAATTGCGGGGATGGGTGCTAAAATCTAAAATTTTAATTTCCAAACTGTAACTTCTACAGACTCTAAATTTGGTGAGAATCTTCGTGTATGATGTCAAGTTCAGCTAAGAATGGATTTTCTCGAATTCTAAACCTAGAAGGGATTGCGGGGGTGTTAATAATGAAAATCTCTCATTTCCAAACAAAAGTTTCTATGGACTTGAAGTTTTGTTGAAACTTTTTGTTTATAATATAGAAATTTTCTCGAATAGGATCTTATGAAATTCCTCTCCCATATAAGAGTGTGGGAGTGATAATTGTCAAAAAATTTATACTTTTCAAATACAGTTCCTACAGATATAGAATTTGATAGAATCGCAAGAGAAACAGGAACTTACGGGAATGGCCTCCAAGGCCAACGGATTTAAATATTTTCCTTTTTTAATAATTATATTTTCTCACAACAATCGTCTCTTTGGCAGCGGCAAAAAAAGTCATTGTAAGGTTTCCAAAATTTAACTTTACATGTAGCTATTCACTCAACGGACTAAGAATTTTACATACATTTTACTTTTGCTGATCACATAACCCATGAATTGTTCTTATTACCGGATCGCGGGAACGTAACAGATTGAAATGAATGCATTTTCTAAGCACTTGAGATGTGAAAAAGGAATTTGGCTATTTATTCTAAGAGAATTCGTTAAAAACATGTACAAATAAGTTTCTATGAAAAATTGATGTCACGGAGGAAATTTAAATTAACGGCAAAATTCGTCACGCTTTAAGCTAGCCAAATTTCAACTTCACTTATGAGACACGCAATTACTTTAACTGAAACTTTCAATGATCATTTCAAATTTTTTTCTTCGTTTCAGTCATTATTCATTTTTGGAAAAAAACCACTGGAATGTCATAGTGATTGCACATTAAAATTTACAATGAATATTAGCTAGAAGAATCACAGGGACAAAAGGAACGGGCCAATCTGATAAAATTTGAAATCTGTACAAATTTAAACAATACTCCCATTAAATTTCAAGTCTAGATCTCTAAAAATACAATTCTATGAAGTGCCCAGCGGAGCGGGCGGTTAACAGCTAGTATATATATATATATAGGAGACTTTCTATAGATATAGTCACTCATCACGATATCTCTAGAACTATAAGACCTAGAGACTTGAAATTTAGTAGGAATATTCCTTTCGCCGAGTAGAGGTCAGCTAAGAACGGATTTTACAGAATTCCACCTACAAGGGTGGTTGCGGGGGCGTTAACAATAAAAAATTTCCGTTTTTAAATTATAGCTTCTATCGACTCTAAATTTGGTAGGAATCTTCTGTAAGAGATGTAGAAATAATCTATAAACAAATATCTTATCCCAGAGAGGGTTACGGGGGTGGGTACTAACAATGAAAATGTTTAATTTTCAAGCTATAGCTCCTACAGACTCTAAATTTTGGAGGAATTTTCTGTAAGTGATGTAAAAATAATTTATAAACAAATTTTACAATATCCCACCCCACAGGGGGTTGCGGGGCTGGGTATTAACAATGAAAATTTTTAATTTTCAAGCTATAGCTCCTATACAATTGGGTAGGAATTTTCTGTAAGAGATGTAGAAATAATATACGAACGAATTTTAAGACAGCTCACCTCACAGGAGTTTGCCGGGGTGGGTGTTAACTATTAAGATTTCTAATTTCCAAGCTATAGCTCCTATAAACTCCAAATTTAGTAGACGTCTTCTATATATGTGATATAAAAATGATCTAAAAATGTATTTTACAACAAATCAACTCCAATAATGATCGTGGGAGTGGGTGTTAACAATAAAAAATCTTAATTTCCAAAATATAGCTTCGAAAAACTCTAAATTTGGTGAGAATCTTTTATTTCTCATATAGAGATCATCTCAAAATGGATTTCAATAAAGTCTACTTCCGATAGGAATTGCGGAGGTAGGTGTTAAAATCTAAAATTTTCATTTTCAAACTGTAACTTCTACAGACTCCAAATTCGGTGAGAATCTTCATGTATGATGCCCAGCTAAGAATGAATTTTATGAAATTACAATCCCAAAAGAGATTGCGAGGGCGTTGATAATGAAAAATTTCCGTTTGTAAAATATTGCTCTTATAGACTCCAAATTTTGTAAGAACCTTCTATATGTGATGTAGAAATAATCTAAGAGCGGATTTTATGACAACCTACTCCCAATATGTGTTAACTATTAAATTTTTTAATTTCCAAGCAACAGCTCTTTTATTCTCCTAATTTAGTAGGAGTTTTCTATTTGTGATATAGAAATGATCTAAGAGCGGATTTTACGACGAATCACCCCTAATAAGAATCGCGGGGGTGGGTGTTAACAATAAAAAATCTTAATTTCAACATATAGCTTCTAAAAGATCCAAATTTGGTAGGAATATTTTATTTCTCATGTAGAGATCATCTCAAAATGAATTTCAATAATGTCTGCTCCCGATAGGGTTTGCGGGAGTGGATGTTAAAATCTAAAATTTTAATTTCCAAACTGTAACTCTTATCGACTCCAAATTTGGTAAACTTATCAAATTTGGAGCCTTTAGAATCTACAGCTCGGAAATTTGAAATTTTAATTGTTAACACCCACCCCCACAATCCGTATTGGGAGTAGGCTGTCATTAAATCCACTCTTGAATCATTTCTACACCAAATAGAGCAGATTCTTATCAAATTTGGAGCCTATAGGAGCTACAGCTCGGAAATTTTAAATTTTCATTTTTAACGCCCACTCTCCCAATCCATATTGGGAGTAGATTGTCATAAAATCCGCTCTTAGATCATTTCTACATCCCATATAGGAGATTCCTACCAAATTTGGAATCGATAGGAGCTATAGTTTAAAAATGGGAATTTTCCATTGTCAACACCCCCGCAACCCCCCTTGTGGGTGGAATTTCGTAAAATCTGTTCTTAGATGACCTCTACTCGGCGAAAGGAATATTCCTACCAAATTTCAAGTCTCTACGCCTTATGGTTCCAGAGATATCGTGATGAGTCAATATATAGGTGGAAATCTTTTATATATATATATATATATATATATATATATATATATATATATATATATATATATATATATATATATAAATATTTTTTCTCGGGTAACATCAAAAAATCACGTCGATCGCCGCCAGCTAGGTCGAAATCGGTTAATTCGATCGTGAGTTATCGTTGTCGAAAGAAAACCGAAAAAAGGTTTTTTTTCGGAGTTACTCCGAAATTTCTAGTTTGACTAATTAAAACTTATAAATTCTTTATGCGGCTTCAAAAACTGCGTCGAATGTTGCCAACTGCGTGAAAATCGGTGCATTCATTCAAAAGTTATTGCGGTTTGAAAATTCAAAAAATTGTGTTTTATTAAACTGCTATTAGAGTTATGAGCTCGAAGAGCTCAAAAACGTAATGTGTAATTTTGAGCGCTCAAAGACAAAATGAGCGGAAAGTTGCAGGGATGGCCTTTAGGGTCAACCGTCGTCCTAATTTTTTTTAAGAATTCTAACCGGGTCATTCCATGTCAAATCGACCAATAGTTGGAATCAACCCCTTTCGATTTGGATGAATTTTGGTCAGAAGTTTTCTTTTATCATAAAACAAAGTTCTGCCAAAGGAAAAAAAATAAAAAAATTTTTTTCAAAAGATATGCAAATTCAAAATTTCGCGATTTTTCCAGTTTTTCAATTTTGTTTTTGTAATATCTCGAATGCTATTATAGATACAGGAATGGTATTTTTTTTGTTTGAAAGGGGACACTTAGGGCTATTGAAAAAAAAAATATTTTGGAAAAAAATTTAAAAAAATGCCAAATTTGTCAAATTTTGAAATTTTGAAAATCGTCAAAAATGAAGACTGCCATTAAAATTTTGGCTCAATTTTTTTTGTATGATACCTTGTACTGATCTTAAAAGATCCTGAAATTATTGGATAGGGATTTTTTTTTTTTTCAAAAATATGAATTTTTGAATTTAAAAAAACAATTTTTGAATTTCAACAAAATTTTTTTTTTGTTTTTTGCTACTTATATATAAGGTAAAGTTATGCAGATACATAATATTGTAATTTTGAGTATTTAGAAATCAAATTCACGACGTGGAAATCTTAAATAATAAATTAATTTCAACTTTTTTTTATTTTTTGGACATAATCTTAAAGTCAGGCTTAACGCACGATATAATTTTTTATTTTTTTAACGCATGATATATATTGTACGTTTCTTCACTTCAATTACAGTTTTTAACCTCAAATAACTCAAACAGATATTAATATCATTTTTTTTTGTTCTTTCGAATACTTATTTACTAACGAATTTCTGCACATTAATAGTTCTCAATCTCAAATTACAAATTATTCCCATGTTAATAAGACGACAAGTGGCGTCAACAACTTCAAATGAAGTAAAAAAAGGACAATTAACAAATTCTATCGAGCGTTAAGGATGACTTATGCTAAGGATGCAAGATTATGACCAAAAAATAAAATAAAGTTGAAATTAATTTATTATTTAATATTTTCACGCCGTGCATTTGATTTTTAAATACCCAAAATTACAATATTATGTATCTGCATAACTTTACCTTATATATAAGTTGCAAAAAACGAAAAAAAATTTTTTTTTTAAATCCAAAAATTTCAGGATCTTTTAAGATCAGTACAAGGTATCATACAAAAAAAATTGAGCTAAAATTTTAATGGCGGTCTTCAATTTTAAGGATTTTCAAAAATTCAAAATTTGACAAATTTGGCATTTTTCAAAATTTTTTTCTAAAATATTTTTTTTAATAGCTCTAAGTGTCCTCTTTCAAACAAAAAAAAAGACCATTCCTGTATCTATAATAGCATTCGAGATATTACAAAAACAAAATTGAAAAACTGGAAAAATCGCGAAATTTTGAATTTGCATATCTTTTAAAAATAATTTTTTTATTTTTTTTCCTTTGGCAGAACTTCGTTTTATGATAAAAGAAAACTTCTGATCAAAATTCATCCAAATCGAAAGGGTTCCATTCCAACTATCGGTCGATTTGACATGGAATGACCCAACAATAAAATATATAGTATTGATTATTTAATTGCATTGTACGGTTGTTTATTCGAATTATTACTAAGTGATGGGAAATTCTTGTATAAACGAATTGAATGAAATACCTAGTGTAAGTGGATTTTTTCGTTAATAGCGGGAATTTCATTTTGAAATGATAGTGGGGTTCTTACTCTTGGATTTTTACACTGGTGTTTACATTATCACTGTTACTGAAGAATATAGAAAACCCAGAGGTTTTTGATTCATTCAAAATGGATATAAAAAGACTAAATATTGGTAGTTTGTTGAGGTACGACTTCTTCAATACCTTGACAGTTTAAGTGAAGTAAAAGTATCATGACGACTACAACGGCTCTTATGGCCATCCTAATGGCATTTGCAACTCAGGCAGTAAGTTTATTTTTATTTTTGATGAGACGAGTTGTTAGTTGACAGATTTTATGACACATTAATCAATAATAAGTGTAAAAAGGGAATAATATGTCATTGCGTCCATTCTTTATATATAATTAAAACAGTTCGCAGGAACGTGGACATAAGATGTCAATCATAATACTAATTGTCAACTCATTGCAATGAATATCTTATGTCCACTTTCCTGCAACTGTTTTAATTATGTAAAAAGGGAATATTGTAAATAATGAAAATATTTTTTGGACAGTTCCATACGAATATGAATAAAAGTAGCAATACTAACGAACAGAGATCAATTCAGCCTAAATCATACCCCAGCTTTCATCTAAGTGGTCAGAAATCTTCATTATCTTCTAAAAATTTGACCGGGCAACGCGCTGATCAATCAACTCAGTCTTTGGAGAATCATAAATCTGATCCTCGATGCAAATCAGGAATAGGAGGATATGGTCAGTCGTCAGCTAATTTCCCAGCAAATTATGAACATGATCATCAATCAAGAAATGGGGGACATAGTCAACATTCAGCTTACTCGTCAGGAAATGGTGAACATAGATGTCAATCAGAGATAGGAGGATATGGTCAGTTGTCAGCTGATTTCCCAGCAAATTATGAACATAATCATCAATCAAGAAGTGGAGGATATCCACAGATTCGGTAGAATCTGGCGCCAAGTTCCGTTCGAATCTGCTGTAAATGGAGCGCCAGACTACCGACTATGTTTACTGTAAGCAGAACGGTATTTTGAGGTTGCAAAATTTTATTTAATTCTACCGTACTTTTTTTTCTTAAATTGTATATTATAACAGTAATTCATACTTTATTTGACTGTTATTAATTAATTATATTCACTTATAACAATTAATCTAATTGAAATTATTAAATTTAATCAGCACAAACTATAGCAACGCAAAAATTTCGATCCTGACTTTTTTTTGATGGGCTAAGTGATCTGCCACAGACTAAATAATTTGAGAATGCATAGTAATCCTTCATTAGATGGGAAACTACAGTTAAAAAAAGATATTTCACAGCTTGTATCTACACCCGCCAGGGTGCGCTGGAATTATTTTTACATAAACTGTAGTTTCAAGGGGATAGTTTGCTATAAAAAATGCAACCAACGCGAGATTTAAGTTGGTACCAATTCTAAATTTTTATTATAATTACAAAAAATACTAAAATCCGAACAAAAACAGTTTCACTGTAAAAAATCGCGCCAAGTCCACGTTCATAAGACTATTAAGAAAAAATTTTGTTTTTCTTTACAAAAAGATATGAAATAAAAGATTAAAAAATCCAAGTAACCGATATGATTGTTTATGATTTTCGGAAATTAAAAAAAATTGTGTTATAAATTTAAAAATTAATAAAAAATTTTGGAACGTACTTGGTGTGCGTCATTGTGTATTTAAATTTTTTTAAAGTCCTAGTAAATAGATTTTATGAATTTCATAAAAAGTAAAATATTTTGCAACCGCGCACACTAAATATGTTCCAAATTTTTTTTTTTAATTTTTAAATTTGTAACAAAATTTTTTTTAATTTCCGAAAATCATAAACAATCATATCGGTTACTTGGATTTTTTAATTTTTTTATTTTATATATTTTTGTAAAGAAAAAAACAAATTTTTTTTTCTTAATAGTCTTATGAACGTGGACTTGGCGCGATTTTTTACAGTGAAACTGTTTTTGTTCGGATAATCAGTACTCAGTTCACCCTTCAGGAAATGGTGAACCTGGATATCGATCAGGAAATTGGAGATATGGTCATCATTCAGTTTATCTTCAAGAAAACAATGAACATGGTTATCAATTAGAAAATGGAAGATATGGTCATCAATCAAATAATTTTCTAGAAAATGCTGAATATGGTCTTCAATCGATGGAACATGATCATCATTTTAAAAAAAATGGGTATGGCCGTTATTAAGATCATTAATGCTTATAACTCAGCGAATTTTCAAGAATCTGTATTATCAAATTACTACAAATTATGACTAAAATAAATAGACTATTTAAATAATGAGTCGAATGAGGTAACTTACTAAGTTTAACCATAATCCATTTTTTCAATCCTCAATACCTGAATTTTCAAATTCAAGTATTTCTGAACAAGTTTGTGATTCAAACTATTCCTATCATATAAACTTCTTTTAATTATCAAGCGCTTCTGAGCTAATTTACATTTCGAAAAATCTACTGTTCGTTTTACAATTACTTTCAATTTCGTTCCACTTTTCTGATTGTTTTTCTTTCTCAATACCGTAGTTTTCTAATTGTTTAGGCAGTAAGGCCTAAATATAAAATTGGATTACACTCAAAATCTGAATATTGGGGTTGTGCTGAACCGTAATTATTATATAGGATATTTTCCTTACAGTTGTAAGTTAGCAAATTTTACAAAAACAATCATTAGGATTATAGATAACGAGATGGCAAATATATTGGCTAGGAATGGAGCGCATCACACTTGCACAATTTCTATCTACCCCATACTCATACCCATATCCATACCCATACCCATACCATACCCTCAGCTTTATAAATAAGAAACTTGCTAGAAATAGATATGCTTTTGTGCCTATGGCATAAAATAAATAAATAAATAAGAAACTCGGCTTACAAAATGAATGTTAAAACAAACTATCGGTGATGATATTAGAAAATGAAATTATCAATAAATTACTTATAATTGGATGCGTCATGCCTTGTTCGACGTTAGGACAATTAATAATGGACAAATTATTATCGATTAATTACTACTCAATAACGTCAATTTTTCTAATAAGTAATTAAGAGGTATAATTTTTTGTCTGTAGTTGGTAAATACACGGAAAGAAATTTTCTTTAAAAATTACCGTTAAATTCACTGTAATCGTGGGACATAATGCAGCTCTTTCATTTATCACCATTTTTTATGTGAAACATCTATAGCCGCACGTAAAATCGATTTCTAGCGTGGCGCCGCATGCCGTGGCGACGCGTCGCCACGCTATATCTTCTTCTAATATATAAAATTCTCGTGTCACAATGTTCGTTCCCATACTCCTCCGAAACGACTTGACCGATTCTCATGAAATTTTTTATGCATATTCAGTAAGCCTGAGAATCGGCTACTATTTATTTTTCTAACCTCTAAGTGATAAGGGGTGTTCACCCCAAAAATTTTTTTTTTATTTTTTTGATAAAATTTTTTTTTTTTAATTTTTTTATTATGTGGCATCAAAAAATACATCCAACTCTAAATTTGCACTTTTTTATCACCAACCCTTGGTTTTTAATAGTCATTTTCATAATTTTATCATTTTCTATCCCGCTCGATAACATCAATTATTATCACTTGGTAAGTTATCCCCTCCATGTGTCTACCGGTGTCACTTCTCACGATGTAAACAGCACGGAGTAGGGATGTTACCTCTACAGTTTTGCTTTGCACTCGGCTTGCTAGAAGATGACAATCAGTGGGAATGTATGCTTGCTGAAGCAGCATTGAACTGTACAGCAATACAAATTCGTCTACTATTTGCTATAGTGTTGACTACATGTTTTCCAGCCCGAGCAGAGATATTGTGGGATAATCACAAAGATTCAATGACTGATGATATATTGCATCAACATCGTACACGGTGTAACGATCTAGCGATAACATTCAGCGACGATATGTACAATGAAGCATTGATTGCTATTGAGGATCTTTGCATTATCATTGCCAACTTACCACTCAGTCATTTCGGTATGAATTCGCCAAATCGAGATGCAACTGATTTAATGAACACTGAAATGAATCGTGAAATGCAGTACAACACTGTAGAAATGGCGGCGATTGTTACTCGCAATGTCCCACTAATGAATGAGGAACAAAGAACCATTTGCGACCGCATTATGCTCGCAGTTTCAGCAGGACAAGGTGGGTTCTTCTTTTTAGATGCACCATGTGGAACTGGCAAGACATTCCTTATTTCGCTAATTCTCGCCAAAATACGATCCAATAATGGCATCGCATTGGCCGTTGCATCATCGGGCATTGCGGCAACTTTATTGGATGGAGGCAGAACAGCTCATTCAGTATTTAAGCTACCACTAAATATTCAAAATAACCCTGACGCAGTGTGCAACATAAAAAAACAATCGTCCATAGCCACAGTGCTGAAACAGTGTAAAATTATCATCTGGGATGAATGTACCATGGCACACAAACATTCGCTTGAGGCGTTGAACAGGACATTGAAAGATATTAAAAACAACGACAAACTATTTGGTGGCACTCTGTTAGTCCTTTCAGGTGACTTCAGACAAACACTTCCCGTCATTCCACGTTCAACATACGCTGATGAAATCAACGCCTGCTTAAAATCATCGACATTGTGGCGTAATGTTGAAATAATACAGCTGAAAGTAAATATGCGCGTTCAAATGCAGCAAGATCCATCCGCTGAAACATTCTCAAAACAACTCTTAGATATCGGCGATGGAAAAGTCACTATAGCTGAAACTGGATACATAAAATTAGCGAATGATTTCGGCACAATCATTGATTCGCAAGATGCTCTCATTGAACAAATATTTCCCGATGTACACACGAATTACATAAATCTCGAGTGGCTTGTAGAAAGAGCAATGTTAGCTGCAAAAAATGTGGACGTTGACATTTTAAATCTGAAGATACAACAGTTATTGCCAGGGGACTTGGTATCCACAGATTCGGTAGAATCTGGCGCCAAGGTCCGTTCAAAAATCCCGTTGTAAACGGAGCGCCAGACTACCGAATGTGTTAACCGTAAGCAGAACGGTTTTGTGAGGTTTGAAAATTATTAAACCACCTTAACTGACTGTTTGATGCAATTGATAATAAATATGTATTCTATATGGTGTGAATTGCTAATTTAATTAATTTATAGTCCACTAGTCATTATTTTTTTAATTAAAATTCGATAAATTCACTAGCAGAACCTATAGCAACGCCGTTTTTTAGATCCTGGATATTTTTTGATGAGAAAAGAACAGGTTTTACTATAGCACGCAATTAACTATAGCACGCGAACGTACTATGTAGAACGGGATTAATTATAGATAGATACAATACGGCTGTATCATACTATAGAACGTAATAACGTATACAGAAATTTATTATTATTAATAATTAATACAGAAATTTATTATTATTTTAATAATTAATATAATATGATAGTAATATACAGGAGCAAACGATACGACTCCGTACACAAACAGCACCGTATATATACGGAGTGTTACAAATCCCGGGAAATTCAAATTTTATACGTAATACATGCTTGTAGAATGGCACATGTACAAAGTCGTACACATACTACAGAATAAATAAAGTAATAATAATAATAATAATAATAATAATAATAATAATAATAATAATAACAGTTAAAAAATGGAAATAATTATAATGTTAATAATAAATTGATAAATATAATAGCAACGATATTTATTATTATTATAATTATTATTATTATAATTATTATTATTATAATTATTATTATTATTATTATTATTATGTTATTAAATGCTCAGGGGGGTTGTCCCCGAAGTCCGACTCTCCGAGGGCCCAGCCTGAGCTCCATCCATTACTGCTGGACCACTCCGCACAACAAGGCGGTTAGCGGCCTCAGCAGGCCAAAGTCATTTCCCTAAGTAGACGGAGGGAACCTAATATTACAGCCTTCTGCATCCTGACAGCCAAGAACTCAGATTTTGACGTGCAAGCTGGAACTTTGGCAAGTGAGGATACAAAAGACTGTTTCATCCCTCCAAGGACGCCAACGATTAGGACGACTAGTTTGACACGGTAACCTGGGTAAAGTTTGCCAATTTCAAATAGGAGATCCTGATATATTTTTCTTTTGTGCTCTTCTTTGGCTGAGATGTTGTGTTCAGCCGGGGCCGAGAACTCAATGACATAAATGTTACGAGTGGCCTTGTCGAAGAGCACAATATCAGGTTTGTTGTGATCGATCCGCCGGGTTGTTGCAAATGGCATGTTCCAGTAAATTTTGCAACTGTCATTCTCAACAACCTGGGGAATATCTCCTGGTAGATAAGGCAGCACTGGTGTCATATCAATACCGTAGTAATGACGAAGATAGTAGTACAGTACTCTCAGGGCAGCGTTGTGACGCTGGATATATGTACCTCTCGCCAACACAGGACATGCCGACAAAAGGTGCATGAGCGTCTTGTGTTGTTTACACATCCTACATGACGTGTCCAGAAGCTGCACCTGGAGCACCTTGCTACGGTATTCTAGAGTGTTAATGACACCATCTTGGCAGGCAAATATGAACCCTTCAGTCTCGGACATTAGGCCAGCTGACTTTAAGAAGGAAAAGGTCAGCTGGGTGGACAAGCCATGATTACGCACGTGTTTGAAGTACACGCTGTGCATGGACTTGTCCATCAGTTCGCCTAGGAGTTGTTTTTCCTCGGCGTTCCTGATGACGCTCTTAAATTCTTCCTTTCGGAGTTCCATAAGAGCGTTTATCTCTCCAAGACCAAGGGTTCTTGCTGCATATATAGCTGCCTTATACAAGAACGACCCCTTATGCGCATTTTCATGTTTATGTACGATTTGCATAAGGAAGTCATCCTCGTCTGCAGTGAAATTGACAGCCTCGAATGTTAAGCCCAGGACCAAACGATCATGCAGCCGCTCCAAACTCTGCAGACCTCTCCCACCGATGGACCGGGAGAGGTATAATCTGGCGACTGATGAATTGGGGTGCATGCTCCGATTCATATTGATAACCTTACGGGTTTTGATGTCGAGATCTCGTAAATCCTTTCGGGCCCATTTCAGGACACCGAAAGAGTATAGTAAGACTGGGACAGCGAGCATGTTAGTGGCGGAGACTTTATTTTTGCCGGAAAGTTCGGAGGACCAAATTTTCCGGAGTCTCCTAACATACTCACTACGGAGAGTTGCTCGGACTTCAGAGACCGCATGCATGCGGTGCTCTTCCATTCCTAGGTATCTATACAACTCTCCGGCGCCTAATTGTCTTAAGATGCTCCCATCTACTAACTCGACATCATCACCCGTATCAGAGCACTTACCTCTCGCCAGATGTATGACCGCACACTTGTCCAACCCAAAAGACATTCCGACATCTCGTGTGTACTCTGCTACGATGTTCAGGGCTGCCTGTAGATGATCTTCATTAGCACTATATAGCTTCAGATCATCCATGTAAAGCAGATGGGTGATCGAGTATTTTCGATCACCCGGAGGCCCCACAGAGTACCCATGGGTTTTACGGAGAGCAACAGATATAGGCAGCAGTGAGATGCAAAACAGCAGAGGGCTCAAGGAATCGCCTTGGAAGACCCCTCGTTTGTACTCTACAACTCCGGTTACGTGCAATGCGTTTCCATTTCCTATATGGAAACGCGTTCGCCAGAGCTGCATTGTACGCCGAATGCATTCCACCGTTTCGGGATTGACCCCCAGGCACTTGAGGAGGTATAAAATCAACTCATGAGGAGTTGAGTCAAATGCCTTGCGATAGTCAATCCAGGCCATTGACAGGTTGCGTTGATAGTAGATCGCATCTTGTATGACACATCGATCAACTATCAGGTTCTCTTTGCAACCTGACAGGCCTCTTCTGTTGCCACGCTGTTCATATATCTGTTGCCATACAGGTTCTATCTCCTGCAAGATACGGTTATTCAAAATTTTTGTAAAAATTTTATAAACCGCATTCAGGCAGGTGATAGGCCTGTAATTTTTTGGGTCAGACAAGTCACCTTTTTTGGGTATCAGTACGGTTCGCCCTTCTACGAGCCAGTCTGGAATCGGTTCGTCAGCTCTGATGTAGGATGTAAATATACGGGCCAAATGGAGGTGGGTAGAAGTAAACTTCTTCCACCAGAAGACATTAATGCCATCTGGTCCCGGGGCAGCCCAATTTCTGCTGCCATCTAGAGCTAAACGAACTTCATTTACACTGACTGCAGGGCTCTCTTCATCAGCATTCTGTCGACGGTGTTTCCGACAAAATGCTTTGAAGTCATGCAGAGCTGGAGTGTTGGCGTTTACGTTTGGTTGATCTCCATACAACTCAGTCCAAAAGGCTTCCACCCGCTCAGGTGCTGGATAATTCCCGGTAACAACAGTCTTTGGTGTCAGAAAGCGTGAAGGGCTAGATCGAAACAACGAATTGTCGACCAGCCGTTTCAGCCTTTTCTCTAGTGACTTTTTGGCAGTCACTAGAGCTCGCAATTTATTAAGCGACTCTTCCTTGATGACAAGAAGAGTACTTTTATTCAATGTGTGATGACGCCACCGAAGTTCAGCAGCAATGCGACGTACTCGGGGCGTGTATGCTCGTTGAGTTGTTTCGAACTCAATCACACATTGGATGCGAGAGACATGTTTCCGGGATCTGTCAATTTTGTCGCCAAGTTGTGCGATGCGCTGTCTCAACCTTGCCTCGATTGAGAGACGATGTCTCTCTCTCGGAAAAAGCCGAAACTGCTGCACCATACACAACCTGGTTCACAGCGAGCAGAGTGGAATCCTCCTGGATCTGTGTAAGGAGATCTTCATTGACCGTGTCAAGTTGTTGTTGGGAGTAAGTTATCTTTTTAGATATACTTACTTGCCGTCCCTATAAAGGGATTGTTGTTATCCAAGGAGGAACGGCGTCGCTCTTGGTGTAATTGCGCCGGAAAGGAAAGTCTATTAGACTGCCTTCTATCCGGCACAAGCGATCGTCTGTTACGCCGGAGATGAGCGGCATAGTTACGCAGGTGTTTCGGCGTAAAATGTGCTAGCTCCGGATGCATGTCACTCCAAAGAGTGTGCATCCGGGCTATGTAACCGATCATCCCCGGCTCGCTGCGCTGGTAACACGCCAAGAGATCGACTCGCAGTTCCTCCGTCCACTTAAAGTTAGTCCTTAAAGCGCCAGTGTCATCATCATTTATCGGGTCCGGTGTGCTCCTCCCACCTGATAAATGGTCCTCATCCGAAAAGGACCGGTTGTGGGGAGCACTTCTGAGATTATGTCTTGTTGTAACTCAGAGTTTCAGTGCAGTGGGTAGTTGGCCCACTGCACCTGTTACGTCGTTTGCCTACAGACCTGGTGTTCTGGTCTGCGTTTCCCGCGGTGCGCCACTTGGAGGCCACGTAACAAGCCCGCTTATTATTATTATTATTATTATTATTATTATTATTTTTATTATTATTATTATCATTTTTAAATTATTGAGTATTGAGGATTAGATTTGAATTTATAATTATCTCAATTACAAAAAAATGTAAAAATTCATGTAAAATTAAAGTTTCAATTGATAATTTAGTTTGTTAATCTAAGCCAAAGAGTATTTGCGGCTTATTTATATAAAATTTTATTGATGCTGCTAAATATTGTACGATAAGTGATACTTTCATTGATTTATATTGAAACTTTATAAACATTCAATTTCTGCGGGAAAAATACAAACTTTGAATTGAAAATTTTTTTAATAACAAATAATGTTAAAAATTTTTTTTAATATAAAATCCCTAGAATTAATTATTAAATAACTTTCCATATGTATTTTTCTAAATATATTTTCTTTTAATTCAATTGCATTTATTACCTAGAGTCAATACTTAAAAGAGCTAGAATTGTTTGATTTTGCTTTCTTCGGAAAAGTCAGCTGATCAAGATCTGAGTAATTCTGTTCGAGCACTGTATAGATACTACAAACGTCTTGATGATTGTAGCCTGTGGGTGGCACTACTTGTTAATTAAGCGAAGTTTGAAACGATGATATTTCTTACATAATACGAATATTATTTATAAGTTTACGAAATGTGATATTTACTAACAACAATATAATATTGACACTAAATAATAATGAAAATAATAATAATTATAATAACGACAATATTAACAATGACAATAAGGATAAGACTAAAAATATTTATAATGGTAAAAATAAATTGATAATATGGTTTATCATTATTATCATTGATATTGTTTTTTAATTATTAAGTATTAAAGTATTAAATTCAAATTTACAACTATCACAACTACAAAATTTAAAAAATTTTTCAAAATATATGTGAAATTAAAAGCTTACAACTGATCATTTAGTTTATCAATCTGAGCTAAAAAGTATTCGCGGCTTATTGATATAAAATTTTATCAATGCTGCTAAATATTGTACGAAAAGTGATACTTTAAATGATTTATATTGAAACTTTATAAACATTCAATTTCCGCGGGAAAAATACAAACTTTGAATTGAAAATTTTTTTGATAACAAATAATGTTAAAATTTTTCTTTAACATAAAATCCCTAGAATTAATTAGTGAATAACTTTCCATATGTATTTTTCTAAATATATTTTCTTCTAATTCAATTGCATTTATTAACTAGAGTCAATACTTAAAAGAGCTAGAATTGTTCGATTTTTCTTTCTTCGGAAAAGTCAGCTGATCAAGATCTGAGTAATTCTGTTCGAGCACTGTACAGATACTACAAACGTCTTGATGATTGGAGCCTGTAAGTGGCACTACTTGTTAATTAAGCGAAGTTTGAAACGATGATATTTCTTACATAATACGAATATTATTTATAAGTTTACGAAATGTGATATTTACTAACAACAATATGATATTGACACTAAATAATAATGAAAATAATAATAATTATAATAACGACAATATTAACAATGACAATAAGGATAATACTAAAAATATTTATAATGGTAAAAATAAATTGATAATATGGTTTATCATTATTATCATTGATATTGTTTTTTAATTATTAAGTATTAAAGTATTAAATTCAAATTTACAACTATCACAACTACAAAAATGTAAAAAATTTTTCAAAATATATGTGAAATTAAAAGCTTACAACTGATCATTTAGTTTATCAATCTGAGCTAAAAAGTATTCGCGGCTTATTGATATAAAATTTTATCAATGCTGCTAGATATTGTACGAAAAGTGATACTTCAAATGATTTATATTAAAACTTTATAAACATTCAATTTCCGCGGGAAAAATACAAACTTTGAATTAAAAATTTTTTTAAAAACAATAAATGTTAAAATATTTTTTTCAATATAAAATTCCTAGAATTAATTATTAAATAACTTTCCATTCGTATTTTTCTAAATATACTTTCTTTTCATTTAGTTGTATTTATTAACTAGAGTCAATATTTAAGGGCCAGTTTTTCAATCTAGGATAAAATTTTATCTAATGATAAAATATATCTATATATTTCATAATTATAAATATACTGGCATCATAATTTTATCCTGGATAAAATTTTATCTTGATTTAAAAAACTGGCCCTAAAAGAGCTAGAATTGTTTGATTTTGCTTTCTTCGGAAAAGTCAGCTTATCAAGATCTGAGTAATTCTGTTCGAGCAATGTACAGATACTACAAACGTCTTGATGATTGTTGCCTGTAGGTGGCACTACTTGTTAATTGAGCGAAGTTTGAAACGATGACTATTAAGGAAAAAAAATTTCTTTTTTTCTTTACAAAAAGATATAAAATAGAAAAATGAAAAAATCAACAGACTCGATAGAGTCTGGCGCCAAGTTCCGTTCTCAAGCCAGACTACCGAGTGTGTATATACCGTAAGCAGAACGGTTTTTTGAGGTTACAAATTTTTTTTCAAATTTATTTTGATTTTTTTTCTATATGATATTTTATAATAGTAGTTCATGCTTTTTATTACGCGTATTACTTGATTATTATCAATTATCTTTATAATTTCTATTTAAAATTATTAAAAATAATCAGCACAAACTATAGCGACCCTGATTTTTAGATTTTAACTTTTTTCTTATGTAAAAAGCGGACGGCCAGAGACTAAATAATATAAGAATGCATGCTAATCTTATAATAGATGGGAAACTACAGTGAAAAAAAGATATTTGACAGCTTGCAATTACACACGCCAGGCGGCGCAAGAATAACTTTTACATGAACTATAGCTTAAAGGGGATAGTTTGCCACCGGAAATGTATTAAATTAAAATTGTCAATTTTTATTATAATTACAAAAAATACTGAAATCCGAACAAAAACAGTTTCACTGTAAAAAATTGTGCCAAGGCCACGTTCATAAAACTCATCTCAATAACATTTGCACTTTACAAAAAAAATTAGGCTCGTTTCAATAATTTTCATTCTCTACAAAAAGATGTGAAATACTAAAAAATACCAAGAAACCGTCATAATGTTGAAAAAATTGAAAAAAAATTTGTTGAAAATTAAAAAATTAAAAAAAAATTTTTTTATCGTACTTGGTGCGCGTCATTGAGTACCCCAAATTTTTTCAGGATAAATAAACATCCTTTTAATGCTGAGAAATTTATAAGTAAGTCAACCTATGTTATTTCATAATAAGTTTTACAAAAGTTAGGTAAAATTGACATGTCATACGCAGTTATGCAAACTACAAATCAGTCGATACGCATGCATACCTTGGGTCGGTTGCATTGTGAGAATTGTGTTTACTAAAAAATAAAACATATGGCCGACTAAATTGGGACAATGCGGTGTGAGTGCCAATCAAAATGTGTTAATTACAATTAAACGAAGTGAATAATTACTGAAAGAGCGGAAAAGCGGGGATCAGGTTTAGGTCTGGATATCTTAATTAAAACGCGTAAATTATTATCAAAAATAACACTAGGAATTTATTTACATTAAATACACTCAATATTTAATATGTTTAATAGCGGATTGTTAAGATAAAAGCGGATTTATAAATTACAGCGTGGTTAGCAAAAGCGAAGCCGGTTGACACGTGGTTGAACACTTTGTCGGCACTAAAAAAGCGGTGAAAAAAATGCACAAATAACACAACTTATCTGAAACAAACTAAACCGAATTATTAACAATTAATTTAAGCAAATTAAATTATTAAATAAGCGAAATGCGGTTAATTAACGAAAAGCGAAAGTAAAGAAAAACTAATGGCGACTTGATGCAGCGAAAGCGTAGAAGCGAAAGATAATAACAATAGTCCGTCTTCTTCCTCGTTGAGTTGGGGAAGAAGGTTATTGCGCATGTCTAGCGGGAGCGATCAGCCAATAAAGCGGTCGATTCATGGCGTGATCGAGAGGCTGATTTTCTACTGGCGGTTCGATTTTTGCGGGAACTAGCGGTGGACAGGTGCGTCTCTTGAATTTGGGAGTCCCCCAGGAGCGAGTTAATCGCTACTGGGCCTTGTTCACCGAACATTCTCTCCCGGGTTGGCGGCTGCGTCGACAAGATCATCTTCTTCATGCGTTAGTGGCAGGACACAGAGCTTTGTAATTGGACGTACCAGCTCTGTGTTAACTGTCTTAACAGTTACTACGCGGATTTGTTCATCTTCACCTGGATGGACAGCAATTACTTTGGCTAATGGCCACTTGGTTGGCGGGAGATCCTCAGTGGTGATCAGTACAACTGAACCCACCTTGATCTGGTTGCGTCGATGATGCCACTTTGAAATGGCCTGGTAGCGGTGGATGCAGTCCTTGTAGTAGCGTTTCCAGAAATGTTGAACCATTTGTTGGACTTGTTCCCAGTGCGAGAGCCGAGCAGGTTGTAAATCTGTCAGCGATGGCTCTGGGGTAGCGGTCAGTGACTGTCCGATTAAGAAGTGACCTGGAGTCAGTACAGCCAGGTCAGCAGGATCTTCATTCAGCGGTGTGAGCGGTCTGGAATTCAATATGACTTCAATTTGAGCCAGTAGCGTTGAATATTGCTCAAGCGTCAACAGCGAGTCTCCGATTGTTCTTCGAAGGTGAAATTTGATAGATTCCACAGCGGCTTCCCATTTTCCTCCAAAATGTGGAGCTCCAGGCGGATTGAATTTCCAGTTCGTGCCATCTTGAGCGATCAAGGTTGATAATTCTCGTAATGTGCGGGATCCTGCAGCGAATAGTCGTTTCAGCTCTTTATCTGCTCCTACAAAATTGGTTCCACAGTCTGAATATAGCGTGTGGCAGATACCTCGGTGACTAGTGAAGCGGCGATAAGCGGCGATGAAAGCGGCAGTGGTGTAGTCAGTTACTAGCTCTAAATGTACAGCTGAACTGAACATGCATACAAAGACTGCAATCCAGCCTTCGTATTTTTTTGCTCCACGTCCTTGAAACGTTTTCCGCGTGATAGGTCCAGCGTAGTCGAGTCCTGTATGCAAGAAGGCTCGAGTTGGCTGTACTCGTGCGGTGGGTAGTTGACCCATCAACTGTTGAGCGCGTTCTCCACGGTGTCTCGTGCAGATAACGCAGCGTAAAATAAATGATCTTAATGGAACACGGCCTCCAATGATCCAGACACTCTTGCGTAAGTCAGCGAGCGTAAGCTGAGTACCTCCGTGAAGCGTTTTGCGGTGCGAATCATCAATCAATATTGATGTAAGCGGTGATTGTCGCGGTAGAATCGCTGGATGCCTCTCTTCTGGGTCCAGCAATGCGTTTTTCAAGCGGCCACCGACTCTCAGGACCCCCTGATGGTCGATAAACGGAGTCAGCTTAGTGATGCTGTTATTTTTAAGCAGACCATCACCATCTTGTAGCGTGTGAATCTCTCTAGCGAAGTATTGTCCTTGAGTGAAATTAATCAAGGTCAATTTAGCGCGCTCCAGGTCTGATGGAGTAAGCGGGTAGGCCAGCGAAGATTGTGGAACTCTTTTAAAGCGGTCGATGGCACGATGCCAGATGCTAAGCTTCCGTAGCAGTGGAAACAGCTGCGTGTAATGCGACAGTAATTGTTGGAGCAGGCAATTTTCTGCTTTCCAAGTTACTAGTGTCAGACCTTGGCGTTCTTCTCGATGCGTTGCGTTGTCGGTTGGAGGCTCCAGAGTGGGCCAAGAGGATTCTGGTTCATGAAGCCAAGTTGGTCCATGCCACCAGAGAGCGTGTTGTTTCAGTTTTAGCGTAGGTATACCTCTTGAAGCGCAGTCAGCGGGGTTTTGTTTTCCTGGAATGAATTTCCAGGAGACATCTCGAAGCGTTTCTTGGATTTTTCCCACTCTATTGCGGACGAATGTCTTCCAGCGGATTGCTGGACTTTTAATCCATGCGAGAGTCACGGCGGAGTCAGTCCAGAGATTGATCCTGACATTTTCAAGTGACTGAACTTCTTTAACATGAAGTATCAGTTGTGTTAGCAACCATGCGGCAAATAATTCCAAGCGTGGGATTGTCATGGTCTTCAGCGGTGCTACTTGCGTTTTTGAACACAGAAGTGAGACCTTTGTGTTCCCATCAGCGTCAGTGACTCTCAAATAAACAGCGGCAGCCATAGCGTTTTGCGAAGCGTCTGAGAACCCGTGCAATTCCATAGTCGCTCCAGGTGCTATATTATTCCAGCGTGGAATGCGGATGGATTCGATGTTTCGAAGATCCTCGCGGTATCCAGTCCATTTGTGAATGAGTGATGGTGACAATTGTTCATCCCATGACACTCTATCTAGCCACAGATTTTGCATAAAGATCTTGGCTTTGATGACTATTGGTGCGAGAAGTCCTAGCGGATCATACAGCTTAGCGATTTCAGACAAAATAGCTCTTTTTGTCTTGGGCGTCTCTGGCGGTAGCGTGTACTTGAACTGGAGAGCGTCAGTGCGTGAATTCCAGTACATGCCCAGGACTTTTACTGGTGCATCACTGATTTCTTTAAGCGGTGTATCCAGCTGCTTTTCTGGAGCGACTTCAGCAAGTAACCGTGGGCTATTGCTAGCCCATTTGGCAAGCGGGAAGCAGCCTGCTGCACACAGAGCTTTTGTTTGTACTGCAGCCTTGATAGCGTCTTCTTCGTTGTCTGCTCCACCGTAGATGTCATCTACGTAGCGTGTTTTCAACATTGGAGCAACAGCTAGCGGAAAGCGGTGTCCTTCATCCTTTACTAGTTGGATAAGCACACGTACTGCGTCAAAAGGTGCACTAGCGGTTCCGTATGTGACTGTCTTGAGACAGTAAGCGTCTATTAAGTCATTCTCATCTATCCAGAGAATGCACTGAAGCGGCCAATCAAGCGAGTCGACCTCAATCTGTCTGAACATCTTGGTGATGTCAGTAGCGAATAGAATCCTGCTGCAACGGATTCTCAACATCACATCAAAAATGTCAATTTGCGTTTCGGGTCCTGCGTGGAGAATGTCGTTCAATGAAATTGCTGTAGATGTTGCACAGGAACCATTGAACACTGTGCGGAGCTTCGTAGTGGCACTATCAAGCTTCAATACCCCATGGTGAGGCAAGAAATAAGCGTTTGCGGGCAATTCGTTGACTGGTACTCGTACCATGTGTCCTAGTTGAATGTATTCCGCCATTAATGCACGATACATGTCAGAATATTCTCTTTCTCGCGACAAGCGAGTTATTAATCTGCGGAGTGACCCCATAGCTGCGTTGATAGAGTCGCCAAGTTGACTCTCAAGGGCCTTAAGCGGTAATCTCACTACGTAGCGTCCATCAGGCTGTCGATAATGCGTTTGACGAAAGTGAATTTCACATTCGTCTTCTTCAGCGGTGTTGAGCGGTGAATTTCCTGATGGAACTTCTTCCTGTTCCCAAAACTTAGCGATAGCGTCTTGTAATTCAGTATCTACTGACGCATGTAGTGCTGCGTGTGATGTTGAAGCGTGTTTAGCGGTGACAGCCCCATAGACAATCCAACCAAGCGTGGTGGATTGTGCAATAGGAGCATTGCGAGGTCCTCGTTGAATCTCTGTGTTCATGATCTGTGCGGCTGGTGATGCACCTAGAATAATATCTACAGGGCGTGGCTGTAGATACTGCGGGTCAGCGAGCTTGAAATTCTCAAGATGCGGCCATTTCGGATCAGCGATCGCGAACGATGGAAGATCTACCGTCAGTGTTGGTAGAATATGCATGCTGACATGCATTGATGCGGTCGTACACAGCGAACGAAGCTCAATTGTGCTCACACCTAGTGAGCTTCCTGCGGAGACATTGCCAATGCCCTTGAGCATGACCATGTCACGCTGTAGCGGTTGTCCAAGCTTCTTGAAGAGCGACTGTCTCATAAATGAGAGCTCTGAACCTTGATCAATCAACACTCTGGCGGTGATTGGATTACCATGATGCGGGCGTACCTGGACTAAGGCGGTAGCTAGCAATACTTGAGCGGAAAGCGGATCTGAAATAATCAACAGTTAATTTCAAGTTGTAAACGGTCTAAAGGGAACGATTAGTTGCCTGTGCGGAAGATGTAGACTGCGGTGAAGCTGGTTTCGTTGGTGCATCCAAAATGGATGGACATGTGGTGACGTTGACCACATTTTCGGCAATCTTGAGCGGTCTTGCAATCTGCGGCGCGGTGCGGAACACGAAAGTTGAAGCTTAAATTGCATTTTTCAACTATCTTGTGTAATTCTCCATAGCGAAGTTATTTAAGGCCCGAAGTCGAGTTTTCAGTCTTAATAAACGGAAAGTTCAGCGTACTGGTGTACGAATGACTATCAGGAGCAGCACCCGATGTGCTCTGCGATGCTCCTGACACTCGACCTTTCCTAGCGGTATTACACTTCACTTAACACAGCACAATTTTTAAGCGGAATAATAAATTAATTTAATTGAGATAGAGCCAGCCTGATCCGGCTCGAGGGACCAATGAATAATTACTGAAAGAGCGGAAAAGCGGGGATCAGGTTTAGGTCTGGATATCTTAATTAAAACGCGTAAATTATTATCAAAAATAACACTAGGAATTTATTTACATTAAATATACTCAATATTTAATATGTTTAATAGCGGATTGTTAAGATAAAAGCGGATTTATAAATTACAGCGTGGTTAGCAAAAGCGAAGCCGGTTGACACGTGGTTGAACACTTTGTCGGCACTAAAAAAGCGGTGAAAAAAATGCACAAATAACACAACTTATCTGAAACAAACTAAACCGAATTATTAACAATTAATTTAAGCAAATTAAATTATTAAATAAGCGAAATGCGGTTAATTAACGAAAAGCGAAAGTAAAGAAAAACTAATGGCGACTTGATGCAGCGAAAGCGTAGAAGCGAAAGATAATAACAATAGTCCGTCTTCTTCCTCGTTGAGTTGGGGAAGAAGGCTATTGCGCATGTCTAGCGGGAGCGATCAGCCAATAAAGCGGTCGATTCATGGCGTGATCGAGAGGCTGATTTTCTACTGGCGGTTCGATTTTTGTGGGAACTAGCGGTGGACAGGTGCGTCTCTTGAATTTGGGAGTCCCCCAGGAGCGAGTTAATCGCTACTGGGCCTTGTTCACCGAACACGAAGCAATATCAAACTTTAATATTGCATAAGGTTCTTCATTAAAGATTAATGACGAAGCTGAAAAAAAATGAATCCAAAAATTTTATATAATTTCAGATTTCTTGAACACACCACCATATTGACAGTTGTTCTCACTAAAGATCTATAAAAAATTTTAAGAACGGGTTTTTTCACTAAAACTAATAATTAATACACTAAGCAATGTTTTCAATGAGTTCAGTATCCTTGACTAATGAAATCTATATAAATATATAATATGATTATATATATACAAGCGAAATCGATTTTTCTTGAGTTGAAATTCTTCCGAAAAAATTTGGGGTACTCAATGACGCGCACCAAGTACGATAAAAATTTTTTTTTTTAATTTTTTAATTTTCAACAAATTTTTTTTCAATTTTTCCAACATTATGACGGTTTCTTGGTATTTTTTAGCATTTCACATCTTTTTGTAGAGAATGAAAATTATTGAAACGAGCCTAATTTTTTTTGTAAAGTGCAAATGTTATTGCGATGAGTTTTATGAACGTGGCCTTGGCGCAATTTTTTACAGTGAAACTGTTTTTGTTCGGATCATATAAATCTATTGATACAGTTTGTGATGACGCTGAAGCTGTAAATTTTCATACAGAGTTTTTAAACTCACTAGATTTGCCAGGCATGCCACCACATAACTTACAATTGAAGGTTGGATCTCCAATTATTTGGCTTCGTAATTTGAACCCGCCATGGCTATGCAACGGTACGCGATTAGTCATTAAAAAATTAATGAAAAACGTTATCGAAGGCACCATTTTAAATGGCAAGTTTCGAGGTGAAAATATATTGATGCCACGAATACCTATTATACCCACATATGTGCCAATTCAATTTAAGCGTATTTAATTTCCGATTAGATTGGCATTTGCAATGACTGTTAATAAATCCCAAGGCCAAACAATGTCTGTTTGTGGCTTAGATTTGAGCACACCATGTTTTTCACACGGACAATTATACGTTGCATGCTCTCGAGTGGGTAAACCATCAAGTTTGTTTGTATTAGCTAAAGACGGGCTATCAAAAAATATTGTTCACGCTGCAGCATTAAGAGATTAATATTATGTAATTAATTAATTATATAAATAATTATTACTTTTAATAAATTAAAACAATTAATTTTTGGTGTTTTGTTATTTTTAAACAACATTCCCTCATCGATCACAGCGCTCCAGGCCTTTTTCACTCATATTCCACATCCTTATACACTTCCAATAAGTTAGTAATTTTTATTCTACACTAGAAATTCTTTAGAAATTATTCACATGGCAAAACAACGTTTGCCGGGTCAGCTAGTGATGGTATATATATACAGTCTATATGCAGTAGTGTGTACGATTTGGCGACGCGTCGCCATGCGCAATCGACTGTGCGATTCTCTCCCTTTCGATCCGGCGTTAAGCCATCTCTCTTGCTACACTAAGCTCTGATACCTATAGTGTATACTCCGTAGTGTATACAGTGTTGTTTACTACAGTACACATAACCTGTGTTTTACTTGAAAACAAATTATTTTTCTGATAATAAAATGTCTGACCGTGATAATTTAGAGAGTGAAAGTGATCAGCCTCCTGCAAAGAAAGCAAAACCACACTATGACACACTATCAAGTCATCAGTAAGTTAATTATATTTTTATAATTAAAGTATGCATTTATCTGTGCATTAAGCACGCGTATATTTGGTGTGTTTTGAGCGCCAGTAAATGTAAAATCTACTCTCTTGGTAGATTAAAATTCACATAAACTTCATTGCATATAATGTTTTTAAATTAATTATTAATTTTAATTTCATTCTTATTGAAATTAATGCATTAAAACAATTGCTTAGAGAATAAATTTATTAAGACTGACAGAATTGTATTTCAAAATCAGCTGATGGCGTGCAGCGCACGAATGTTTTCCTTATTTGTTATTAATAAGAACATTAAAAAATTAATTAATTTTTCTAATCATAGTGGAATTTATAGTGAAATATTCATTATTGATATTTATAATTTACGATCTTTAGTAATATATTGTGTAACGTCCACGTTTTCAAAATATAATAATCTTATTAAATCTTATTAAACAATATAAGCAATATACACTAATACAATAGAAACTTTTTATCCAAACATACACGACGGTATTCACGGTTCGAACTCAAAAAAAAAACGCGGTCTACAAAATACTAACTAGTTTCCCAATAACACCCCCTCCCTCCTCAGGGCGACTAGCCGTCATCCCTGTGGGGTCCTAAACTCTACTCGAGAGCAAGTGGAGAGTATCCTCCTCGCTCCCACCTACACGGCTTATGATCACCTACCGTACCTCAGCTGAAGGCTTCGGCACGGGGAGTAGCACTTTCATCCGGTCGGTTCACGATACTTATCTTGGTCAGACTCCAGGTAGAGTATCATCCTCTAGAATTACTTGGTGAAGAGTATTCGTCCGAGTGATTCTCCCGAGAAAGAATTGCTTCCCCTTATCGAGCCAAATTTTGGCGTTTATCATTTTTCCCCTAACTCTCTTGTAACGAACCGGAAGGCTCGTTTTAGACACCTGTTCGGTGTCCTCGAACTAGCATTTAAAAATAATTATTTATTATTTTAATCGTAATTTCCTTCATTTTCTATCCATTCGTCTTGCCAAATTCTAAGTTTTTATTTTCGAAACTCAATTTTTTATTATTTTAATCGTAATTTCCTTCATTTTCTATCCATTCGTTTCGTCAAATTCACAATTCTTTAATATTTTAATCGCAATTTCTTTCATTATATATCCATTCGTTGATTTTCCATACTAAATTGTCCTCGGGACTTATAAAATCTTCGCTTACCTAAATTATTTCTTACAAAATAATAATCGTCATTTCTTTCATTTTATATCCATTCATCGCTTTCCCATACTAAATCTTGTTCGGAACTTAGAATAATTTTCCCAGTCTTTTAATTTCTTTTACAATTAATTTCTTTTGCTCGATTAATTCGCTCAGCTTCATAATAATTTCTCACACGCTTAATTTCTTAATTTAATCATACCTTCGGTAACAATAATATAATATTATTAACTAAATAAATACAATAATTAAATAATAATTGCCGTACTAATAACAATAATTGTTTCTATTAATTTTTAAGTAATTAATAACAATAAACTAAAATACTCAAATACAAAAAGTAAAATCTGGGTCATAATTGAAATAACTAGCTAAGATTCTTGAGTTTACTAATATATTGAAGCCAATTTAAATTTTTCTGTGTATTTTAATAACATATTTTTTATAAATATTTCAGAACCCAACAATCATCACAGGGGTCACAAAATATTATTATTGAAACTGGACATCACCAAGATCAGTTAAACACAAGACATACTATTAATGTTATGTAAGATTTTATTAATCTAATAGTACCAGAATATACTAATTTTTATTTAAGCTCTCAAGGAGGTACATATGACGAGGTGGTCTATGAGTATAGTAAAAGTCATTCTATTTCATTACTTTACGTAGCTTTAACACGAGTAACAAGTCTTGAAGGGTTGTTTATATGTAACAGTCAGGATAATTTAAGATTTTATCATGGAAGAAGAGTAGATCCATCAGTTTCAAGTTTACAGCAAGAATTTAAAAGATTATCTCTAAACAAACTTACTACATTGCAAGGACTGATCACTGAATTTATAAACTCCAGAAATAAATTAACCATTTATACTTTAAACTGCCAAAGTCTCAGAAAACATACTACTGATTTACACGATTCTATTTGTCAAAGGAGTAACTTTTTATTACTAACTGAAACATGGCTTCCTGCAGATGAATCAGTTGACTTACCTAATTTTCATTGTATAGCTAAATTTAAGAGACAAAATGTTAGAGCCGCTGGAATTGCCATTTATAAAAACAACAATACTTCACATATTACTACATTCAACATGGATTTAGTCATTCAAAATGCTACAGAAGTTCATGTCTCCCATACATCTATTGGTAATATGTGTGCTTCACATGTTAAACTAGAAGACGGAAGTGAATTAATTATGATTGTAGTATACATTTCACCTAATAACAAAATGGATCTTATAATTTCATTTTTACATGAAAGGTTATTTCCTTATAGTCAAAGAGGTTCAATAATTTTTAAAACGAATAAACATAAACTACCATTAATTTTAGCTGGAGATTTTAATGTAAATTTTGCAAGAGCTGAATCAATGCCATTAATATACGTTTCTCCAAGAAGAATTTCAATTGCAAATTAATAACAATCCAAGAGAACCTACCACCAGATACGGAACAACAATAGATGCTGTATTTATTAGATATCTTAATAATGTTATGTCCAATACTTTTGTAACATACTTCAGTTATCATCGACCAATTGTCACAGTAATACCGTCCTCAGAGGTAACATCGAATATAACTATTACCGAAGTCACTGATTAAACGAATTAAGTAGTCACGATTTGAAATAAATTCATAAATTTTTGTATTTAATGAAAGTAAATGTTTATTCAATAAATAGTCATCGTTATCTGAAAAAAAAAAATCGTAATATTTTATTTTATCATTATGACATATTTAGTTCCTATCACATCTGTTCTTTTCTGCATATTACTTTTACAAAATAATTTCGATGTTTCACATCTGCCAGGCGTCCCGTGACGGCTCACATTTTTTAAAATTAAAATTACGAAATAATTAATTTATTTTATGGTAGACTTCATCAAATTTACCGAAAACCTAATAAAATTTAAAATAGACTACGGTAAAATTTAGTGAAAAAAAAATGAAAAGTATCTCACTTACCGACAAATGATTGAACCGTGTCATCCGTCCTACGATTACCATGAATTTAACGGTAATTTGGAAAAAAATTTTCTCTCAGTGAGAAAGAAAATTTCTCTCATTAACGGCACTCATATTAAGAAAATATTTTCTTAATTGCTTAAAAAATATGTTTTGTCACAAATTAATCTCGCTAATTAGTGGCTCAATTTTTAAAACATCGAAAGGTTTAGAAATCGATTCCTGGATGAAATAATGTGTAAGTTATTCCAGCATATCGAAAATACTTAACATAAAATTTTTCATAGTTTACTACCCAGATACTTTTATTCATGAGATATTTTCTTACTAAAACTACGTCGATTTATCAAAATTAGTGTTGAATAATTAGTCTTGTAATATTGAATCTCATGCAATCCATAACATTATTAAGCTTCCTAATAATCTGTTACAAATTTTTTTGTAATTTAACCTTTAGTTTAATTTTATTAATAAAGCTTAATTTCATTAATAATCTGAAAAAAGGCCATTCGGCAGCCGAAATGGAAGTAGATTTTTCAAATAAAGAAAATTGATTTTTAATAAAATAATATAATAACACTATTAATGTATAATTTAACTTATGAATTAAAAACAAAATTCAATAATAAATTTAAAACTATTTAGAACAAATTTTGGAAAAAAAATTAACTTTTGAAGAAAAAGTTTTTCAAAGAATTGCAAAGATTATAAAATTTGAATTATAAATGACAAAATTTTAAATATCTGCTTAGGAACAACAATTTGCAAATCAATCAGATGTTTGAAACCGGATAAAATTTTAATTGAAGAAAACAATATATAGAACTAATTTGTGACATATTTACTGACGAATTACCTGAAAACATTACACGAAAGACTAATCATTATCGTAATTATTGAATTTACATCATGATTAAGCTATGATGCAGACAATAATTCTAAAACGGCTGCAACAGTAAAACTGTTTCATTAAACGAATTCTAAAAGGAGTAATATTGAGGCTATTACCACTTCTGAGTAGTGGAAATTGAAGCTTATTAAAAGAGCTTTACGATGCATTTTACTGAATTTTTATATCTTGTCTCGATCAGTAATTATATCAAGTTGAAGTAGTAAAAACATCAATTTTTACGATTTTCAAAATTTCAAAATCCTGTCATTTCCAAATTACTCGCCCGATTAAGCTCATCTTCGAACTTAACCTTGGTCTTGATCGATAGATAAAGCATGTTGAGTTTGAGAAGAATCGGTTATAAATTGAAAACGCTATCGTGCTGACAAGCCACGTTATATCGTATAAATATATATATATATATATATATATATATATATATATATATATATATATATATATATATATATATATATATAAATACATACATATATAAACTTTTGAACTATATACATTTTCTGACTCAGCTCGACAAACTGAGTCAGAAAACGACTAAATTTTTTCAAAGTTGCGCCATGAGGATGGCTGCAATAGTTAGATTTTTATAAAATCTACTAAAAAGAAAAATTTGTATCAACATTAATCTGTAGTCAAATTAAAATGAATATTTAAAAAACATTGTTTTTTTACCCAACTTATTATTTGAATGTTATTTTATATGCATAACTTTTTTTCTATTTGTTAAGATAGAGGGAGAAAAAGAAGAGAGATAATATTGATTGATTAAATATAATTCCATTATCTATGACTTAAAGTTTATATTGAATTTGGTTAATTGATGAGTAAGTTCTTAAGGACGTTCATCGGCAAAAAAAAGATACCAATGGGTTATGGCTATTGGTTTCTTTCTCACGCACTACCCAGTAAACACGTTTACGTCAATGTGACGTCAAAATGACATTGGGCTATGTCAGGATTTACGTAAGATACAAGTCACGAATGAGTCATATATGACTCATTATTTCACACTTCTTGACGTAAGATTCTGACGTAAAAATATGACGTAGTCATGACGTCAGTATTATGTCTCAATGACATTTATGACGTCAATATGACATACCTGTGATGTCTATATCATGATAATGATGTCATTATGACGTAAAAGTGATGTAAGTGATGTAAGAATTGTACCTCAGAAAAAATATTAAAAAAAAATTTCTCAAAAATAAATAGATGGCAATTTTGAAATTAATTATAGTGTTGTGGACTTATTACAAAGTTTGAAACACTAGTTATATGTTGATACTTGATGAAAAATCCTGAAATATGCTGGGCTCGAACTTGGGTCCTCACGTATCGAAGTCTGGAACGCTGCTCACTTGTCCAAGTAACGGTTCATGTTACGAAGTAAATAACTTATGTGATAAGCCTTACATGACGAAAAATGCTTATTTCATAATTTTTTCTGAGATTAAATGTATTTTAAGAGCTGGAATTGTATAAAATTCAAGTCTAATAATTTATACAATTTTATAAAATTTCATTAAACTCATGAAATTTTATAAAGTTCTATAAAACTTTGTAAAAACTCTTATAAAAGGCTCTCTAGTGAAACTTGTGGTAATGAATAGGCAATTTATAAATTTTCATAAGAATTGATTGAATCTTACACTTTCAAAAATTTTCGTCTAAAAGCGGACGCAGAGAACTTTAGACTCTCTGCGGACACAGAGAACTTTCACAGAGTGAAATTTTTTCAGAGTAAACGATGTATCCGTGTCATTTGAATATTTTTTAATACTTATTGATTTCTCAAGACTCGAATTTTTTTTTTATTTAATTTTTTCCGAAAATTTAGTATTTTTCATTTGGATTTTTCTTCTTCAAAATTTCAATTTACAAAATTTAGATTTTTTTTTAATTTCAACTCTTTTAAGTATACCATTTTTTTAATCTATATTTCTTTTTAATTTCAATTTTTTTCGAAATTTGAATTTTTTTAATTTAACATACTAACAACATTATGGAACTTGATGTACACAGTAAAAAAATTTTTAATTTTAATAAATATTAAATTTACACTTAAAAAAGTTAAATATTTAACACAAAAATTTTTAACACTAAAGTTTTTGATGCAATGACGCAAAATTTTTTACTGTGTAAAATACTATTAGTCTCGTCAATAACAATCATGGAACTGTTTGAATTATTTCAAATACAATGTTTCATAAGTAGCAGCACTAATGTCAGAAAATTATTTTTCAAGTAATAGTGCAATATTTAAATAACTGACATTTAATTTCTTGACGCGAAATCATAAGAAATTATATGTTTACTCGTTTGACGGTTTAAAAATTTAGAGTTCATGCCACATAAATTGAACTCGGTATTTTGTTATCAGTTTCACACCAAATCATTTATACTGAATGAAGTCGAAAATATTTTTACAATGGATAAAAGTGCCTAAATTCATGGAAAAAATATAAGTGAGAAACATATGCAACGAAAAAAAAGTATTTCTTGCACCAAGAAAATTTTGACGGAGGCTGAAGTTATATTGGAGCAAGAAGTGTTTTAGTGTCAAGATATTTTGACTTCATTCACGAAATTTTCAGTCATCTCTAATATATTCTTAGTCCAAAGAAATTTACCTTTGAGTCAAGATTTTTTTTCTGCAGTGTATGGAAACATACAATCAAAGATATAAAAAGTTTATATCCCACATGTATTTAATTTGTATGTTTTTTTCTTAAAAACGTAAATGAAAAATATTTTGTATGTTATTTGCTAATATGTTAGATATATTCATTAATATTATAAATTATAAATTTTTGTTATTAAGAGCGGACTTAAATTTGCAAGGTACCAGCTTAAATCAGCTGTTTACCTCTTTCTGATTCTTACTAAATTTTAAACCAATTTTCACTAATATTTAGCGATTAATTGTAAATTAGACATCTTATTGAAGAAGTTTTATATTTGATAAATTTTGATCAATCGATAATATTAAAAAAATACATCCCCCAAATTTTATCAATATTATGGAAAATAATCGTTTGTCACTGATTTAGAAAATGACTTTCAAATTACGTCAGTATTATGTACAATTGTGACAAATTATTGATGTTAAATAATGACTCACAGATGGTATCGGTATTACGTAAGACCGTGACTTGTCACTGATGTAAACGCATGATGTTAAACTTACGTCAAGATTACGTACAGCCGTGACTTGTCACTGATGTAAACGCATGATGTTAAACTTACGTCAAGATTACGTACAGCCGTGACTTGTCACTGATGTAAACGCATGATGTTAAACTTACGTCGTTATGACATACAATGATGGCATTAATGTTACGTAATATTGTAGTTTATATATTATGTCAGTTGTACGTAATATCTAACTCATTTCCGTTACATCATAGAGAAGTAATAAACTTACATCAGTATGATGTCAAAAATATATCATATATTTTTACATCATAATTGGATTACAAGACAGGTCAATTTTACGTCATATTTACGTAAAATATTGTGACATTCCTATGACTTATAAATGACGTCATATTGAAGTCATGTGTTCACTGGGTAGTGCTGCTTCTCTTTATAGACTATCGCTCACTTATTTCCACTCACGTAATAGTAGAGGAGACTGTGGGAGATCGTCCTTCACCGATCTGATAACCAGAGATACGTATTTTTTATCAAATATTTTGTATAAACAAATATGCCTATAATTACTTGCCTATCCAAAAGCGCTCATGGCTATTTTTAAATAAATTAACTTTAATCGATTTTTTTTTCATCACTTTTATACTTTTGATAACCAAATAAAATTTATTTCACTGATAGCTTTTAACACACAGAATATGCGTAGGTAGGCTTCCCTACTCATTTCTGTGCATAGCTACCTGACAAGCAGGTGTGAACAGGTAAGTCAATATAGATGACTCCATCGATTTGCTAACTTATCGAAACTTATATCAAATTTTAGATTATTTTATTACAAAATCAGTCACATAAACTTGCCTGCAAAAAATCGTACTAAAAGTACTGTTGCCAAGCTCAAAACTTTCAGAGTTGTAGCCATTTGATAGGTGCGAGAGAGAGAGGGAAGAGCGCCCGAGGTCCGTGTGTTTTTACTTATTAAAAATTCATAATCGGAAGAATTATTTCTAAGAAAAATTATTATTATTGTAATTATTATTCTTAAATTGTTATTATTATAAATTATTATTAATTACCCGGGTAAAAAAGATTATATATAATTATACATAATTTATATATGAAAAATGGCCCTATATAATTATATATAATTCTATAAAATTAGATATAATTATATAGAATAATATATAATTATTTCTATAAAAAAAAAAAATTCGGGGTGCGCGGGGATCGAACCGGGGACCTGACACTTTAAAGACTGACGCACTACTTTTTTTTTTTTTTTTTGAAAAAGTTTATTTGCATAACAAGTTACAATATATACATTTTTACATGCTTAATCTAGGCTGCAAACTAGAAAACTTAAAAACTAGCCATTTTTTCTCTTAATATAATATTATAATGTTTGTCCTTTTGCGTAAGGCGTCTCACATTATTTGTCTCTCTAAGTTGCTGTAAGTAACATTTGTATTAGAAAAAAAATTTTACTCTGTATTAGTATAATATATAAATAATATAGTTATTTATTGTCTCTGTGCATATATTGCACTTATAATTATGATGAAAAAGAAGTTTTAAAAAAACATCATATCAATTCTAGTTATTAAAAAAAATAGATAAAAATAAATAATAGAAAATAAAAATAATCAAGTGAGAAGAGATAATTCTTTGAATTTCGAATTTGTCTCTTATTAATTTCAAAAATACGACGGAAATTTAGATTTTTAAATAAAATTACGATACTTGGTTTATGTCACCTTTTTTTTTTTTTTTTCTGAACTTTGTTGAAGCTGTTGTAGGCTTCTCTTCTCTTGGCAATAGCCTTCCGGTGAGGCGACTCATCTGTCAGCCACCAGTACTTCTTATTGAGAATGTGGAAGTCGAGGAAGTCTCGATTTGGTATAGCTGTGTTATAGACTGTTTCTTGACTCTCACTAATTTTTCTGATGGCTTGATGTCTTCTGGTGTGGTATATCACTGGGACGTTGCTAGGACTTTGGATCAGGCCCTTGCTGTCAAAATGTATGAATGCCTGCGGTGGCAACCAAGTTGAATTGTTGTTTCTGATTTTCATTTCACTCTTATTTGCTTTGCTCAGTTCTTTAATTATTTCATTATCTATCTGAGGTAGTTTCGCGAAGTAATCTCTGCACAATTTTATAATGAAATTGTCGATTCTAGGTATGTCAGCCAGTGTATAGATGATTTTATTACTTATCTGTTTTTTATAATTAGACTCTTTTGAGCGATAAATTTGCAGACAAGCTCTGATACACTTACGCTCAAATATTCTTATTTTTTCCATAGTACTAGCACTCTGGTTCCACCAAACTGGGGCTGCATATGTTATTATTGGGCGAATCAGAAGTTGACAGCATATAATCTTCGCTTTCCTACTCAGATGTTGGGAGTAGAATAAACGTTTGTTAGCGTTAAAGGCCGCCTTTGCTTTATTTAGTTGTATTTCAACATGCTTGTGTAATTTGAGGAGATGGTCAATGTGTACTCCCAGGTATTTAACTATCTTCTTGTGAGGAATTGTCACCGTTTGATCAGTTCCAGGTATTTTTGCTTTGATTTCAAAGTCATTGAGACCTGTCTTACTAGCTTTAGAGATGTAATAGTAGCTTTTTCTACATATGATTGTTTCACATATGGTCGGGTTGATCCTCAAATTCCATGTTTGGAAGAATTCGTCTATTTTGTCATATAGACTCTGTAGGAGTACTTTTATTTTTTCAGGTGATTTTCCGCTTGTGTAGACAATGAGGTCGTCTGCAAAAGCGATAGTTTTGGTGGTTTCGGTAGTTTCTGAGTTCATACCAAATGAATTAAGTAGTTTTGCGGTGAATATTGTAAATAGGATTGGTGAATTCACCGTGCCCTGTTGCAGGCCTTCCTGTATATAAAAAGTCTTGCTGGATGAGTGTGTACCATCCCAGACTATGAATGACTTCCCGTGGATCATATCACAAATGAGGAGTACCAACCATTCAGGGAAATTAAGTCTCATTATTTTAAACAGTAGTCCGTTTAGCCAAACGGAGTCGAAGGCTTTTTCTAAATCTATTAACAGCGCACCAACGATTTGGTTATAGTGGAGCTGATATTGCATGTCGTTGAGTAACTTGTTGATTGCGTGCACTGACGAGTGATGAAATCGGAATCCGAATTGTTGATTTGGGATGACGTTTTTCTCCATACAGAATTTATTGATTTGTATGTTGATCACGGTTTCATATACTTTGCTCAGCGTGGGTGTAAGGCTTATTGGCCTATAGCTTGTTACTTTCGTTGGATCTTTGTCCTTTTTTAAAATTGGTAGTACTTTCGCTTTTTTCCAATACGTCGGGAAGTACGAGTGGTTAAGCGAGTGCCACTAGATGTCTTGTTAGGAAGTTTGGCTAGTATCTTCTTGACAGTAAAGCTGTTGCAAAAAACTCGCTGGTTTTCATCTTCACGAGCCGGTAGAGTCGCTTTGTTATCTTTAGAGAAGTTCGTATATGTTTGGTTGTTATCTCTTTTCTCTGACAGTTTATTGATGATGGTTTGTGCGTCTCTATCAACTATAGTCTTTAGTCGCGTACCTTCATTTAGGTATCGTGCCGAATTGATGGACTGTAGAAATTCTCCGATGATATCGAGTTTGTTGATTGGTTCAGTGACAACAACTTTCTCATTAGCTATGGTGACATCGATGTTTAATTTTTCTAGGACTGGGTCCCCGTTGTCGAGCACTTGGTCTCCAATTTTAATTAAGTTTTTCTTTCTCAAAAATCTGTTTATTTTTGGAAAGAAGGTGGAAGCATCTCTATGGTTTATTTGTTTCAGCTGGTTGGCATAGTAGCCAGTTGTGGCGGCAGCAAATTCTTTCCGAAGCTCATTTTTCACGAGTTTGATTGTTTCTTTAATTTTAAGAATTTCCCTTTTGTTCGCCGGCGCCTGCTTTTGTAATTTGTGTAGCTCAGTCAGCAGTTGTGATTTATTTTTCTGTAGCTTCTTTATTCTAGAGTTTAAGAATTTAAGTACGCTGTTTTGAGGCTTGAATTTGGGTACTACTTTTTCGATCGTATTTGTGATTGCTTGGTTCACCTTTTGGATGTGTTCGTCGATTTCTCTCACACTCAGGTTACAGTCTTCAGGAATTATTTCTTGGTATTCTTCTTGTAGTTTATTGGTGAATTTAGGCCACTTGGTAGCTTTGTAGTTATATCTGTGTTGTTGTTTATTGAGTGTTAGGTATTCTTGCTGACGAGGTAGTTTTACCGTAAACTGCAGCGCCAAGTGGTCACTGTCGTAAGGTAGTGTCTCGAGTTTGTTATTTTCATTTAAATCTATCAGCTGCAAGTTGGTGATGCAAATGTCTAGGTAAGATAAGCTGTCGGGACGTGACGGTCTACAGGTTGTGAAAATTTCAGCTCCGAATTTCGGTGCGTGGTTTATTTCCCAGTTTCTCATATGTTTACCATGCCCATTCTCAGCATGGTCACCCCAATCTATTCTTCTAGCATTGAAGTCACCTGCGATGACATATCCACTATGATTTTTGTCGATGTTGAGTTTGTACAATAGTTGGTTCAGTTCCTCTGTGAAAATAGTTTTGTTAGAATTTGTTGCATACAAGCTTATGAAATACATATATTTAAAATATTCGTTTAATGTGTTGACTTTTATAATGGTATACTCAACCAACTCGTTGTCCTGAGAAGATGGGTGTTTGATGATATCATAGCTGATATTCTTACGTATTACAATTGCAGTCCCGCCGCCATTTTTGGAGTTTGGTCGGTCTGTTCTTATAATGTCGTAGTCTGCGAATGTGATGATGTGATTCTGATTTAATTTTGTTTCAGATAATAAGGCTATGTCTGGTTTGTGGTTATTTAGCAGAGTGAGCAGTTCGAATCTTCTATAATTGTGTTTTATTGAGTTGACGTTTACAGCAATAATTTTGACTAGATTATTATTAACCTCAGTTGGTTGTAAACTCTTGTTGTCTTGTGTAGTGTTTTTATTCGCCATCTATGCCAAGATGTTTAAATAAAAAGTCTACCTTACCGGAAAGCTTATCAATTCTGTTTACTTGGTTGTTGAGTCGAGAGACGTGCTGCGATATGTTGTTCAGACTATTCATAATATTGACTGCCCACGGCGGAGCTTCATTTTCATACGAGTTTCCTGGCTGTGGTTGATTAAGTCTCTTGTTTGAGTTCATCTGGATACTAGGGAGCTGTGACGCTGCTCCAAAGTTTGGAAGTGGCTTTGTTGCTGGTAAAGTTGGCCAGTTTCTTGCGTCTACTGGTCTACTGTAAGCTGGATTAGCGTTTCTTGTATAATTTGTCATATTTTTGTCAGCTTGACGTTGCTGCTTAAGTATTGTTTGGTCTTCTTCTACGAATTGTCTAAATCCACATCCTGCGTAGTTCGCTGGGTGACCTTGTTGTCCACAGTTTGCGCATTTTAAAGCGCTTTTTGGGCTTTCTTTGGTGATTTCACATTTTCCTCTCTCGTGGCTTTCACCACATTTAACGCATCTGTATTTTAGTGCGCATTGAGAGCTTGTGTGTCCCATTCGTTGACAGTTTTTACACTGAGTGACATTCTGTTTTATTAGATGTTCCCATGATACGTCTTGGGCCAGCATTGTTTTAATTTTTGTAAGCTCTTTCTTTTTACTTTCAGGTGAGATTATTATTATAAAATGATGTTTTATGAATTTGCTCTTTTTGCATGGTATCGGGATGATTTTTGTTATTTTTACGTTAGGCAGGTTCATCTCATTTAACCCTTTAGAGTCTGACCTTGAAACCCCACTCTTTGGTCTGGCGGAGCCCAATAGAATTAGAAAAAGCGCGAAACAAATGTGACAGGGCCGTATTATAAGAGAAAAAATTTCACCTGGGTGGGAAGTAAAAAATAATTTTTTTTTCAATTTTTAATTTATTAAATAATAAATATCAAAGGACTTAAATTCAAATTAAGAACAACATTTTGTCTCATTATAAATATAGTTAAGTATTTTAATTATCAGCATAATTATTAGAAAAAATAAATATTAAGAAAAGTTCAAATTTCAATATCAATTCTTATAATGTGAATAATGGCCATATTTTAACAATATTTTTAATTATATTTTTAGTAATATTTTAACAATATTTTGAATAACATTTTTAGTAATATTTTAAATAATTTAATAGTTAGTTTTTTCCATAAAAACTTTATTTGACTTTATGGTAAGCAGCAAAACTTTATGGTAAGCAGTAATTTATTATCTTGGACAGTGACAGGTCGATTTCTTAATACTCTCACGTTTATTTCATCATCAACCTTTAAAGGTTTTATGTTTTTTATTTTTCTTTTTGGCATACTAGCGACTAATTATGAGCAATCAAATTATTTTTCAATTACATAGCAATGTATGAAATTTAAAAAATTTTTCTAACCTTACTTTCGAAGAGACTATTTCTTTACGTCAACAATACTAACTACGGCACTGTCAATGAACGCAGCGCGAGATTCAAATGAGTGGAAGGGTACTCACAGGCACACTACTACTCTCACATGTCACTCATACATACTCACGGGACTCTACGATTCGCGCTCTCCCCACCAGTCTCACACGTAGACGTTTCAAGATCCTCTGACTCTAAAGGGTTAAAGCATTCCCAACATCAACTGCGTCAAAGTTGCCGTAGATGTTTTTAAGCACTATTGTTTGTGGTTTATTCTCCAATGGAGTATATGTGTAGTACTCCATTTCTAAACTGGTAAGCCTTTTTTTAATGGCATCATAGGTTACTTTATCATTAGCCTGTATGGTATGGTTACCATTATTTTGTCTAATTTTAAAGCTGTTACTTTTAATTTCCTCACATATCAATTTATTTGCCGTGTCTTTGATGTCATTTCCAAGTATGAATATTAGCTGCTGCCTGTAGGACTTTTGCTGCCCCCTGTCGGCGCCGTTAGGTACTGTCTGGTCGCTTTTACCAGCTGTTTCATCTGGGTTAACTTGTTCATGTTGACTTGTTGAGTTGGTTAGGGGAATCTCATTCGTTTCAAGATTATTAAATTTATTTGGACTTACAGGAATAGATTCATCGTTAGTTGTGTTTAACTTACGTTTCGCTGGTTTTTTGGGGTGCTCCCATTCGTCATCATTCTCAATAAGGACTTCCATTCCGTCTGATATCATGGATGTCACAGAGTTTGTTCTGGATCTAGGTGCATTTAAATTAGGTTTGTATTTGACATTTTTTTTGGGTTTTCCGCTCACAGTCGCTAATATTTCCTTATACTTAGCTTCTAGTAAGAACGAATTCGTTCGCGTTGTTCTTGGTGTTTTTTTCACTCCATTTTCACTTGGGCCTGCCCCGCGCTTTCGCTTGCTAGCCGACGCCATTTTGGTCATCGGCTAACGGTTTTATTTTATGCTTATAATTATTACGGTTTATGAAGGTAATTATTACGACCCAAGAAACCACTAGATCTACAACCCGCTGGGGAGTTACACAGATGCACTATTTTGATTCAATTTACTTTTTAATCTCAGTATTTATTATACACCATAGACGCACAATGTGCACACAATGGCTAGTCTCATCCCACTAGACTGTCGCACTACCTGTTTACCTACGAGACTTACTTGTCGAGCAGGGTTTAAAATAACTACAAGTAATGCAAATCGTATACATAATCAATTTTTATAAGTTAACTTAATTAATACAGTCCCTATTATTTCATCCACAAAAAATACTATCGATTAATAGATTATTAATCATTGGAGTAGCAGACTCTGAGATAAAAAAAATTATATACAATTATATATGATTCATATATAATTATATATGATTTCCGTATAGTTGCACTGATAGAAGGATTTGTTTATATTTAATGAGCTTTATTAACTGTTAATAAGTGATTTTTTAACATCATGGGATTTAATTAATATTTATCACCAGTTAATAAATTATTTATTAAATACGATTTATTAAATGTTAATAAATATTTGTTAACAGTTAACAAATATTTATTTAAGATTAAAAGCAAAAATAGTAATTTTCTCTTGACATTTTTTATAACTCGATAGCTGGAATACATGATAATAATTCAAATCACTAAATAAATTAACGTTTTTAATATTTAAAAGAATAAAAGATAATTATGGGGTGTGATAGAATTCGGTATATTACAATAAACGTTATTATAATTGTAACAGGGTAAATTACCCTTAATCGATAAGTCGCCAGAGATCGATAACTTTTCGACTAGCATTTGAGCGCATTGATCTTCGGGCCTAGAGAGAGAGCAGGAGGGGGTATTTTTGGGGTCGTTATTTAGACGAGCCATGCGTGGTGTCCGCAGAAGTAGTAAAGTGTTGGAACGAGTAACATCAAGAAGTCCAAAGAAGGAAGCGAGTATCAACCATAGAGTTTCTTCAACCAAATTTACACCAGGTATTGGACTTTGGTAATGATGAGCCTTGGGGCCATATACCCGGCTCATCAAATACACTACTTCTCATTTTATTTATTCAAGTTTGGATAATTCAATTGTTTAATAATTTTGCCCAATAATAATTAATTATTTAATTGAATTGATTCGTTAATTGCTAGCTTGGGAACATTTCCTCCTGGGGATTTTACACCCGAGGAATGTTCTAGACCTCTTGGGTTAATAGTCGTGAGTAATTCGATTATTGAAATGGCCAGTTAATAATTATTAACATCTTAAGATTGGCTAAATTAAATTCATCTTTTGATTAATCAAATTTAATTAATTTCTGAACATCGAGAATTATTCCAATCAGCAACTCACGACTGGTCAAGCTTCGGTACCCGAGGTCGAGCTTAGTACGCTGTAACGAACAACGGAGTCCATTTTTGAGCGCGCAAATTCCTTGTGAATTTTATGACGCAGTAAATTCATAAAATTAATAACTGGACTATTATTATAAATTATAGCAATTAAATTATCAATTAATTATTATTTTTCATTGAATTATAACATTATTTATTTAAAAATACTATTATATTATTGGAAAATTAAGTATTGAGAATCGGCTACTGAGTTTCGACGTAATTGAGATCGAATTAACCGTGGATAATTTTTCGTGAATTTATTTTATATTGAGACAAATTGCTTTATTAATTATTTATAAATCGAAAAATTCCACGTGGTCATTTATATATTGAACTATGGAAGACTAAAATTATTATTGGAATTATTTATAAAAACTATTTATCAGTGTGGATTACGTCCGAGAAATTTAGTTAATTTTATAGAGAATATTCTGAGGATTATACACTGATAAAAAAATTGACTTGACTCAAGAGCCAAACTCTTGGACCAAGAATACCATTTTGAAGAAAATGATATTCTTAAGTCAAGAGAATAAATTCTTGAGCTAAGAAATTATTCTTGGTCTAAGAAAATTTTCTTGAGTCAAGAATTTATTCTCTTGACTCAAGAAAATATTTTTCTTCAAAATGGAATTCTTGGTTCAAGAGTTTGGCTCTTGAGTCAAGTCAATTTTTTTATCAGTGTACAATGTACTGAGTATTAAACTCGTGGTAATTTTGAAATAAGTTTAGGCGTCGATTTTTAAGTCGGAAATTTTAAGTAGTAATTATTAATCCGGAAATTAAAAGTAAAGTAGAGTCAGTGAGTGTGTGAGACGCGTGGGTTATGTGTGTGTGAATGCTACCAGCGTTCCTTCGCAAGCGAGCAGTCCGTTTGCGAGGTGTTTCGCTGGCATAGAGCGTGAGGGTCCGGTGGACAGCGCGACTTACAAGGGGAGGATACGACCTTGGGGAAACCGATTTTGATAATCTTTGACGTAGTGGTAGTACACTATGTGGGTATACTACCTCTGAAATACTAAAGTGCAATACTCAAAAATGGCTGAGAAAAACGCACTCAAAGTTTACCCAGCACTATAATATATTAATAGGTAAATAATTGATACATTAAATTATTCTTTAATAAAAAATTTTTCAATTTTAAACTTCATTTCTATAAATTATCTGCAGTGGTACAAACAAATAATAAGTCGAAAATTAAATGGAAAATTATACATTTTTTTAATTAATTAAAGCAATATTTTATAATTACGTATTATGAGATATTATTACATGATCCTGAGTGATACTTATGATAAAAACATTCAAAACAAAAAGTTTTTCTACACCAAGAACAACAAATAAATGCTGCTTTTTTACAATGACACGGTATTTTTAAACGGTCTAATGAGAAACACCCATCATTGATATTAGTAAAAAAATTTCTTGTGTCACAAAGCCCGCTGGCGAACCAGGCATATTCCATCATGTCTCGAAATATTGGCGCTGACAATTGGTGATGAATAATCGAATGAATTTTTATGCAATCCTCTCGGGAATGAATTTCATAATTCTTGTCTAGAAGTTCAGCGGTACTTTGCAATCGTTTGATAAAATTTTTCACTTGTCTATAGAAATAGACATCACATGGTTGAACTAACGGAGTACATTTTGGAGGTATAACTTTAAATGTGCATGTAGGCATTTTTTATCATCCTGAAATATTTCATCATATAATTCTGGCTTCACTTGTCCTGTCCACGAGTCAATAATTAAAAGAAATTTATTTTTGAACATATGGCATTAAACATTTCTCTAGAAAATTTTTATAGAGAGTAGTTGTCAGTTTTCCTGATTTTGATGATGTGACAATAACATTTTTGTATTTTTTTAAATATTCTTCTACGTTTTTCTTTATTCTTGGCCCAAAATCACCTGTAGGCTCTTGCAAACAAATAAAAACATGTGGTAGTAATTTTCCAGATAATGTTATGCTATATTGTGCAGTATATGAGTGTGACACCTTAGTCATGTCTTGTACTTTTGCAAACACTGTTTTGCTTCCTTTTTTCGTCAGTGTCCTATTAAACATTGATTGGTATTGACATCCTGAAAATATGAATTTTAAAAAATCTAATGATTAACTTCGATTAAATTTAATAATGGAATAAAAATAATTAGTTTACCGTTAGAAAATTTATATACCTGTTTGATCTGTATTAATAACGAAGTCACTATCGAAGTTAGATATCAATTGTTTTGTTTGAATGCGAAACATTTCTGCAGAGGCGATAATTTCTGGCATGGTGTGAACTTCTTTGTCTGTTACAAATTTTGTAATTTTGCGTTGACGAATGTTGTGTCTTTGTTTAAATTTTTTTACCCATGGGTCGGACGCTGTAAATTGAAGATTAGGAAACTGGCTGGCTGCAGCTAAAGCCCATTGCTGCAAATTTCGTGTAGTCACTTGTTGATAATTTTGTCTTGCCTCGACAAAGCGGTCATACGTCCAAGAATCAATCACATGATATTTATCAAATTTAGTTCCACCATGTTCAACATCTTTTTCCCATACTTTCAAATGATCCATTCTCTTCAAATGACTACATCCATTTTTTTGTAATGTCTCTAGTTTCCATGAAGGGTGAGCTTTTTGCTAGGTTTAAAAGTTTAATTTTATATTCCAGAGGAATATAATCCATCATTTTTTGTTTTTTTTTTTCATCTGGAACATAGTCATCAACTGAATTATCTTCTACTGCTTCAAAATTTCCGTCTGGGCATTCTTCTTGAGCATGAATCAATTCTTGATCGCTTACGAACTTCTTTTTATTTAACATATCTAACGTATTATCATATAATTCTCTACCAATCAACATAGCATCTTCAGATAGAGTGTCAGAAGATGTTTTTGCAATTAAATCACTTTCAAGAAGTAAACCTTCATAATACACTACTCCATCTTTTAGCCGTTGCTTCGATAAATCACTATGTAAGGATGTATCAGGAGTATTTTCATCTCCATGAGAAGAACTGGCTTCGCTTGATGACATTTTATAAATTATAAAACAATTTTTAAAGTAAATTTCACTGCACAAATACGTCTGTTCGTGTCGAAATTCAGAAACTAACTGCTATAGTCAAGCTTCTGAAAAAGTGGTGGGACTAACATAGGTTCAAGGACAACAACATGACTATTCTTCCGGTGGGCCAACAGAGCTCGAATCGATGTACAGTTTACAATAACTCGAGGACAAGAATTATTGTACCCTCATACCATATTCGACCCTTCTTATTGTCTGGCGCGGGTATATATTTTTCAGTTAAACTTATAATGAATATGAGAGTTATAAGAATTATTCATGAATTACAAATATCTCATGATATACACCGTAGATAATTTATAGAAATGAAGTTGAAAATAAAAAAATATTTTATTAAAGAATAATTTAATGTATCAATTATTTACCTATTAATATATTATAGTGCTGAGTAAACTTTGAGTGAGTTTTTCTCAGCCATTTTTGAGTATTGCACTTTAGTATTTCAGAGGTAGTATACCCACATGGTGTACTATCACTGCGTCAAAGATTATCCAAATCCGTTTCCCCAAGGTCGTATCCTCCCCTTGTTAGTTAGAAACTGCGGTATAGACGCTCCATAAGAGGGTACCGTCAGGATTAAGAATTTTGATAGAGCGTGAGGGTCCGGTGGACAGCGCGACGTAAGAATAGTGTGGAGTGTGTGTGTGAGCTGCAGAGGCTTCTTGGCTTACGTTGCAGTCACTAGGCTGTTGCTTCTGTAGCCAGGCGTTATTGACAGCCCTCGTACACTGACGTCTTTGTACGAGGTGTCTTGTTGATAGGTAGATATAAGTTGTAGTAGCGACTTCCCGGTGGGAAGCGTGAAGTAAGAAAACCGTAGTAATAAGTCATAGTATTAAGTGAGTGAGTTGTAAGTGAGTTGGAGTGCGTGCAAGTGCACGGGTTGTTATTTTATTTTGTTAATAAATTTTGGTGCCGTTGTTAAATAAAGATTTATTTCTTTCAGACCACCTTCCTCCACTCTCTCTCCCTGTAGATTATTAAGCTCAGCTCTGGTTTCCGGTTCCAGGAACCGAGATACAAAATCCTGGTGGCGCCCTTGTTAATTTAGAATCATTTTTGCTAGGTATTGTTTTATTTCTATTAAATTAATTAAGGGGCCAATGAGCGGAAGTAAAACACCCGTTACATAATATAACATAATTAATGCAAATAGTTTATAAAGATGATTTTTGTTTATAAGCAATCTTCATGTCATATGACATTGAAAGTGAAACAAATTCACTCAACAAAATATTTATTAAAATTTAATAAATTAAATAATTGTCTTCAAACAAATTAAATTTTTAATAGTTAATAAATCCTTTCATCAGTTTACATATCATTATATATGATTATATCTAATTATATATAATTATATGGAATTGTATATGATTATATATAATTATTGAAAAAATGTTACATCTAATTATATATAATTATATGTAATTGTATATGATTATTAAAAAATGCTGCATCTAATTATATATTATTATATATAATTACATATAACCATATATAATTATATGTAAGTAATATATAATTATATATAAGTAATATATAATAACATATAAGTATATATAATTATCTATAAATTTTTTTACCCGGGTTCTAAGAGAAGAATTATAAAAATCTGATGATCATTATTTAGCTTCCGATGATTTCAATGGCGAATAATAAAAATTAAAATAAATTTTTTAATTTAATTTTTATACGTATTTTGTATACTTTCTAATATAGTTTTAATAATATAAATAAATAAAATTTTATTTTTGTATATTGATGAATTTTTTTTATTTATTATCCTAAAATTTTATAAGTAACACTTGTTCTTTTCCATTTAACGGCATATATTTATTTTAATAATAATTAATTAAAAAATTAATTTAACAAAATTTTCAAAAAATAAATTAATTATTCTTTATTTAATTTTTAATAAAGAATTTAAATTTTTATGTAATTTTAACATTTTAAAATTCAATTTTACAGTGATGAAAAATTTTTTTGAATTCATTTTTTAATCAATTATTAGTAAAATTAAATAAATGCCGTAAAGCGAAAAAGAATAAGTGGTATTTATAAAATTTTAGCATAGCATATAATGATCATCAGATTTTGATAATTTTTTTTAGAATTAATAATAATAATTATATTAAAATTATTGCTAATTATTATTATAAAAATACTTATTATTATTATAATAATTAAAACATTAATTTTAATTAATAATCAATAATAATAATTCTTCTTAGAAATAATTCTTCCAATGGTAAATTTTTAATAAGAATACTGATAGAAGGATTTGTTTTTATTTAGTAAGCTTTATTAATTGTAAAATAGATGATTTTTTAAAAGCTGGAATATATGATAATAATTCAATTCACTAAATAAATTAATGTTTTCAATACTCAAAAATATAAAAGATAATTATGAGCTGTGATAGAATTTGGTATTTTATAATAATCTTTCCTCCCAAATAAATATTTATTAAATGCTAAAAAATATTTACTAAAATTTAATAAATTAAATAATTGTCTTCAAATAAATTAAATTGTTAAAATTAGTAAATCCTTCTATTAGTGTATAAATAAAAACTTTTACTTACTTTGTAATTTTTGACGAAATTTTCAAATTAAAATTAAAATTCTCCTTTGTCAGGTAGCGTGCCGGCAGCAGCTATGTTGTGTCCTGTTCTATCACACGGACCTCGGGCGCTCTCTCCCTCTCTCTCGCACCTATCAAATGGCTACAACTCTGAAAGTTTTGAGCTTGGCAACAGTACTTTAAGTACGATTTTTTGCAGGCAAGTTCACGTGACTGATTTTTTAATAAAATAATATAAAATTTGATATAAGTTTCGATAAGTTAGCAAATCGATGGAGTCACCTATATTGACTTACCTGTTCACACCTGCTTGCCAGGTAGCTATACACAGAAATGAGTAGGAAAGCCTACCTAGGGATATTCTGTGTGTTAAAAACTATCAGTGAAATAACTTTCATTTGGTTATCAAAAGTATGAAAGTGATGAAAAAAAAATCGATTAAAGTTAATTTATTTAAAAATAGCCATGAGCACTTTTGGATAGGCAAGTAATTATAGGCATATTTGTTTATACAAAATATTTGATAAAAAATACGTCTCCTCTGGTTATCAGATCGGTGAAGGACGATCTCCCACCGGCTCTTAGACTATAAAATATCGAAAGTCACTAACTTCAAACATTTTTTATAAAAAAATGAATACTGCTTGTTTATGTTACTTTTGATAAAAAATACTTGTTATATCTTCAATTAATGATTCGTAGTTTTTTAAAACAATCCTAAGTAAAGTACGATTGATATTTAATAAAACGTTCGCTTGAACGTCGATTAGCATAGAGTTTGTATGTAGAATATACAATTTTTAAATGCTAATATTTCAAAATTTAGTGCCGCAAGGACTATTTAAAAAAATTAGGAAAACGGTTGACCCTGAAGGCCATCCCTGCAACTTCCCGCTAATTCCATACTTAGGCGCTTAAAATTGCACCAATGACGTTTTTGAGCTCTTCGAGCTCAAAAATACAATTTGTCGGTTATTTTGAGCTCTCCGAGCTCAAAGAGATTGCTTTCCTATACTTTAAAGCTCTTCGAGCTCAAAAGTCTGATAGAGATTTGATGACACTATTTTTTGAATTTTTAAACCACAATAACTTTTGAATGAATAAACCGATTTTTACGCGGTTAGAAGCATTCGACGCAGTTTTTCAAGCCTCACGAAGAATCTTAATTTTGGATTGATCGCGCTAGGAATTTTGAAGTTATTCCGAAAAAACACTTTTTTCGGTTTTCTTTCGTTCACGATATCTATCGAACGAATCAACCGAATTTGACCGGACTGGTGGCGATCGACGTGGTTTTTTGAGGTTAAGAGCTGATTAGTTTTTGGAATTGAACCTTTAAGCCGTTTAAAAGTTATTCCAAAAAAACCACATTTGAAAAAAATTTTTTTTTTTCAGTTTTTTTAAGATTTCTCAAAATCTATTCATCTGAATCGGTCCAAATAGTTTTCAAAATCTAAGTTTAGTCAAGCCCTTTCGAATGGCACCAACCGCGATGAAATCGGTCAAGCCGTTCAAAAGTTATAAGCGGTTCACATACTTTCACACACATACACACACACACACACACACACACACACACACACACTCGGGGCAGAAGAGATACTGCTACCGGGCGCGTCTCCCCGAGCGGATGGGAGAACGCTCGCTGTCCTTGGATGACACTTAATCTCTTAGTTGATGAGGTACAGCGGGTAGGAGCCAAGCAAAATAACCAAACAAAATACGCTCCCGTGGACAAAACTCCCCTTTAATGGGTTGGTCGCACTAACTGACCTAACAAGACGATCGTTCTCTGCTGTGACCCACTGGGAGTGACCGGAACCTGTATCGTAGTTTCCGACAATGCAGGCCACGGCTGATGTGAGCTTGCTCTACCGAGGTGTAAGTTGCAGCAGTGGATCAGGAGCCAGCCACTTCGGGCCTTGATCAGGAAGTACGCAGTGAGTGTTAGAGATCGGAATCTTCACCGCTCCGAGCGAGTCTAGTCCGTCCGTGTATTCCGGGACTGGCTAAGTGTCGGCTAGGCCTCAGGGAACTGGGGTAGGAGTACTATCTCCGAGGGTACACCCGTTCCTAGTTATGGCAACCCGCTCCACTCCGTACGATGCGCTGGTAAATTAAAAAGTATGAGTAACTTACAGGAAACAAACAAGAATAGAAACGGGCTTCATGCTCAACAAGCAGCGATTGAAGCAAGCGCTGACATGAAGAGAACGCAAGCGTTGGAGCGCCTTGAGAAGCTAACCATTGAGCTGCAAGAGTTTGTCCAAACTAAGGTCAATATCCACAAGGAGATAAAGACCAAGACAACCGGTGTGGTCAATGCTCTTGGAAGATTCAAGAAACTGGACGAGGAATGGCAGTCATCACGACGCCGCATTGAAACTGAAACTGAGAAGCAATGGACAGAAGAAGAATATATGGCGAGGCTTTCGCCTACCTCCGAAGAGGCCGTTTCCTGGGCTCAAAAGAGCTATACACGCACGTATATTTGTCCTACTCCCACCATAACGAGAACACAGCCCAGTTCGCGGGCAAGGAAAAACCGCCGTTCTCTTGTGTTTATACACATTCATTGAACAGCTGCAAGAGTTGCGTATAATTGTAAGTGTGTGCAACTCCCATCGACTCCTCTGGCAACTCATTCCCCGTAGGCACATCGAGATGTACCCACAGGATATGAGCAGTATCCAGCGGGGACCACAGGGAGGCGGAGTCGATTGAAGACCATGTTGTTTGTGTGATGTGTTGTGTGTAACGTTTGATTTTACGTGTAAGTGTTTGCGTGTGTAGGGTGCCCGGGCACTTGTGTTATTTGTGGACATTTTCCCTAGCTTATTCTACGTCAGTCATCCAAAGCTTTATACTGTCCTCACAATTGTGTGGAGCATATCGCTTGTGCCTAGGCGCTCCGACTCTACCTAGGTGGATGTCTATTGAGTCTCGTCCCTAGTCGCGTTTTCATTAGCTAGCTGGGTTTGGAGTTTGCAACACATTACTACTTTACTGAAGCCTTTTAAAAGCTTGAAGTTACTTTGGGATGTGGCAATCGCACGCGCAACGCTCGCCCACTCCGCGTTCCCACCCCGTATGTCCTTGAGCACCTCACGTTGAGGCTCGTACTCATGGCATTCAAGCATTAAGTGCTCCACGTTGTCGACCCTTTCTCCTAACCCCTTCTCCCTACACTCGTCGCAGAATTTACTATCCGTATGTTCGTACTTGTATAGAGGCAATGGACACTGGAGCCGACGGTGACGGTGAATCTGCTGCTGAGGACAAGGGTGAAACTGACACAAGGTCTGGAAAGAGAAAGGACCGAGATTCGCCAGAGTCAACCGACAAAGTCACAAAGAAGAAGGACTTGAAAAAAAGCCCTCTCCAACGACTGGCAGGGCAGGGCGACGAACCCAAGAAGACGACTGACTGGGAAAAAGTACAGTCTAAGAAGGAGAAGAGATGGCTAGCTAGAGAGCAACTCTCAAAACAGCCGCCGAAGGAGCCCAGGCCAGAGCCTAAGCAGAAAAAACCACGCAAATGGATCAGACCCGACGCACTGATCATCCGCCCGGCCGAGAAAACAAAGTATGCCGAGATTCTGCGTCGTATAAAGCAGGACGTCCCAGATGAGCAGGTTCGTTCAACTGTGGATAAGATCAACAAGACCAGAAGTGGGGACTTGTTGATCACGATTTCGAGGAAGAGCACTGACAAAGGCCAAGGTCTGCAAAAGACGATCGCGGACATCCTTAAGGAGGAGGCCAAAGTGATTTGCAAAGGGCCACAGGAGACCATCGAGATCCGAGATGTCGATGACGACACGACGAAAGAGCATATTCAGACCGCTCTAAAGAGGGAAGCTGGAGAAAGTTGTGAAATCCCACTAGAGGCAATCAAGATCCGTAAAGCCTTTAGGGGTACACAGACAGCCACAGTGTCACTACCAGCAGCTGCAGCACAAAAGTTACTGGAGGGAAACTGCAAAATAAGGATAGGCTGGTCTAATGGGTGTTTTCGAGAGTATCTACACCGCTTTAAGCACGATGACTCTTCGGAGTGCCCGTCCTGCCCAGGAGCTGCTGAAGACGCGGAGCACGTCTTCTTTGTATGTCCTCGTTTCGATCCACAGCGTGAAGAACTGGAGAGGATCCTGAACCAGAGAATGCAACCAGATTCACTAGTAGAAGCAATGTTGTCATCAGAAGCTGCCTGGAACGCTACCAACACGTTTGCAACAGAAGTCCTTAAAGACTTGCGTTCCACCGAAAGAAAAAGAGCAAATAGCAGAAGATAGAAGGAAGATAGTTAACACCTTAGCCACCAGAAGGAAGAGCAGTAGCTAGATCCTCCCTTCACGAAGTAATGCCTGACGGCGGTTTCCATGAGGGATTAGAGGAAAGAAGGAAAAGGGGTTTAGGGTTTAGTGGGTAGGGGCGTTAGTGTCGAGTTAGTATGACGCTGCGTCGAGTCGCCACATATCCAGGCCAAACAGCTATGCCTAGAATCCGTAAAAAGGATTCCCCCCCCTACAAAAAAAAAAAAAAAAAAAAAACACACACACACACACACACACACACACACACACATACATACAGACACCGTGACAACCTCGCGGGGATAGTCAGGGAAGCTTCCTGTGACCTTCAAACGTCGACATTGATGAAAACTCGATTTTTGCAAAACGGGGTGAAAACAATAACTTCCCGATTTTTGAAAATCTTCGATTTTCTTAGCGGGAAGTTAAAAATCTGGAAAACGTTTGACCCTAAAGGCCATTCCTGCAACTTCCCGCTTATTCCATATCCAAGCGCTTAAAATTGCACTTATGACGTTTTTAAGCTCTTCGAGCTCGAAAGTCTCATAGAAGTTTAATAAAATAGTATTTTTTGAATTTTCAAACTGCAATAATTTCTAAATGAATGAATCGATTTTCATGCGGTTGGCAGAACTCCACGCAGTTTTTTAGAATCTATGATATACTTTTGAACACAAACTGATCGAACTGAAAATCTTAGAGAAATTTAAAAAATTCACTTTTTCCGAAGTTTTTCGACAACGATAACTCACGAACCAATTAACCGATTTTCACGTCCTGGTGGCGATTGACGTATTTTTTTACGTTCTAACAATTATTTTATTTCATCGAAAACGATCCAAAAAGAAATGTCGAAGTTATGTGAAAAAAAAACACTTTTTTTGAAATTTTTGTTTTCGATAACTCTCGAACGAATCAACCGACTTTGACGGGACTGGTGGCAATCGACGTGGTCTTTCAAACTCAAGAGCGGAATAGTTTTTGGAATTAATCGGTGAAGCCGTTTAGAAGTTATTCTAAAAAAACAATTTTTTCAAAATTTTATTTTTGAGATTTCTCAAAATCTAGCGAACCGAATCGATTCAAATTTTCACGAAATTTAATGGCAATGATACTCTTTAGATCGCCTCCTATTTCGATCCAATTAGCCAAGCCGTTCAAAAGTTATAAGAGGTTTACACACACACACACACACACACACACACACACACACACACACACACACACACACACACACACACACACACACACACACACATACACACAGCCGCATGGACACCATCGCGGGAATAGTCAGGGAAGCTTCCTGTGACCTTAAAACGTCGAGATCTGATGAAAACTCGAATTTCGCAAAACGGGGTAAAACCAATAACTTCCCGATTTTTGAAAATTTTCAATTTTTCTTAGCGGGAAGTTAAAAAATTGAAAAAATTTTTAGTACGTCGCCATTTTTTTTGAAATCCAAATTTTCAAAATTCCCTACGTGCAACGATAACCACATGCATGCGGATTACAACGCTGATTCGTTTTTTTGTTTTAAATAATCCGTTTTTGACAGAATTTGGAATCAGTGCAAGTAAAAACAATATTCTAATTAAATTTCAAGTCTAGATCTAAAAATGCAATTCTATAAAGCGCCCACCGGAGCGGGCGAGTAACAGCTAGTAATTAATAGTTTAATAGCATATATTCTCTTAAATTTTAATTATTATCATTTCTGTAAAATAAATATGTTTTTAACAAGAAATATAGTAAATAATGCTGTTAATTAATTCATGACCGAGTTTGTCCTTTATATAATTTTTTGATGATTTCTATAATCAAAAAATTCTAGAACCCGTTTATTTGAAAAATGTTCGTTCCCATGCAGGAAACCCCCAGAGTTGACAAAGGGGCCTGGCTTACAAGATTGGCCCAGACTTTTACATAGTTGGGCCAAGCTTGGGCCAAGCTAGGCCCCGTGGTACTTTCCTCTATGGATTGGTTTTTAAAGTCTAATCAGCCCATTTTACCTCCCAAACACTTTGGGTGTTGAAAATGTTGAAGGGCCATTTTGCCCCCCCCCCCTTCTCCTATATGTTCTGCAATCCCGAGTCGAAATCTCAGGTCTGTTTTCATCCTAAAAGTTTCCAAACCCATTGAAGTCTCATTTACCGCTCAAAACGAGGCCTGTTTTGGGCGTAGATGACGGTGTCGGAAAATAAATACGATCAAACCAGACCTCAGCAGTCCCATTTTGATCGTAAAGGTTATTAAAAGATGTACGATTATTATTATTTTTTAACAACTTATTCATTATTATTATTATACCACCGACATCTTGTTTTTCATAGCCGCGAAAATTCGAATTATTTTTGTTATTACTAATATTATCAATATATACGTGAATATAAACTAATTGATAATGTTATTTATCTTGGTCTTTGATATTAAAAAAAAAAATTCGATTATTATTTAAATTTTCATTGTTTGTTTAATAAACAATTTGTTATAAACAAATTAATTATCTCTTGGTATTTTTTTTCTTTTTCTACTGAAAAAAACAAAAACAACCATGTATTATTTGAAAAAAAAAAAATTTATTTATATTTTTTATTGAACTTTTAATTTTCTGTTATCTTTAATTTCACCACTCTTACCTGGTTTTTTATGTTTAATTTTATTATAACTTTTTAACTAATGAAGAAACAACTTATGTAACTTTTTATTTAACGTATATTTATCAACAATTTCAGCTTATTAATTTTAGTTTTGCTCGGTTATTTTTTCAATTATGAATAAAAATAAGGTAGAAAAAAATTTTTTCTCCAAGTTTATTAGCCTAAGCATCTTAGTAACTAAAAATGTTATTTAATTTAAGTAAGTTTATTTATAAAATATTGTTCACAAATAATATAAGGTATTTTTTAAATTATATTTTACAGTTGATAGTTAAATTAGTTTATAAGATATTTAGACATAAAAGTAGAAAAAAACATTTTCTTGAAGATTTTTTTTATCAACAAATGGTATAAATTAAATAAATGATTGAGTCAGAGCTACAAATTTTGGCTTAATTTGTTGTTTAATTAATAAAGAATAATAAGTCTTAAATTTTTTCTTTGTATCTTCATTAGTTAAAAAGTTATAATAAAATTAAACATAAACAACCAGGTCAGAGTGGTGAAATTAAAGATAACAGAAAATTGAAAGTTCAATAAAAAATATAAATAAATTTTTTTCTTTTTTAAATAATCCATGGTTGTTTTTGTTTTTTTAAGTAGAAAAAGAAAAAAAATACCAAGAGATCATTAATTTGTTTATAACAAATTGTTTATTAAATAAACAATGCAAATTGAAATAATAATCGAATTTTTTTTTTTTTTAATATCAAAGACCAAGATAAATAATGATTTTTAAAACAAAAATGCTTCCTTAATTTTCATAATAAGTGGTGAAAAAAAATTGTTATTTAACAAATGCGTTTTTAAGCAATAAAAAAATTTTTTTAAGAAACGGTTTTTTTTTTAATCCTAATTATCATCAAAGATTACGTTATCAAAAAAAAATTTTTAATTATCTTATAAACAACGCATTTATTTATAACAATTTTTCAAACAATAGAAGATAAAAATTATTAAAAATCATTTTTAAGTAGCTTCTGATCATAAGAAAACGGATCAATAATAATATTATAAAAAAAAAAATTTTTTTTCAATGTTTAATAAAGCTTTGTAATTTTTCCCCTCAGTAAATTGTTAATAACAAAACGAAAATTAACAATTTTTTAATTTTTCTAACGGGAATCTATTCTAAAACCTTTGAAAAATAGCTCCACGAAAGGAAAAAATTCTCAGATTAATAGTTTAACAATTATCGCACTTGCAATATTAATGTTTGTGCGACAAAAAATTGTTAATTAATTAATGGATAACTTATTGAAAAATCACGATAAAAATTTTTTGACCACGGATTATTGTTCATTGATCTATCCTGCAGGCGCCTGAATTTTTTTAATTTTTAATTTTCATATTTAATAAGTTTAAATAATATTTATTCATTAAAGGTCCGAAGGGGGCGTGGCTTGCGTGAGTCGGAGTACCCGTTTTCGAGCATATTTTCAACCCTCTGGGAAAATTATAAATATTAGTCCTACAATTCCGGGAGTAAAAACTTTTTTTATGAAATTTCCTCCTCTTTTTTCAAATTTGAATTATCCCAAATAGTTTGTGAGATATTGACAAAAAATCAAACCCCTTTTTTTGTTTACTTAATTGTTTATAACTATTTCAATTTTTGCGAGCGGGCTTAACATTTTTTCAAAAACTATCTACATGCCATTCCGAATCGAATGACACCTCAATCATAATTTTCGGAGAAGGCGAAAAAATTTTGACCTAAAAGGCACTTGTTAACTAGACTAAATAGAAAATTGAAGGTTCGATAAAAAATATGTAATTTTTTTTTTAATAATACATGGTTGTTTTTGTTTTTTTAAGTAGAAAAAGAAACAAAATACAAAGAGATAATTCATTTGCTTATAAAAAATTGTTTATTGAGTAAACAATGAAAATTTAAATAATTATCGATCTTTTTTAATATCAAAGACCCAGATAAATGATGATTTAAAAAAAAAAAAGGTTCCTTAATTTTCATAAGAAGTGGTAAAAAAAATTGTTATTTAACAGATGCAGGCTAACTTATAACCCACCTCAAACAAGACATTGATATGTCGGCCGTAGTGTAGTGCGTAAGCGATAGTCTGGCGAGCGTTAGGTTGTAGGTTCGAATCTCGGGTAGGGCAAAAATATTTAATAAGTTAAGCGTATGTGTAATATATAACCTAAGTGTGTAGCGTGATTATATCTCTATAAAGCGAATAAAAGTCACCTCTCCTGACTTTGAACCTATAACATCCTACCTCCATCTACAATCCAGAGTAAAAAAAAATAAAAATTTTGCTTTGAAAATTATAAAAAAAAAAAAATATATGACCACAGTGGGATTCGAACCTGAGTCGCTAGGTATTTTTAAATATATTATTATTATTATTATTATTATTATTATTATTATTACTATTATTATTATTATTATTATTATATTTTACATTATTATTATTTCGGGCCTGATTCGATCGTAACTGCGTCAGAATGGGACAAAACACTCATGATTACGATAAAAACAGACCTGCGCCTATAGAGTAACCAATAGTTGCAGGTCTGTTTTAATCGTAAAAATTTTCTGAAACAGACTTGCCAAAAAATACGATTAAAACAGACCTGAAATCTCGACTCGGGATAGCTGAACTATCTGATACTTTATACAAAGAAGATTAATCTAAAATCACTTACAATTATAGAGTTTTCATAAATTCAGAATAATTTTAATGTTTAATTGCAATTTGATAACATTATTTTATAAGTTCATTTTTGAGTAACTATAGTAAAACTCTCATGAATTCGAATTTTTCATATTCGACTTGAATCGAGCGAGAAATTCCTACATGAGGACTAATACAATCGATAAACTTCATAGAAAATAAATTTACCAGCTAAAAATTTCATCACCTCAATTTCATAGAACTATTTATTTATTGCATTAGTCTTCATGAATATCTAGCACTCTGTATGAGTGCTATTCTATAAATCATCTTGAATTGATTTATTTTCGCAGAAACATACGAAAAATATGTTTTTGTGGCTGTTTACGAGTTGCTTTGAAGCTTTTCTTGATGATATGGAGTTTATTGGGGGAGGAGAAGGAGAGATAAAACGGGGTGAAATGGGTATCCAAAAATTTCGTAACAAAATTATTTTCTCTTGATAACTCTCAAAAATATAGCTCAACGTCATTATGTGAGAGAAAAAAATTTTTTATTTTCAAAAAATTGAGATAAAACTTTTTTTGTAATACCAACCGCGAAACTTGGATTTTCGAGCTATAGTTACACGGAGAAAATTAAATGATTGGAGTTATCATACTAAATTTGTAGCTGCAATCATCTAGGATGATTAAAAAATTTTTCAGTTTAAAGATGGTTAGTGCTACAATTTTTTATAATTGCAGTTACCATTTTTTATAGTAACAGTTATGATTCGTTCGTGAGTAATCGTTGTCGAAAGAAAACCGAAAAAAGTGTTTTTTTGGAATCACTCCGAAATTCCTAGTTCGATCAATTCATACTCAAAGATTTTTATGAGGATTCAAAAACTGCGTCGAATGCTGCCAACCACGTGAAAATCGGTTCATTCATTCAAAAGTTATTGCGGTTTGAAAATTCAAAAAATTATGTTTTATTAAACTGCTATTAGAGTTTTGAGCTCAGAGAGCTCGAAATGACACAAAAGTCATATTTTTGAGCTCGAAGAGCTTAAAAACGTAATGTGTAATTTTGAGCGCTTAAGTACAAAATGAGCGGGAAGTTGCAGGGATGGTCTTTAGTGTCAACCGTCGTCCTAATTTTTTTAGAACATTTTATTATTGTTAGGGAACTTTTTGTATCAGAACGAAAAAAAAATACTCAGTATAAGTGGATTTTTTGTTATTATCGGGAATTTTGTTTTGATAGTAGGGGAGGGTGGGATAAGATGGCCCCCTGGGGCATAACGGCCCCCCTTCAAAATTTGGTCGAAAAATAGTTTTTTTTTTTTTTTTACCAAATTATCATAAATTTGATTTATTTATATATTTTTGAACTAATATAGGGGAACCTGGGGCACAACGGTCCCCCTCAAAAATTAGGTAAAAATTTTTTTTTCACTTTCCGTCAAGTTATGACCTCTATAATGTTTTTATGATATTTTGGGCCAATATGTGATATATGGGGCATAATGGACCACTTGAAAAACGAATTGCAACGAAAAAAAAATTTTTTTTTTTTCGAATTGAGATAAATTTAGGCTAAAATGAATTAGAAAAAATTTAATTGACCGAAAAATTTAACAAAAAATTGAACCATACAGAGGAGAGTGGTACATAACGGCCCTTCTAATAAATTCGGTAAAATTTTTTTTCCATTTTCGAAAATAGTAGATTTCACCCCTAAGGAGGGAAAGTAAGAAATATCTAAGATCACATGTCATAGTCAACCGAAGCGATGCCGAGGATTTTCTCCAAGGATGTCTTACTCTACGCAATTCATATTTTTAATTTTGAATTGATAAAAATATAGAAAAAAAAAGGTCTGGTTAACAATAAAGCTTTAAAAAATATAGCTTAAAAAAAGCTTAACAATAAAATTCACAATAATTTTTTTATTAAACGTTAACAAAAATTAAACTTTTGGAATAAAACATGAAACATAAATGTTCGATAATTAGGAAATCACATCGAGATAATTTAATGAATATACGATTATTCGCAATGATCACAGACATATTCGTCAGAATAATCTTCGCCAATACTTGCGCAAGAATTATAAGACCATTTACTACAATTTTTACACTGAATCCATGACTCTGTGGATTCTGAGTAAAGTCCATTGCAATAAAGACAATGGCAATCATCTTTTTTATATTTATTTATGAGTTTTACTTGTGTACCGTTATCTGGTTTTTACAAGGCTGATATCCCCACTCTTTTTTGAGGAATCAACAATATCCCCACTTTATATCTCCACTCTATATTGCGGCTGTGGACCGACTTGTGCCTTCTGTACCGTATTCACCCTGATCCTCACCACTCGGCTATTGGAACAGTAACATGGGAAAACCACAGAGAAAACCCATGTTAGTACAGTCGGAGCTGGGTTAATCTACAGTGATTAATACGAAACTCTTCTTTATCGACCACTGTAGCATTAGGCCCCTCTCCTAGTGTGCAGAGACCCCTCGCACTAGCCAACGCCGACTAGAGTGGTCACCCATTCAAGTTGTTGCTTAAATGGATGATCGCCCAAGTCAGACGTGTGCCGCCTGACCATCTGTGCCACTTTCAGAGCCTGACAACGTAACGCACATATTTTTATTTATAATCACTGAAAAATATTGGTGCGAGCCGGGATCGAACCCGAGTCCCACTCTTCCGAAAAGCGGACACCGAGCCGACTAGGCTATTGCCAACCTCCATCTTTTTTATATTTTGAATAGTTTTTTTTTTTCAAATTCTTTGGTTTTAATTTAATTTTTTTTTTTGTTCAACTGAGGACTTTTTTTTCATCATTTTGATTTTCTTTTTCTTTGAGTTCTCGGCGATACTCAAGGCTCGTAAGAATCCTGGTTTTCCCTCGACGACGTTTTCTGGGAGGAGAATTTCTAGATTTAGTGGTAATGGCTTCAGTAAAAAAAAAAATTTTTTTTTATGATTTTTTAAGGAGGAGGCAATAGACGGAAAATAAAGGAATTTGATGGTTAAAAGCCACAAAAAGGAAAAACCGGCTTAAGGGGGCCGCCCTGCCCCACCCTCCCTTAAATCAACTCACTATTATGAGGATGATATCAAGGCCCTAATTTTTTTCCAACAGACAATGATTACTAAGAAGAATACTTGAACCTCAGGTATAGGGGAGAAGGGGGTCAATTGAACCAAAAAAAGTTTAGTAATTTTTTACTATTCGAATTAAAATAAATAATAAATTTTTTTTTCTTGGAATGATAGTTTATTAAGTCTACTATCATTATCAATACATAAATTAGTTAATAAACAACGTGAATTTTTAAAAATTATTAATTTATCCAAACGCGTCGAATGGTTCAATTGACCCCCGCTCGGGGGTAATTGGGGGCAATTGAACCACTGCTCGGGGTCAATTGAACCAATGACATTTATAACTCAAACCCGAACTTTTAATAAATAACATATTAATTGTTACTTTCTAATATTACTGTTGCACATTTTTAATACACATATATTATATTTAATAAATTAAAAATCGATTTAAAAATAATTTTAATTACAAATTGAGTTTATCAAATTGTTAGGTTATTTCCCTGAGTATTTTTCACGTCGAGTCAAGATGCGCGCGCATGTCCCATGCTTCTCCGTATGGTTCAATCGTCCCCGGGACTGCTGGTTCAATTGACCCCGTATAATTTTAAAACAATTAATAGTAAATAATAAATAAATAAACCATTCTATCACTATAAACAAAGTTGAGGATTATAAAATATAAGTATATACAACTACTATAATTCAAATTTTATCAATTAATTCAAAAATTTAAATATTATTAAACAATTTGTCACCAGCCGAAAAGAAAGTTTGCATGCCTAAAAATAAGAAAATCTCAATTTTTCAAAATTTATCGATCGCAATGATTTCAAATTTTGATCATATCCAAGTTTAACATATTAGAATCTAATTCTAAGAGCATGAAGCGTTTTTTCAATTTTTTCGATTTTTTAAGTCGAGTGGTTCAATTGCCCCGTGGTTCATTTGACCCCCTTCTCCCCTACACACTCACACTTTATAAGAACTTTATTACGCTCCAACATGCATATCGCCCGGCAAACTACTAATTAATCAGCTCACTCTTTAGAAAATGTCCAACATAGTCTTCAATCAGGAAAGTGGAAATTTAATCAGCCCTTCGATAATTTTCCCGAAAATAATAAAAATACTTATCAATTACAACTTAAAAAACTCAGTCAGAACTCAGCTGATTTTTCAAAAAATAATATGCATGATTATCTATCAGAAAATGGAAAATTTAGTTAACACTTAGTCAATTCTTTACTGAATAACGGAAATAATCAAAATGTTCAGAATCCAGCTGATTTTTTAAGAAATAATGAACATTATGATTACCTGAGTAAAATAATTATATATACATGTAATTGATAAAGATAGATAGTTATTATTATTATTCTAAGCCGAATACTCCCGATCCAAATTCTTGAAGAATGACTAATTTTTTATTATTACTTCTTCACCATAATATTTTATCGGTATGAGGTCTCATATCATCAGAGAAAATTTAGGTGAAATTCACAATTAAAATTCGTTTTCGACAATTATTGTTTGAGAAAGATGTAATTTTTAGTAACTTTCTTTCAGTCACTGAAAAAATAATTCAGACAGCCCAGACCAGCACTCGAACCTGGATCTTTTGGTTACGCGCCAAATGCTCTACCAGTTTTTTTTTTTTTTTTTTTTTAATCGTTTATTTTGAATTTATTGATACATAGATTTACAAGGTAAATAATATATAGGTATAAACGTACATGACCTATTACAATATTTGAAAAACTTATCTTATTCTACCTGGCCTGCATGGCTCTCATAGAAGCTTACATATAATGGTTTGGTACCTGAGATGCCTCAATGGGCAATACATATTTTGTTTTTTGTTTAATTTTAGTCTTAGTCTTTTATACATATGAATATTGTAGAGATTAATAGTATATGGTTAGTAATGAGTTAGCCTAAAAAAAAAAACTTGATGTATATTAAAAGGCTTATCGTATTAAAAAGAAAAACAGATACAACAAAATATATATATATATATATATATATATATATATATATATATATATATATATATATATATGTCGGAGATAATATCGAGCTGGGTTTTCCTAGAGATAGGGAAATTCCCAATATTTTAGTTTGTCTGTTAGTTTCAAGCAAAATTGTAAAGCATAGAATATTTAATAATTATTTATAACTTAAGCCGATTATAATTTTTATGGTTATGGCGATGGGCTTGAGTCCGGAGTGACAATGGTCACCAAACGTAGCCGAGGTCACAGGATAGAAGTAATAAGTATACAGTTAAAGATATCGACAGACAATGAGGGCTGTCGAAATATTTTTTGAGAGAAGAAGTACTTAGGGTACTGAGACGAGTAGTTCTCGTTGAACATTGATCAAGTAAAGATCGCATACGTCCTGCTGACCCCGGATTCGTTCTCGGTCTTATTTCCCCAACGTCTTTAACTGTTATATCAATCGTAGTAGAATATTTGTAATTAAATCTATCATTTGTACAAGTTTGTGTACGTTATATTTCAAATCAAGGTTTGTGTTATATTTGATTATTGTGAAATAAATAAAGATGGCTGAAAATGATCCAAAGGACTCCAATAATGCCCAAACCAGTATTCCTCCGACATATATATATATATATATATATATATATATATATATATATATATATATATATATATATATATATATATATATACAGCAACAAATAAAGAAAACGGGAGAAAGAGAAGATAATAAATAATAAAGGAGGAAAAGGAGCAGATTAGGTAAACCACCAGTATTCCTTACAATTGTGGGGATTAACCAATTTGTCTTTTTGTGGGACTGAAGTGCAGTATTGTATGTCGGTATTTGATAATATTTTTGAGTCATAATTAATAGCTTTGGCGTTTGGGCCTCTTTTGACGTGGTATATTAACGGTATGAACTGAGGGTCTTGAATGAGACCTAGGCTGTCCAGGTATGTGAATATTTCGGGAGGTGTGTACCCCGATGTCATTGCTCGATTGAAGTATTGTGGTTGTGGGTAAAAGGGACCTGATATTAAACTATTTTCAGTAGAAGAGGATGCATTGGCAAAATGATTGCGGCAAAGACGGATAATGTGGTTGTCAATACGTCCAATGTTTGCTGTATTTAGTATAGTTAGATTGTGATAGAATTTTATATAATTCGATTCGGGTGTTTTGTACATGTTGAGGCAGGCTCTTAAGCATTGCCTTTCAAATTTTCTTAATTTTTCCATTTCTTTAGGTGGAATATTAAACCAAATAGGGCAGCCGTAGGTAATAATTGGTCTGATTAGAAGTTGGTAACATAATATTTTGACCTTTCTGTTTAGAAATTTAGAATAGAATAGTCTAGACAGGCTTTTGAATTGCTTTTTGGCTTTATTAATTTGGGTGTCAATGTGTGAGTAGAAGTTTAAATTATTGTCCAGGTATACTCCTAAGTACCTTACTACATTTTTGTGTGGGACGATGATATTTGAATTTTCGTTTTCTTTAATTTGAAATTTTTTCCAATTTATTTTGACGTCTGCATGTGCGTTTTTTAGTTTGGGTCTGAAGAGAATTGATTCGCATTTAGAAGTGTTCATTTTGAGTTTCCAAGTATGAAAGTAGTATTGTATATTTTCGAAGAGCTTTTGTAGTTTTATGTTTATCTCGGAGGATTTGCTACCGGTGACGTATACTAGCAAGTCATCTGCAAAAGCTATAGCTTTTTTATCATCGTCTATGTTAAGTCCGAACAATTTTAATAATGAAATGGTATAGAGGTTGAACAGAAGAGGGGAGTTTACTATACCTTGCTGGAGGCCGTTAGATATTTTGAAGGAAAGAGTTGAGAGATTTGGACCGTCCGAAACCCAGAAAGATCTGCCATGTACCATGTTCCATATGATTTTTATGAGGTGATGTGGGAAGTGGTAAGTGAGAAGTTTGAAAAATAAACCGTCTAGCCATACAGTGTCAAAGGCTTTTTCTAGATCTATAAAACAAGACCCAACGCATCGACCAGCATTCAGTTCTCTACATATGTCTGAGGTGAATTTGTTTATGGCATGTATTGTTGAGTGTTTATGGCGAAAGCCGAACTGATGGTCGGGTAAAATTTCATTTACCTTACAGAATTTTAGTATAGCTTTATTTATTACTACTTCAAATATTTTGCTTATGTTTGGCAGGAGACTTATGGGTCTGTAGCTAGAGGGATTAGAGCTGTCCTTATCTTTTTTTTTTAAAGCAACTACCTTGGCTATTTTCCATTGAGATGGAAAGTAGAAAATATTGAGTGCATTGTTAAATAGGATTGTAAAAAGATATATAATATTAGAGGGAAGGTTTTTTAAAATAAAGTTAGGTATGCCGTCAAAGCTGGAGGATTTTTTGTTGTTTAATTTTCTAAATATTTTTTGGAGTTCCGGGAAGGAAGTAAAATAGTCGGGAAAAGGGTTGTTTGGGGGGTATGTGGAAGGAACATTTTTTGAAAACTGTAACAGAGAAGAGTTCGTTTGTTCTTCGAGATTTATTTTGTTTTTAAGTTCGTCAATTTTTCTGTTTACTAAGCGTATATGAGCTTCTTTGCCCATGTTAATGTTTTGGTTGTTTGTTGCCTCAAAGTGAGCCCCAATTAAATTTAATTTGTCACAGGGTTGTGTAATGATACTTGCATTATTGTTATCTTTATTGAAAGTGGTTATGTCTAGATCTGCTGCATTTATTAAATGGTGTTTGTCAATAGGAATTTTTAGATTGTCAATGGAGGAGGACCTTTTTTCCTGAATAACTTATTGATTTGAGCAAGTGATTTTACTGGGTCATTAGGAGGTATGCTTCTTATTTTTTTTTTTCCCAATATGCGTTAGATGCCTTGTTAAATTCATTGGATATTTTGGTTTTTAATTCTTTTAAGATGTTTTTGTAATATATCAGTAGGGAATTATTAGATTTGATTCCGAGTTTTTGTAGTTTGTGAATGTGTGATGATATGTAATTTTTATGCTTTTGTAATTTTTTTGTGTTGTTATTTACGAATTTGTCGGTCGTATTTTTTGGGATAATTTTAGGGGTTGCTATGCTAATTGCTTTAGTGATCGCCGTGTTTAAGTTTGTCAATCCTGTATCTATTTCGTCTTTTGAAAGGTTTCTGTCTGTAGGTAGTTCAGAGATTTTGTAAGAGTTGAGTGATTTTTCAAATCGGGTCCAGTTAGTTTTAGCAAAGTTAAGACCGTAACGGGGTTCTTCAGTTTCCAAATTCGTCAATCTGTCAATTGTAATATCAAATTTAATTGCATTATGATCACTGTCAAAAGGTAAAGTGTTAAGGTTATTGTTTGTCAGTTTTATGAAGTTGATGCGATTGTCAGCTAGGCATATGTCAAGATATGAATCACTGGCGGGGTACGTTGCTACATCAGGGCCTAAAAAATTAATTTTATATTTTATTTCATTGTCTTTTAACCAGATGTGCAGAGATTTACCTCTGGGGTTTTCAACTAAGTTCTTCCAGTTTTTATGTTTAGCATTTAGGTCTCCGGCTATTATATAGAAGGTGTCTGGGTCGTTAAGGTTGAGTTCATTAAACAGAGCGGACAGTTCATCTATGAATTCTTTCTTACAGTTTCCTGCTGAATAAATTGAAAGGATGAACAGTTTCTTATTGCTTGTAATGTTAATTTTTATTGCTGGACATTCGATGCATACGGCATTTACTAGACATTTGGGAAAAACTCGTCTATGTTTGAGTATATCCCGGATAAGTATGGCGGTACCTCCTCCCTGTATAGAATTTGGTCTGTCTGATCTAAGTCATTTGTAGTTGTTGAAAATAGGATTAAATCTTTGTGATAATTTTGTTTCTCCGAGAAGTACGAAGTCTGGGTTGTGATGATTTATGAGTTGGGATAAGTTGTAGCGTTTATTATGGGAAATGAGAGAGTTTATGTTAAGCGCAATAAAGGACAGCTCTTTATATTTGAGATTTTTTATTACGGGATTATGCATTATTGGTTTTGGGTGAGTGTTAGAAGATTGTATAGGTCGTTCACTCGACCGATTGTTGCCGTTACTGCGTCAGATAGTGTTTTTATTTGAGAGCAAATTTTTGAGAGGTCAGGGTTTGTTACCTGGCAAGGTGCTTTGTTTGGGATGTGTAAAAGCTCATGGTTAAAGGGAGGTTGGATGTGATAATAAGGTTGGCGGGTGTTTGGGATGTTTTTTTTTGTAACGTCACTAAAAGATACCGAGGGATTGATAATTTTGTTAATGCTAGCTAATTTTTTTTCTCTTTCTGCCGTTTGCCTTAATTGTAGTTGTTTTAGATTGTTTTTAAACGATATGAAGTTAGGGCACCCTCTGTATGACGCGGGGTGACCATTCTCCTTACATAGAATGCATTTAAGGTTATTCTTAATATTAATAGAAGCGTTATCCATAGCGGCAGTATCTTTTTTAAATTTATCAATTGGGCAATTACCTATTTCATGAGTTTCTGCGCATTTGACGCATTTAAAAGGTAAGTTACATTTTTTTGATGTGTGATCTAGGCCTTGACAGTTGTAGCATTGTACAACATCAGGGTTTTTATATTTGTCCCAATGAATAATTTGAAAATCGTATTATAAATCTATTCTAGGTTTTTCGCTTTGCTATCCGCTGATAAATGAACTGCAAAAATAGGTAATATTTTGTTTTCAAGAATTGACTTTTTTGTTTTAAATTGGCGGACTTTTAGGAAAGAGATTTCTTCAATTTTTAAGCTGATGAGGTCCTTGAGAATAACTTCTGGATTGAAGCTGCCCTCAAGTCCTTTTAAAAGATAGATTTGTTCTTTCTCCTCTTTAGGAGTATTGGTGTAAAATTGGATTTTATTGTCTTTAAGGGCGGATTTGATAGTATTAAAATCTTTGAGATTATTAGCATTAATAATGTGCTTATTGTAACTAAGCATTCTAGTTGTAAAATAACTATCTAATTTTAATTTCTTTATATAATTAACTGTTATTTGGCAAGGTTGCCCGAATACTTTAATTGAAGGTGGCTTACTATATTTAGTTTCAATGGAGATACTTGTTTGTTTTAAGGCACCCGTAGAAGTTTGAGGGATGATGTTGGTAGTTTGATGCGTTGTCGAGGTTTGTGAGTGGCTGATGTCCTCCGCTGATGAGCTTCTTGGTCTTTTTGATGGTGACAGTATGCTGTTATCTTCCATGCTTGGATCAGGATTTTTTTGGATTTGTGGACTGTTCTTATTTTCGTTGTCTCTGTTGCTTAGTAGCTGATTTTGCAACGATGTGATCATTTTATTTTGCTGATTGTTTTGACGTGTGAGGTCTTCTATAACTTTATTAAGGTTGGCTATAGTTTTTTCCATGCTACGTAGTTGATTGAGAATTTTTTCATCAGTTTCCATTGCTGTGGACTTTATTGGACTCATGATGGTTGAGGAGTCTGCTGTAGCATTAGCTTTCCTTTTCCTAGAGGGAATTTTTACTACACGATTGCTGAGATTTTTTGAATTTGTGTTTTCACTAATTTTATTGTAATTAAGTCTCTTATGGATCATTAGTTTTCGCGAAATTTTGTCAAGATCGTTTATGGTTATTGTGTGCAGTTTTGATTTGTTCACTAATTTATTCACTTCGTACCTTAAAATTGATTTGTGAAAGGTAGGTGACCCCGTGTTAATTAAGTTTGACGGTGTGTTTGCCCTAACTTTTTCGGGAGAAGTCTCCTGGGTTAGTGACTCTCTTGTCATAATCAGATTGACTCCCCCTTAAGATTTATTAATTTAAGACACTTATATGCACTGATGGATATGTATCGGTAAATTTGAAGTATTAATAATAAGGGACACTACTGTGTGAATCATTATGACACTGTCACTATACTAGTCAGAACCCTATTGTGTAGGAGGGACTTGTCCGAAATAGGTCCTTACAGGTCAGTGACCAAAGTAAGAATGATGCTCTACCAGTTAAGCTATCTGAAACACTGTCCGTAACTACCTTCCAGTTACCTATTAAGTTCCACTGAGTAAGTCTCTGTTGGCCAAGGTTTTTAATATTTAAGGTGTTTTTAATATATCTATATGTATATATATATCTATACAAGCAACTTTTGTTTTTTTTGTTACCGATAAACTTGAAAACTACTATAATTGTAGAAGGTTTTAGGCTATTCATTTTTTGAATTTCATCAACCCTTTACCATTTTTTTTCAAATTTATGTAGATAGTCATTTATTTCTGCTACTAAAACAAATGAACATCACTTCTTCTTCATATTCAAGTGCATAAAGACCGGCAAAATGTCTAACGTCACTTCAATGCTTATAAACGCGTTTCCACACACCCTCTCACGCATCTACCCACGCACGCCACAAGATTGTGACATGAATTATTGTCTATAGCAACGGTTTTGTTAATTCATTTCTAGGTTATGTAAATATGGCATTTATTTACGCTACTATCTTTTGTTTAAAAATTATTCGTCTTTCATAGGTTATGTAAAGATGTCATTTATTTACGCTACCTTTTGTTTAAAAACAGAAAAGAATCTGTCTGTCATTTAATCCATTGTGTTTTGTTTCGTATTTATTGGTTATGATACGTTTAGTATTCGTTAGTTAGTTGAATAAAGAAGAGGGCCTCCAACTTGTAAAAGTTAGTATAATTAATATATTCACGTTGATTATATATTTTATTTTAATCTATATATATATATATATATATATATATATATATATTAGGGTGTGCCAAAATGTAACTTCCGTGGAGAACCTTTTAAAATTGGAATTTTGAGTTCCGCTTTTAACAGGAGCTGCGTTTGGGCATTTCCTGAGATATTTTGGTGTGAGACGATGCATTTGATTTTCATAGAATTTTTTAACAGGAGATTTAATTGGGTACTTCCGGCCAAATTTTGAATTTTCACCGGAAATGCCCAAACTAAGCTTCTGTTAAAAAATTCTATGAAAATCAAATACATCGTCTCACACCAAAATATCTCAGGAAATGCCCAAACGCAGCCCCTGTTAAAAGCGGAACTCAAAATTTCAATTTTAAAAGATTCTCCACGGAAGTTACATTTTGGCACACCTTAAGATATATCTAACATATAAAATTCTCGTTTCACAATGTTTGTTCCCATACTCCTCCGAAACGGCTTGACCGATTCTCATGAAATTTTTTATGCATATTCAGTAAGCCTGAGAATCGGCTACTATCTATTTTTCTAACCTCTAAGTGATAAGGGGTGTTCACCCTAAAAATTTTTTTTTTATTTTTTTGATAAAATTTTTTTTTTTTTAATTTTTTTATTATGTGGCATCAAAAAATACATACAACTCTAAATTTGCACTTTTTTATCACCAACCCTTGCTTTTTAACAGTCATTTTCATAATTTTATCATTTTCTATCCCGCTCGATAACATCAATTATTATCACTTGGTAAGTTATCCCCTCCATGTGTCTACCGGTGTCACTTCTCACCCTGTAAACAGCACAGAGTAGAGATGTTACCTCTACAGTTTTCGGCTATTATTAGTGTTTATGCTTCAAGCGTAGTAGTTAAACATTTTTACTATCTCAGTGTAACTCTCATATCAAATATATTCTCGAGTAACTTTATTATTTATTTATTAATAACTAATATTATTGAATATAATTAATTATTAATAACTAATAAAATTATTAATTTTGAGTGTAAATCGCACGATCAGTTAATTAAGTGACTTACATAACCTCTAAAATACTCAACACGTGTCACGAGTTCCCGCAAACAACGGCTATTGAGTTGTAAGTATAAATTATTTTTTACGTTTATTATAAAATCAAAAATTATTCTTTCTTATTTATAACGAAAATATTGTTGGGAATGGTGAAAAACGAATTCGGTGAAAGTTAGATTTTTATTACAATTGGAAAATTTTTTTTTGTGTTTACTTATAAGAGCTCTAACTTCGACAGAATTTTTTTTTTCACTATTTCTAACAATATGTATTTTCGATATAATTAAGAAACATAAAATTTTTCGCTTTCGTGAAACTATCTAATTTTTACATGTATATTTAATGTAATCAAAGATAAAATAAATGATTAATATAATAATTAAATAATTCAATCAGTTCTATTCATGTGTGTTTTGTATTGTACAGTGAACAATGCCAACAAAACGCAAAGGGGCCAATTTGAGCCGTGATACAAATACATCTAGAATCATTCGAAATAGAAGAGCCCAAAGAACCGAAGAACAAGTTCAGGAAGAAAATACTGGAGCGCGTGTGAGAATGGCGCAATTGCGTCAAGAACAATCAGACGATACACGAGCTGAACGCAATGAAGTCATGAGATTAGAACAACGACAATCACCCAATAAAGACGGGCTAACAAAAAATATTGTTCACGCTGCAGCATTAAGAGATTAATATTATTTAATTAATTAATTATATAAATAATTATTACTTTTAATAAATTAAAACAATTAATGTTTGGTGTTTTGTTATTTTTAAACAACATTCCCTCATCGTTCACAGCGCTCCAGGCCTTTTTCACTCATATTCCACATCCTTATACACTTCCAATAAGTTAGTAATTTTTTTCGACACTAGAAATTCTCTAGAAATTATTCACATGGCAAAACAACGTTTGCCGGGTCAACTAGTATATATATATATATATATATACAGGGTGTCCCAAAAGTCACGGACGCCATTGTAGCATCTGATGAAAAAAATAATTCTGAGACGAAAAGTCCTCAGCCATTTTTCAATTAACCGCATAGATAATTAATTATTAATTAAAAATAACGTCTCTTTATTTGTTAGAGAGAGAGCGCCAGTGTCCAGTAAAGTATGTGCCAAACAAAGACACAACAAAGACATAGCTAACGTAGTCACACATATTTACTTACACATTCACACGTGCAAGCGTCTTCGTTGGATCGCACTTGACTTGACACTAGCGCTCTCTCTCTAACGCATAAAAGGGCGTTATTTTAATTAATAATTAATTATCTATACGTCTGATTAAAAAATGGCTAAGGACTTTTCGTCTCAGAATTATTTTGTTTATCAGATGCTACGATGGCGTCCGTTACTCCTGGGACACTCTTTATATATATATATATATATATATATATATATATATATATATATATATATATATATATATATATATATATATATATATATATACTAGCTGTTACTCGCCCGCTCCGCTGGGCGCTTTATAGAATTGCATTTTTAGATCTAGACTTGAAATTTAATTAGAGTATTGTTTTAACTTTCACAGATTCCCAATTCTATCAAATTGGCATGCACCTTTTATCCATATAATTATTCTAGCTAATATTCATTGTAACTTTCAATGTGCAATCATTATAACATTCCCGTATCTTTCTTACAAAAATGAATAATAATTGATATTAAAAAAAAAAAAATTTGTAATGAGCATTGAAAGTTTCAGTTAAAGAAATTGCAGGTCTCATAAGTGAAGCAATCTGCCTAGTATATAAACATAACCAATAGAATTAAAAAATTTATTTTAAACAAATCACAATCGTATATAATAAATTTAGTTACAATAAAAATTCATTATTTCTAAGTCGAAAAAATATAGGTACCGGATAAGTAATCACCACCATATCATATACTAAAACGTTCTCCGAAACACGCTGCATCTTATGGTATAAGTATTATTCCGATCGGTTCAGTAGTTTTCGCAGTATAACCGAACAAAAAAATCAGCTCTCCATTTATTAGTATAGATACTAGCTGACCCGGCAAACGTTGTTTTGCCATGTATGTTATTTCAAGAAAACATTTTTTTAATTCAATGAAAAGAACTATCTTTTGTAAGTGTGCGGGGATATATTTATAATCGAAAGCGTTATAAACAATAAAAGTATGTTTTATTTAGGTTAATAAATTAATCTTTATTAAAGTAACGAATATATTTTAAATTACAATCCTTGATAGCTATTTAAACATCAAAAATAATTATTCATATTTTTACTATCAATTATGGCAGTTGAAAAAAAAAAAAAATTAATCTCTCAGCGCAATAGAGTGTACAATATTCTTGGTTAGTCCGTCTTTAGCCAACACAAACAAACTGGATGGTTTTCCCACGCGAGAACATGCTACATATAGTTGTCCGTGAGAAAAGCACGGTGTTTCCAAATCTAAGCCACATACAGACAATGTTTGTCCTTGTGACTTATTGATCGTCATAGCGAATGCCAATCTAATTGGGAATTGAGTGCGTTTGAATTCAATTGGCACATCTGTGGGAATCATAGGGATTCGTGGCAGCGACACATTCTCGCCTTGAAACTTGCCATTCAAGATGATGGCTTCAATAACGTTTTTCATTAATTTTTTAATGACTAATCGTGTGCCATTACATAGCTGTGGTGGGTTCAAGTTACGAAGCAGAATAATCGGAGATCCAACCTTTAATTGTAAATGATGTGGTGGCATGCCTGGCAAATCCAATGAATTTAAAAACTCAATTGGATAATTCACAATCTGGTTGGTATCGCAAACTGCATCGATAGATTTGTATGACATCAGGTCCCCAGGCCACAGCTGTTGTATTTTTAAATTTAACCCATTGACGTCCACATTTTTAGCTGCCAAGATCGCTCTTTCTGCCAGCCACTTATGATTTTCATATTGTGTGTGTACGTCGGGAAATATATGATCGATAAGAGTATTTTGCGAGTCGATGATTGTGCAGAAGTTCGTCTGTAATTTTATGCATCCAGTATTTTCATGTACAGCAACTTTCCCATCGCCAATATCTAACAGTTGTTTAGAGAATGTTTCGGCGGATGGATCCGGAAGCATTTGAACGCGCATGTTCATCGTAAGTTGTACTTTTTCAACATTACGCCATAGTCGCGATGATTTTAAGCAAGCGTTAATTTCATCAGCCCACGTTGAACGTGGAATAACAGGAAGTGTTTGTCTGAAATCACCTGAAAGGAGTAACAAAGTGCCGCCAAATAGTTTATCGTTGTTTTTTATATCCTTTAATGTCCTATCCAATGCCTCAAGCGAATGTTTGTGCGCCATAGTGCATTCATCCCAGATAATAATTTTACGTTGTTTCATCACTGTGGCCATAGACGATTGTTTTTTTATGTTGCACACTGCATCTGGATTATTTTGAATGTTCAACGGCAGCTTAAATGCTGAATGAGCTGTTCTGCCTCCATCTAATAAAGTAGCTGCAATGCCAGAAGATGCAACGGCCAATGCGATGCCATTTTTTGATCGTATTTCGGCAAGAAGTAGCGAAATAAGAAATGTTTTGCCAGTTCCACCTGGTGCATCTAAAAAAAAGAATCCTCCTTGTCCTGCCGAAACTGCCAGCATGATGCGGTTGTAGATAATTTTTTGTTCATCATTTGGTAGTGGAGCATTGCGACTAACAATGCTTGCCATTTCTACAGTATCGTACTGTAGTTCACGATTCATATCTGTGTTGAGTAAATCAGATGCACTTCGATTCGGTGAGCTCATACCGAAATGACTGATTGGTAAATTCGCAATAGCAATGCAAAGATCCTCGATAGCAATCAATGCTTCATTGTACATTGCATCACTGAATGATATTGCTAGATCGTTGCACCTTGTACGATGTCGATACAATATATCATCAGTCATTGAATCTTTGTGATTATCCCACAACATTTGTGCTCCGACCGGGAAACATGTAGTCAATACTATAGCAAATAGTAGACGAATTTGTTTTCCTGTGCAGTTTAATACTGCTTCAGCAAGCATACTGTCCCAATGGTTGTCTTCTTCTAGCAAGCCTAGAGCAAGGCATGCATCTTTATACGTAGGATACTGTTGTCCATCTACCTTCCGTATATCTTGAAATGACAATGGTCCGGTGAAATTAACTAACAATAGTCGCAGATAAAAGCACTCAGTTTGCCTTGGATTGACTGTATATACACAACCCAAATTATTTAATTTGAATAAACCGGGGTACGGATCAACTGGTATCCCTTTCTTACGGGGCATCCATTGTTTCGACTGAGTCCATGTAAAATACCGTGGAACTTCAGAATAGTGCAGTGTTTGAGCAAAGGCACCAAAAGCATCCGCACGATTGCACAGTTCAAAAAATTCAGTGAGCGTAGTTTTTGGTGGATTTATAGCACGATCAAGCGCTGTATCGTTGGTGAAATATACGCGCTGGCCGTTTTCAAGATGGACAGCTAAATGGATAACTGCTGGATCCTGTTCATGAATAGGGAAACCGAAAATGCGCCAGACAGCTTCATTGGAACTGATATACCTGCCAATTTGGTAAATCGTAATTTCATCATTTTCATTCACTGGAGGAGAATTAACATTAGTATTTTCAACCCTAAATACAGCCATATCACTTCCTTTATGCATATACTTGCAAATATATATGATACTCTTCACCGAACTGCATAACTCAACATTAATATGAGCATCGAATGTTTTGCTCAGCAAAGGTGCATATGGTACCACCCAACGATTATCAATGTCGATGTCTGCCTTATTGATAGTTTTAACGAAAGATTGTCCGCCATTTTCGGTACTTCTTCGACGATATATTGGATATCCGTCAACATGTGTGACCGTATCGTTAGTAAAATCTTTAGGAAAACGCTTTGTACATTTTCCGTCCACCATGCAAGGTGATGAAGGATTCAGATTTCCGCACGGACCATGAATCATGTTTGTAGTAACAATATCAAGTAGTAATTGATCAGTAGACGGATCTGGAATCTCTGCAGAAATCAAACTATCGATGTCATCAGCACGTATTTTGTCGACCAACCAAATTAAAATGTGAGCATGAGGTAATCCACGCTTTTGCCACTCAACTGAACACATCCAACAACGTGTGGGGCCAAATATATGCAATTTGGTAATAAAGTTGATTAAAGACTTTAATTTTTATTTAAACACACGTGCTGTAATGTCATGACGATGTATTGCATGTTGTCCTGGTAATAGCAACGCTAATTCCATACTTAGGCGCTTAAAATTGCACCAATGACGTTTTTGAGCTTTTCGAGCTCAAAAATACAATTTATGGTTTATTTTGAGCTCTCCGAGCTCAAAGAGATTGCTTTCCTATGCTTTAAAGCTCTTCGAGCTCAAAAGTCTGATAGAGATTTGATAAGACACTATTTCTTGAATTTTTAAACCGCAATAACTTTTGAATGAATAAACCGATTTTTACGCGATTAGAAGCATTCGACGCAGTTTTTCAAGCCTCACAAAGAATCTTAAATTTTGAATTGATCGCGCTAGGAATTTTGGAGTTATTCCGAAAAAACACTTTTTTCGGTTTTCTTTCGTTCACGATATCTCTCGAACGAATCCAACCGATTTTGACCGGACTGGTGGCGATCGACGTGGTTTTTGAGGGTTAAGAGCTCATTAGTTTTAAAATTGAACCTTTAAGCCGTTTAAAAGTTATTCCAAAAACCACATTTGGAAAAAATTTTTTCAGTTTTTTTAAGATTTCTCAAAATCTATCGATCTGAATCGGTCCAAATAGTTTCCAAAATCTAAGTTTGGTCAAGCCCTTTCTAATGGCACCAACCTGCGACGAAATCGGTCAAGCCGTTCAAAAGTTATAAGCAGTTCACATACTTTCACACACACACACACACACACACACACACACACACACACACACACACACACTCACTCACACACACAGCGTCTGCTTGGCAGAAAGTCCAGTCCAAGAGAGAGCAACGAAGGCAAAGGTCAGAGCAGCTCCCAAATCAACTGCCCAAGGAGCCCCGTCCTGAACCTAAACGGAAGAAACCGCGCAAGTGGATCAGGCCAGACGCACTGATCATCCGCCCAGTTGAGCCGGCGAAGTACGCTGAGATTTTGCGTAAAATAAAGAAGGATGTCCCTGAAGAGCAGGTCCGTACTACGGTGGATAAGATCTACAAAACTAGGGCCGGAAACATGCTGATTACGCTCTCTAGGAAGAGCTCCGATAAAGGCCAAGCCCTACAGAAAACCATCGAGGGCATCCTACAAGAAGAGGCCAAAGTGATCTGCAAAGGTCCACAGGAAGACGTCGAAATCCGGGACCTTGATGATACTACAACCAGGGAGGACATTCAAGCCGCCTTGCATATGGCAACCGGAGAATCTTGCGAGGTATCGCTAAAGGCAATTAAGATCCGTAAGGCCTACAGAGGTACTCAGACTGCCGTAGTGACTCTACCAGCAGCTGCAGCGCGGAAGATATTGGAAGGAAGCGGTAAAATCCGGATCGGCTGGGTCAACTGCCGAATTAGAGCCACGAGAAGACCAACCCAATGTTTCAAGTGCTGGCACTTCGGGCATCATGGATCTCAGTGCAAAAGTAGCGTAGACCGATCCAAGCTTTGCATCAGGTGCGGACAAGAAGGGCACAAAATCGCGGACTGTAAAACCCCAGCCAAATGTGCACTATGCGCTGAAAATCCAAGTGCAAAGGACTCCGCCCACTGTGCCGGCAATCACAAATGCCCGGTATTCCAAGAGGCGCTTCAGAGGATGACAAACCAAAGAACATGAAGATACTACAGCTCAACCTCAACCATTGTGAGGCTGCGCAAGACCTGCTCATGCAGACTGTGCGCGATTATGAGCTAGACTTAGTACTAATAGCAGAGCCATACAGGCACCTGAGTACCCAACCATGGGAAACCGACTGCACCACAAAAGCTGTCATATGGTCCTGCGGCAAGCTCCCCTTCCAGAGTATCGTTAACAATGGCAGCGCCGGCTTTGTAGCAGCATCGGTAGATGGCATCCGTTTTTACAGCTGCTACGCACCACCTAGCCTCACTATTGTTGAATTCATGGATTTTCTGGATCGACTGACGGAGGACGCGAAGCAGTACTACCCAGTGGCAATAGCTGGGGACTTCAACGCCTGGGCAGTGGATTGGGGCAGCAAACACACCAACGCTCGGGGTAAAGAACTACTAGAAGCTTTTTCTACGTTAGACGTAGTGTTGTTGAACAGTGGCGATGCGCCGACGTACACTAAAGGCGACGCAAGTTCTATTGTGGATCTTACTTTTGTCAGCAGCAGCCTCATCAGAGGAAACTACGACTGGAAAGTGATGGAGACCTACACGGCCAGCGATCACAACGCGATTCTCTGGGAAGTATCAAAGGACCCGAATCCTAGAAGACCGGCTAAGAAACTTGACATCGTTGGGTGGAAGCTGAAATCTTTTGACCCAAGTGCACTAGCAGCTGCCCTAAATAGTGAACCGCTTACTACTGGATCTGCAGAAGAAATGACCAAGGAGTTGATAAAGAGAGTGTCCCAGGCTTGCGACACCTGCATGCCCCGTAAACGGGGCATGAACCAAAGACCTTCGGTGCACTGGTGGAACGACCACATCAGCTCCCTACGGAAAGAGTGTTTCAAGAAAAGAAGAATATCTCAGCGTGGTTATCGGCGGCATGACTCAGCGGAACTAGTCGCAGAATACAAGAAAGCTCGTCGAGACTTAAACAAAGCCATCAAGGATAGCAAGAAGAACTGCTGGAAAGAGCTAATCAACGAGGTGGACAAAGACTTGTGGGGCAGACCTTACAAGGTGGTCGTGGCAAACTTGAAATACCAGCCAATGCCGTCTCCTACGTGTCCTCAACTCCTACAGAAGATCGTGACTGCACTGTTTCCACGACAGCGCGTTTTCAACTACCTGTTGACACAAGATGAACTGAATGATATCCCACCTGTGACGAAAGAAGAACTGATGGAAGCTTGTAACCGCGTCGGGAATAATAAAGCGCCGGGATTGGACGGAATCCCTAATATTGCCTTGAAAACATCTAATAAAGCAGCGCCAGCGTTATTCCTCGACGTCTACAACATCTGCTTGAAGGAAGGGATTTTTCCTCGGAAGTGGAAACAACAACGGCTGGTACTACTTCCTAAAGGGAAAAAGCCACCGGAAGAACCGTCATCTTATCGTCCACTCTGCATGCTGGATACAGCTGGTAAGATACTAGAACGTATAATCCACCAAAGGATAGAAGCAGTTGTCGATCCACTCTTAGCAGAAAATCAGTACGGATTTCGGAAAGGACGATCAACCCTGGACGCGATCAACCTGGTTGTCAGTATAGCCAAAGACGCAATCGCCAGTACCAGATGGAAGGGGGGAACGAAGAAATATTGCCTGGTGGCAACTTTAGACATAAAAAAATGCCTTCAACTCCGCCAACTGGGATTGCATCATGCAAGCCCTTCAAGAGATGAACGTACCAGGATACCTACGAATGTCATGTACAACGGATTGCTGAGACTGAAACTACCAAGAAATATCAAACTGGTAGCGTACGCGGACGACGTAGCCGTAGTAATCGTCGCCAAGCATCTTGATGAGATAAAACATATGTTCGCTATCACCTTTGAGCGAATTAACCAGTGGATTGACACAGTAAATCTACGACTGGCTAAACAGAAGACCGAGGCTGTACTTATCACTAGCAGGAAAGTGGTGGAAACGATTAATCTAAACGTCGGAGACCAAGAAATCACATCCCAACCATTCATTCGATATCTGGGAGTGATGCTCGATGCCCGACTTAACTTCAAACAACAAGTTGAACACGTGACCGCCAAAGCATCAGCAGTAGTAGCCAACCTAATACGATTGATGCCCAACATCGGTGGCCCGAAGCAGACAAGGAGGTTATTGCTATCATCAGTAGTTACATCGGTCCTCACGTATGGTATATCCATTTGGTCCGACGCACTTGAGACCCAAGAATCATGGAGGAAAGCATGTCCGGTTTACCGACTGAGCGCGCTAAGAGTAGCCAGCGCCTTCCGAACACTATCAGAGGAAGCAGTGTGCGTCATTTCTGGAACTCTGCCGCTTAGAGTCTTAGCTAAAGAAAGACGGGCCCTTTACCATCGAAAGAGGTCAACTACACTGAGCGCTGAAGAACTAAGAACAGAAGAACGGCAGCACAGCATCTCGCGATGGCAACTTGAGTGGGACGCCGCAGCAAAAAGAAGATGGACACACCGCCTCATACCAAAGATCGACGTTTGGCTGAGCCGAAACCATGGTGAAGTCAACTATTACCTAACGCAGATGTTGTCAGGACATGGGTGCTTTCGAGAGTATCTGCACCGCTTTAAGCACGACGATTCTCCGGAGTGCCCGTCTTGTCCAGGGGTTATTGAGGACGCAAGGCACGTTTTCTTTGTGTGTCCACGTTTCGATCCTCAGCGTGAGGAGTTAGAGAGGATCCTGAACTGGAGAATCCAACCAGAGACAATAGTAGATGCAATGTTGTCGAATCGAACTGCTTGGAACGCTACAAGCACTTTTGCCACAGAAGTGCTTACAGAGCTGCGTTCCATTGAAAGAAAAAGAGCAAATGACAGAAACTAGAAGGAAGGAAAAATAACACCTTAGCCACCAGAAGGAATAGCGGTAGCTGGATCCTCCCCTCACGAAGTAATGCCTGACGGCGGTTTCCATGAGGGATTAGAGGAAAGAAGAAAAGGGGTTTAGGGTTTAGTGGGTAGGGGCGTTAGGGTCGAGTTTTAGTATGACACTGCGTCGAGTCGCCACATATCCAGGCCAAACAACTATGCCTGGAATCCGTAAAGGGATTCCCCCCCCTAAGAGAGAAAAAAAAAAAAAAAAACACACACACACACACACACACACACACACACACACACATACATACAGACACCGTAACAACCTCGCGGGGATAGTCAGGGAAGCTTCCTGTGACCTTCAAACGTCGAGATCTGATGAAAACTCGATTTTTGCAAAACGGGGTGAAAACAATAACTTCCCGATTTTTGAAAATCTTCGATTTTCTTAGCGGGAAGTTAAAAAATAGTTGGTTTTTTTGAATCAGTCTAATATATATATAGTAGGGTGATTTTTTTTTTTACTTTATTTTTTTTTTTTCGGTCCCATCGTGAATTCTTGTTGGAAATACCCAAAAAAAAATTCCCTGAAAGTTTGAGCTCTTAATATTAATTAACGTCCTCGACCAAGGCATGTGAATATTTCCCATTGAAAATACACAAAAACTTTGATTTTTAATTTTTGAATTTCTAAAGCTCAGCGGCATTTCATGGGATCACTTTGATCGAAGATGGTTTTTTCTTAGAATTGAACGCTCTACAAAAGTGCCTATTGCCGCAAAGTCGTAACTCATACTGGCGAGGCAGTACGGGCCACTGAACCTGATTTTTTCATAAAATTGGCGTTTTTTCGCATTTATCTCCTAAATATCAAGAGCTACGGAAAAAATGTAAATAACAAACTTGTAGAGAATGCAATTTCCAACAAAAAAAGTCCTATGGACCAAATCGCTAAGATCAATATTAAACGAGATATTAAACCTTGAATATATTTTTTCGTGAAATTTTGGCCGATCATTGATTTAAACTTATTAATATCTTGTTTACTTTCTCTGTTTTTTATATTTTTTCTTCAATATATTTTTTTAAGGCTAAAAAAACAGGATATGATAAGTATCTTACATTATAAAAGCTTATATCTTAAGAATCTTTAATAAATAATGGATTTACGAGTTTCTGCATAAAACTTATGAATTCAATTACACTTAAATAATTTATATATTATTAACAGTTTATTAAATTATAATAGTTCGAATTATATTAACAACAATAAGTATTTAATAAAAATAAAAACAACAATACCAATTAATTATTATTGAAAGCAGTAAAATGAATTGTTAGATTAATTCATTATCAATATATTGTGATTTTTTACACGATGTGTATTGAGATCGATGGTGCAGAACAGTTTGAAAAATTCTTTGTCTTTCATCTTCGTTATAAGTCAATACTTCATTAAAACTTTCGGCTAGCGCTACTCCTCTTTCCGCAGTATCGTTTACTACTTTGAACTTTTTGAATGTATCATAACATCGTTTATACTCAAGATTTGATTCCCACAAACTTGGATCTGTATGCGAAAATTCATAGGGGAGCTCAAATTGCTCAAAAATAAACAACGAGTTTGGATTAACAAAATCGCTTATGTTTTTCTCAGATAACGACGTTATTTCTTCATAAGCGACTGATAATCGTTTATTAGGCTTTTTGACCGCTACCTGGGAATTTATTTTTTGTACGATCTTTACTTTTTCTTCTACTGACACAGTTTCATCAAAAAGAGCTAAACAAGCAAGATTTTCGTGTAAGTACCACAAATGCCGAGACAATTTATCGAGTGCTGCATTTGCAATTTCTGGATGTATTTTTCTGTAGTCAATAAGATCTTTTACTAATTGCAAATCCGAGTTTGGAGCATTTATTGCATTAGGACCAGTGAACCATATTTTTACATAAAATATTACGATGAAAACACATATTTTCTGCAAAATTTTTTTTTCGTTTGCTCCCATTTTAAACTGGTTTCTAAACATATATATTTTCAAGCAATAGAGAGCTTTCGATAACCACCGTGCGTGATGAAAAGCACCAGGTGCTTTAAATTCGGCTCTATGACTTTTGATACCACCCAAAAAGATACAGCTCAGCTCCAAAAACTCCTTGTAATCATTTCTCGGATGATGATTCTAACAAAAAATAAGAAAAATTTAATAATTGCGGCCAGAAAAGAAGATATTTTCAGAATTTTAAAGTAAAAAATATTATTTAAAAAGGCAAAATTTATAAAACTAAATCACTTAAAAATTCGAGTTATATCGAAGTATGCAAAATAACTACACTGATAAAAGGATTTATTTACTATTAATAATTTGATTTATTTGAAGATAATAATTTAATTTAATAAATATTCTTAACATTAAATAAATATTTATTAGGGAGAAAAGTACATTTAATAATATTTAATAAATATTTATTAATAGATAACAAATATTTATTAACAGTTAATAAATACTTGGTTGAGTGAATTTGTTTGGCTTGCAATGTCATATGATATGAAGGTTGCTTATAAACAAAAATCATCCTTATAAATTATTTGCATTAATTATATTACATTATAATAACATTTATTGTAAACTACCAAATTCTATCACAGCTCATAATTATTTTTTATATTTTTACATATTAAAAACGTTAATTTATTAAGTGAATTGAATTATTATCAATGTATTCCAGTTATAGGGTTATAAAAAGTGTCAAAAGAAAATTGCTATTTTTGCTTTTTATCCTAAATAAATATTTGTTAACAGTTAACAAATATTTATTAACTATTAATAAATTAATAAATATTTATTAACAGTTAATAAATTCTACGTAATGAATACTAATTAACTGTTAATAAATATTTATCAAATCCCATGATGTTAAAAATCATTTATTAACAGTTAATAAAGCTTATTAAATATTAACAAGTCCTTCTATCAGTGTATCAGAAAGATCTAATGACTGTAAAAGAAATTAACTTTATAAATAATAATTCTTTCAATGGTAAAACTATTTATGAATTAATTAATACCTTCAGTTGATTTTCTATGAAGTCAAGAATATCGTCTTTTCTTTGATTTAAAAATAAGTGCAATATCTTTTATCCTCTGTGCCGATTTCATACGCAGATTTATCAATTTTTTCCCAATTATCTCTGAGTCTTTTGAAAATTGGTACATTTGGACTATTCGTCACTGGCCAAGCAACTTCTGCAACATTTCGTAACATCAATTCAGAAGTATGATGGCGACAAGCAAGATATAATAAGTCACGGCCAATTTTATCTTCTAATAATGCACATGTGCCATTAAAACAACCTAAAACAAAGAATTAGTTACTGATAAACTGTTATTTAATTATCAGTTATTCAAATTTTTGACTCAGCTTATATTTTAACTCAACATTCGTAAAAATAATTAAAAAAATTAATCAAATTCTTATTTGAAAATTTCTTCCCAAGTCAAAAAACAAATACTGTGATATAAATTCATTCAACCACAACATTAACTTACCGGTATTTGAACTAGTTTTATCAAAGCACATTGCTTTAACATTATCGCAAAGATCCCACTCTATCAGCGTTTCAAAAATGGCTGAAGCTTGGCTTTCACCTGTGCCATCAGAGAGAATCGGAGTTTTTAAATTTTTATCAGTATTTATTCCGGTGACGTGTATTGATAATCGTTCTGCTTTTGGTTGACCATTTCCCGCAGGAAGCATCTTTCCATCCCAGTGCACTACGAGAGAGTCATCAAAAATTTCTTCTTCTTTGATCGTATCGACAATTTCTTCTCTTTTTGAAATACGCGCATTGCGAATAGTGGAGTAACTTAAATTATATTTATCAATCTCAAGTCCTAAACTTTGAATAACAGCAGAAATGATGTACATCGCATTTCTGTTACTAATTTTAGTTCTATTTAGTGCTAATACTAATTCCGAAGTCAGAATATCGATTTTATTTTTCTTAGGCGCTGGCATTGTATCTTCAAAGTCTGAACAAGTTCGCTTCAATTCACTGAAATTTGATATGGAACTACAGAAACTATTTAAGGACGACTGTTGGGATAATTTCATTCCTGAAATGAAAAATGTTAACAGTGAATTAGTAAACATATTAGCTGAATGTTAAACAAATCAAATATAATTAAACAAAACTATTATAATATTAGAACTAACCAATTTCCTCATTATTGGGAGTTTCTACTTCCATCGCAGACAGATTTCCAGAAGTTTCTTCTGGTATAACGTCAATTGCTGGTAGATGGATATTTCTATTTCCTTTACGACAATCTGTCAAAAATTGCTGCAAATTTTTCGGTAAATTTTTTAGTGCAGCAATGTCAAATAATTTATCAAGACGTTTGCTAAACTGTTCCACATTTGTTCGTTGTCTTTTCGATGTCTTTGCACGACTTCGATGATTCTTCAGTTTCATGTAGTCACTGTGAATTTTTTCCAATTTTTTAATACTGTGCTGAGGTCGAGAAGTTGGAATCAAAAGATTAGCCCAAATAGCATTCGTATCACTGATCACACTACTAGCACTTGCTCGTATACTTAATTTTAAGGATTGATGTTTGTACATAAAGAGATTCAATACATCCCTACACGAAGATAACTTAATATTATTAATATTATGAATTTCAAATCCAATTAAATAATTATAAACTCTATTTCCGATTTGTTCAGACATCTTTGACAAGAATAAAAATGATAGAAAAATGTAACGCAACGTAAAGCATACAAATGCGACGCGAGTACATTCAGTGTTCACTGAGCTTTGTTATCGATATTTGCGGCATTAGTATCACACAATAAAGAACAAAGAAAGCGCTGCAATTAGGCGGGCGATTTATTAAACTTATTCAAGGTTACGTAAAAGAGGGGATTTTTGGAGAGGAGAGAGGCTTTCGATTTGCGGACAATGACTGAGCTTTCGCTGGTCGCGTACTTTTTGTCAAACGTTGTTGATCAACTGGTAGGGGAATCACCGCGATGTTAGTTAGATCGCAACGTTGCCATTAGATTATTAAGTACCTACTGACGGAGAAGAAACAAAGAGAAAAGAGTTTGATTAAATGTTTATTATCATTAAAGGTTAAATATTGTAGATTATTAATTTTGCTTTAGTTTTCTAGCCTTAAAAAAATATATTGAAGAAAAAATATAAAAAACAGAGAAAGTAAACAAGATATTAATAAGTTTAAATCAATGATCGGCCAAAATTTCACGAAAAAATATATTCAAGGTTTAATATCTCGCTTAATATTGATCTTAGCGATTTGGTCCATAGGACTTTTTTTGTTGGAAATTGAATTTTCTACAAGTTTGTCATTTACATTTTTTCCATAGCTCTTGATATTTAGGAGATAAATGCGAAAAAACGCCAATTTTATGAAAAAATCAGGTTTAGTGACCCGTACTGCCTCGCCAGTGTGAGTTACGACTTTGCGGCAATGGGCACTTTTGTAGAGCGTTCAATTTTAAGAAAAAACCATCTTCGATCAAAGTGATCCCATGAAATGCCGCTGAGCTTTAGAAATTCAAAAATTAAAAATCAAAGTTTTTGTCTATTTTCAATGGGAAATATTCACATGCCTTGGTCGAGGACGTTAATTAATATTAAGAGCTCAAACTTTCAGGGAATTTTTTTTTTGGGTATTTCCAACAAGAATTCACGATGGGACCGAAAAAAAAAAAAATAAAGTAAAAAAAAATCACCCTAATATATAGATATATTAAAAACATCTTAAATATACATGTAATATTATACATATTGAATGTTCACTTACTGGTATCTATCATCTATCAAGTGTACTTCGATCTAAGTAACGCTGATTGAGCAGAATTTTTAATTAAATAAAGTAATTGAGGTTATAATTGAGGATGGTTTTACTTGTATCACTGTAGAGTGTTTTCTAAGGGAGGGTGGGGAATTATTGTCTCTCCACTTTTTTCTCCGCAATATAATCTCTCAACCCCGTCATTATAACTCTCAACCACTTTTTCGTCCCCACCCCCCTGCATGTCGGGATTTTTTCTTTCATGCCCGACACACATGTGCTGCGACTGTGGCCGACTTACGCGTTATAATCAGTACCTGCATTTGCATTATGGTCTTAAATAGTATTGAGGTACTTCTATAATGACATTTTACCTCCATAACTATATGGGAAAACCACAGAAAACCCGACCGGTACAGAGGCTGGCAATGAAACGCACATATTCTTAGTTTATAATCATTGAAAAATATTGGTGCGCGCCGGAATCGAACCCTGGTCCCACTCTTTCGCAATGCAGGTATCGAGCCGATTAGGCTATTGCCAACCTTTAATTAAATAAAGTAATTTTTATTCATTCATATCTTTGTAAATAGAATTACTGATTTTTAACTTCCCGCTGAGAAAATTGAAAATTTTTAAAAATCGGGAAGTTATTGTTTTTACCCCGTTTTTCGAAAATTGAGTTTTCATCAAATCTCGACGTTTTGACGTTCTAGAAAGGTTCCTTGACTATTCCCGCGGTGATGTCACCGTGTTTGTATGTATGTATGTCTGTGTGTATGTATGTGTGTGTTTTTTTTTTTTTTTTCTTCCTTAGGGGGGGGGGAATCCTTTTTACGGATTCTAGGCATAGCTGTTTGGCCTGGATATGTGGCGACTCGACGCAGCGTCATACTAAAACTCGACGCTGACGCCCCTACCCACTAAACCCTAAACCCCTTTCTCTTCTATTCTCTGATCCCCCATGGTACCGCCGTAAGGCATTTCTTCGCGGGGGGAGGAATTAGCTGCCGCTCTTCCTTCTGGTGGCTAAGATTTTATTTCTTCCTTCTAGATTCTGTCTTTCGCTCTTTTTCTCTCAATGGATCGCAACTCTGTAAGCACTTTTGTAGCAAAAGTGCTTGTGGCGTTCCAGGCAGCTTCTGACGACAACATTGCTTCTACTATTGACTCTGGTTAGGTTCTCTTTTTCAGAATCTTCTCTAACTCATCGCGCTGTTGGTTGAAATGTGGACACACAAAGAAAACATGTTCCGCATCTTCATTGACCCCTGGACAGGACGGGCACTCTGGGGTATCATCGTGCTTAAAGCGGTGAAGATACTTCCGGTAACATCCGTGTCCTGATAACATCTGCGTTAAATAATAGTTGATCTCACCGTGACTCCGGTTGAACCATACATCAATCCGAGGTATGAGACGGTGCGTCCACCTACCTTCTCTGCAGCATCCCATTGTAGTTGCCATCGGCCTATGCTCTTCTGCCGTTCTTCAATTCTAAGTTCTTCAGGGCTCAGTGCAGTTGACCTTTTTCGTTGGTAAAGGGCCCGTCTTTCCTCTGCTAGAACTCTAAGAGGTAGGGTTCCAGCAATGACGCACACTGCTTCTTCTGATATAGTGCGGAAGGCGCTAGTTACTCGTAGGGCACTCAGTTGATATACTGGTCCAGCCTTTCTCCATGATTCTTGCGTCTTTAGTGCGTCGGCCCAAATGGATATTCCGTAAGTGAGCACCGATGTGACTACTGATGAAAATAATAGCCTCCTGCTCTACTTTGGGCCTCCGACGTTCGGCATCAGTCATGCGAAACTAGCCCTCACTACTGACGCTTTGGCCCTGACATGTTCCACTTGCTGTTTGAAGTTGAGTTGGGCATCAAGCATCACTCCCAAATATCGGATATAAGGTTGTGATGTGATTTCTTGTTCGCCGACTTTCAGCTTAATGGTCTCTACCACTTTTCTGCTGGTAATAAGCACTGCCTCAGTCTTGTGTTGCGCCAGTTGCAGGTTCACTGCGTCCATCCACCGGTTAACGCGCTCAAAAGTGAGATCGAACATATGGTTTATCTCGTCAAGGTGTTTGGCAACGATCACTACGGCTACGTCGTCTGCATATGCTACGAGTTTGACGTTTCTTGGCGGAGTTAGTCTTAATAGACCGTCATACATAATATTCCACAGGAGCGGGCCTAGAACTGAACCTTGTGGTACACCTCCAGTAATATCATACTCACTCGGACCGTTCTTCACGTCATACTTCAGAACCCTATTTTCAAAGTAGCTTGCTACGATCTTAAGAAGGTATTCTGGTACATTCTTCTCTTGGAGGGCCTGCATGATGCATTCCCAATTGGCGGAGTTGTAGGCGTTTCTGATGTCTAGAGTCGCCACCAGGCAATACTTCTTCGTTCCACCCTTCCATCTGGTTTCTGCGATTGCTTCCTTGGCCGTATCAACAACCAGTTTGATTGCGTCCAGGGTTGATTGTCCTTTCCGAAATCCATACTGATTGTCTGCCAGGACTGGGTCAACTACTGCTTCAATTCTCTGGTGAATTATGCGTTCAAATATCTTACCCGTTGTATCTAGCATGCAAAGGGGGCGGTAAGATGACGGTACGGCCGGTGGCTTTTTCCCTTTAGGAAGCAGCACTAACCGTTGCTGTTTCCACTTTCGAGGAAAAATCCCTTCTTTGAGACAGGTGATGTAAACATCCAGGAATAATGCCGGTGCTGCCTTTATAGCTGTTTTTAAGGCAATATTAGGGATTCCGTCTAATCCTGGTGCTTTATTATTCCCTACGCGTTTGCAAGCCTCCGTCAGTTCTTCTTCCGTGACAGGTGGAATGTCCTCCAGTTCGCCTTGAGCTAACTGGTAATGAAGCTCGCGTTGCTGCGGAAATAGCCCGGTAACGATTCTCTGCAGAAAATGTGGGCATGTGGGTGCCGGCATTTGTTTGACTTTTAGGTGAGTCATGACCACCTTGTACGGTCTACCCCACAGGTCTTTGTCCACCTCGTTGATGAGCTCTTTCCAGCATTGCCTCTTACTATCCTTGATGGCTTTGTTCAATAATCGACGGGCTTTTTTGTACTCTGCGACCAGCTCTGCAGAATTAGGTCGTCGATGGCCACGCTGGGATATTCTTCTTTTCTTTAGACACTCTTTCCGAAGAACGCTGATGTGGTCGTTCCACCAGTGTACTGCCGGGCGTTGGCTTATGCTGCGTTTCCGGACCATACTTGCGTCACAGGCCTGGACAACTTTTTTCATCAGGTCCTTGGTCATTTCTTCTGCGGATCCAGTAGTAATCGGTTCACTATTCAGGGCTATTACCAATGTGCTTGTGTCAAAAGACTTCACTTTCCATCCAATGGTATTAAGTGACTTGATTGGTCTTCTTGTATTCCGGTCATGTGATATTTCCCAGAGAATTGCCATGTGGTCGCTGGTTGTGTAGTTATCCATCACCTTCCAGACGTATTTCCCACTGATCAGGCTGCTGCTGACAAAAGTGAGATCTACAATAAAGCTTGCTTCTCCTTTAGTATAGGTTGACGTATCACCACTGTTGAGCTGGACTACATCTAGTGTAGTAAAAGCTTCTAGTAGTGCTTTTCCTCGCGCATTGGTCTGCTTGCTGCTCTAGTCTACTGCCCAGGAGTTGAAGTCACCGGCAATCACGACGGGATAATGCTGATTGGCATCCTCGGTCAGTTTGTCCAAGAATTCAGTGAATTCAACAATGGATAGGCTAGGTGGTGCATAACAGCTGTAGAAACGGATGCCGTTAACTGTTGCTGCTACAAAGCCGGCATTATCATTGTTAACTACACTCTGGAAGGGATGCTTACCGCAGGACCAGATGACAGCCTTGGCGGTGCTGTCAGATTCCCAAGGCTGGGTATTCAGGTGTCTGTATGGCTCTGCTATCATTACTAAGTCTAACTCTACTTCTCTTGGTGTTTGCATAAGCAGATCATGTGCAGCTTCGCAATGGTTTAGGTTTAGCTGCAATATTTTTATGTCTGTTTGTTTGTTATCTTCTGGAGTGCCTCTTTAAATACTGGGCACCTGGATGCGCCGGCATGATGGGCCGCGTTCTCCGCACTTTGGTCCGCGTATAGTACAGATTTCGCTGGGTTTTCGCATTCATTAATCTTGTGTCCCTCTTGTCCGCACCTAATACATAGCTTAGACCGATCCACATTGCTCTTGCACTGGGATCCATGGTGTCCAAAGTGCCAGCACTTAAAACATTGGATTGGTCTCCTCGTAGCTCTGATTCGGCAGTTGGCCCAGCCGATCCGGACTTTACCGCTTTCTGCCAATATCTTCCGCGCTGCAGCTGCTGCTAAAGTCACAACAGCTGTCTGAGTACCTCTGTAGGCCTTACGAATCTTAATTGTCCCTAGTGGTATCTCGCAAGTTTCTCCGATTACCGTTCGCAAGGGGGCCTGAATATCCTACTTGGTTGTGGTATCGTCAAGATCTCGGATTTCGACGTCTTCCTGTGATCCTTTGCAGATTACCTTCGCGTCTTCTTAGAGGATGCCCGCGATGGTCTTCTGTAAAGCTTGGCCTCGGTCAGTGCTCTTCCTCGAAAGCGTAATCAGCAAGCTCCCGGTCCTAGTTCTTTGGATCTTCTGTGTGTGTGTGTGTGTGTGTGTGTGTGTGTGTGTATGTGTATATATTATAACCAAAATTTTTAACATCAGGTAGACCTGCTACTACATAGCAGATTACTCAATGTTGGTTATACTTTTGTCTCTCACTCTCGCTTCCAGTCTCAACTAAAATCCAAGGCGCCAGATAATTTTAACACAAGAGAAACTACCAAAACTCAATAAATGTAGCTCAAAACGAAAAATACTCTAAAACTCAATAAATAAAAAAAAAACTAGAACCTGAGACTGGTAGCTAAAGCGGAAAGACAGGTAAACCACGGTGTCGCTCAGTATGCTGGTTTGTGGAGAGAGGGAAGGATTCGGACACAGATAAGAATTAATGTGATTATTAATACGCTTAGATATTCAATTGATCTTTGATTTATTAACAAACTAAATATCAAAAATCATAAACTTGACTCGATACAAAATCATAAATATTACAGAAATAAACGGAATAATTTACTGACAAAATAATAATTAACTAAAACCTCAATGTAGCGTGATAACTCAAAAACGATAACTAAAATGTAACCTGGGGCTCTAACAATTCTCATAATAAATCTCAATCACCGTCAAAACTTTTACAAAACCCAAAAATACTCAATAAAACCCCAAAACTAAACTGACTCTAAAACCGTAACTAAAACGTACTCAAAAATTAACCCATAAATAAACTCAACATAAAGAAACTAACATACCGTTCCTCGAGCAAGGATATCCCTGGGATTGGCTTTGGATTGGAACCATACACGAAAACTCAAAAATAATACCCAAAAATGACCATTTGGCTACCACCGCCGACATGGTCAGCTGCCTTCGGGGGCCTGCCACCCGTACCGTATCTAACCAAGTGCTGACTCCCGACGAAGTTGGTCAATCCTCGTCGTAGCCAACTAAAATTAAAAATGTCGTAAACGACATACCGGTTCCAACCTCAACCAAATCCCTTATACTGGAGTGCTGACATTACAATCAGACTTTTATAATTCACCAGAAAATCTCAGGGGGCTAGAGGCCTAGCGTCTACGAGGCCGGGTGACTCTAAGGTCCCACTCCACGACAACGTAGACTCGTCCACAAGCTCGAGACGCCAACTTAATTTTCACTAAACTTTAACCTCCTACTCAAACTGACTCTAAACTGACTCTTTCCAAAATATAAAAATACTGTAACTCAAATATAAAATTCTAAAACAATAATAATAACTGTAGCATAAATTTAGCCTTTAGTGCGAAACAAAACTGTAGTCAAGATGGCTGAAAAGAGAAGTCGTGAGCGACTCTCTGCTGTATTGTGTAACCTGCGACTGTGCTCGGCATGAGCCGACACTGGAATGTATGTCTTCACTCGGCAAAGGCCGGAACTAGTCTCCCTCGATCTGTTCGCGGGATCGACGATGATCGTTCGGGTCGATACCCCTTCCCTATAACGTGAATATACCACGTGACTTTAACTACTATACTGTATCCCTACCTATAGCTTTACTTGATACCCAAAAATACCTACTTTATCTACCCCTGAATTATCACACTTTAATTAATTATAAACTCAAACCACATAAAATAATTTTAAGTTATCACTAGAGGTAACAAAAGACAGATTTGTAGGACTGGGCCTTGTGACGTTCACTTGTCATAGACCCCTATAAAAAAAATAACGTCACAATATGTATGTATGTAAATCTCTCATAACTTTTGAACGGATCATCCGATTCAATTCCAATAAGCGGCGTTCCAAAGAGTTCCGTTGCCCTTAGATGTCTAATACTAGTTCAAAGAATTCGAGTTGATAAATTTTGAGAAATCTCAAAAAAAAAATTTCTAAAAATTCGTTATTTTAAAATATCTTCTGAACGGCTCGACTGATCGATTCCAAAAACGAATCAGCTCTTAACCTCAAAAAACCACGTCGATCGCCACAGGTCCGGTCAAAATCGGTTGATACGTTCGTTAATTTTTTCAGAATTTCTATGAAATTTTCGGTTTGACCAGTTTGCACTTCAAAATTCTTCATAGAAGTCAAAAAACTGCGTTGAATGCTGTAAACCGCGAGAAAATCGGTTAATTAATTCAAAAGTTATTGCGGTTTGAAAATTCAAAAAATAGTGTTCTATGAAACTTCTATCAGATTTTTGAACTTGAAGAGCTCAAAAGTACAGAACAGCTATCTATTTGAGTTCGTCGAGCTCAAAATAACACAAAAACTATATTTTTGAGCTCGAAGAAATCAAAAACAGGATAAGTGAAATGTTGAGCGCTTAAGGTAGTACTACCGTTACCGCAAGAGTCAAATCCCAAAACCTAACCTTATTTGATTAACGTAGTAGATTTCTGTTCGGTGAACAAGGCCCAGTAGCGATTAAATCGCTCCTGGGGGACTCCTAAATTCAAGAGACGCACCTGTCCACCGCTAGTTCCCGCAAAAATCGAACCGCCAATAGAAAATCAGCCTCTCGATCACGCCATAAATCGACCGCTTTATTGGCTGATCGCTCTCACTAGACATGCGCAATAGCCTTCTTCCCCAATTCAACGAGGAAGAAGACGAACTATTGTTATTATCTTTCGCTTCTACGCTTTCGCTGCATCAAGTCGCCATTAGTTTTTCTTTACTTTCGCTTTTCGTTAATAAACCGCATTTCGCTTATTTAATAATTTAATTTGCTTAAATTAATTGTTAATAATTCGCTTTAGTTTGTTTCAGATAAGTTGTGTTATTTGTGCATTTTTTTCACCGCTTTTTTAGTGCCGACAAAGTGTTCAACCACGTGTCAACCGGCTTCGCTTTTGCTAACCACGCTGTAATTTATAAATCCGCTTTTATCTTAACAATCCGCTATTAAACATATTAAATATTAAGTGTATTTAATGTAAATAAATTCCTAGTGTTATTTTTGATAATAATTTACGCGTTTTAATTGAGATATCCAGACCTAAACCTGATCCCCGCTTTTCCGCTTTTTCAGTAATTATTCATTGGTCCCTCGAGCCGGATCAGGCTGGCTCTATCTCAATTAAATTAATTTATTATTCCGCTTAAAAATTGTGCTGTGTTAAGTGAAGTGTAATACCGCTAGGAAAGGTCGAGTGTCAGGAGCATCGCAGAGCACATCGGGTGCTGCTCCTGATAGTCATTCGTACACCGGTACGCTGAACTTTCCGTTTATTAAGACTGAAAACTCGACTTCGGGCCTTAAATAACCTCGCTATGGAGAATTACAAAAGATAGTTGAAAAATGCAATTTGTGCTTCAACTTTCGTGTTCCGCACCGCGCCGCAGATTGCAAGACCGCTCAAGATTGCCGAAAATGTGGTCAACGTCACCACATGTCCATCCATTTTGGATGCACCAACGAAACCAGCTTCACCGCAGTCTACATCTTTTGCACAGGCAACTAATCATTCCCTTTAGACCGTTTACAACTTGAAATTAACTGTTGATTATTTCAGATCCGCTTTCCGCTCAAGTATTGCTAGCTACCGCCTTAGTCCAGGTACGCCCGCATCATGGTAATCCAATCACCGCCAGAGTGTTGATTGATCAAGGTTCAGAGCTCTCATTTATGAGACAGTCGCTCTTCAAGAAGCTTGGACAACCGCTACAGCGTGACATGGTCATGCTCAAGGGCATTGGCAATGTCTCCGCAGGAAGCTCACTAGGTGTGAGCACAATTGAGCTTCGTTCGCTGTGTACGACCGCATCAATGCATGTCAGCATGCATATTCTACCAACACTGACGGTAGATCTTCCATCGTTCGTGATCGCTGATCCGAAATGGCCGCATCTTGAGAATCTCAAGCTCGCTGACCCGTAGTATCTACAGCCACGCCCTGTAGATATTATTCTAGGTGCATCACTAGCCGCACAGATCATGAACGCAGAGATTCAACGAGGACCTCGCAATGCTCCTATTGCACAATCCACCACGCTTGGTTGGATTGTCTATGGAGCTGTCACCGCTAAACACGCTTCAACATCACACGCAGCACTACATGCGTCAGTAGATACTGAATTACAAGACGCTATTGCTAAGTTTTGGGAACAGGAAGAAGTTCCATCAGGAAATTCACCGCTCAACACCGCTGAAGAAGACGAATGTGAAATTCACTTTCGTCAAACGCATTATCGACAGCCTGATGGACGCTACGTAGTGAGATTACCGCTTAAGGCCCTTGAGAGTCAACTTGGCGACTCTATCAACGCAGCTATGGGGTCACTCCGCAGATTAATAACTCGCTTGTCGCGAGAAAGAGAATATTCTGACATGTATCGTGCATTAATGGCGGAATACATTCAACTAGGACACATGGTACGAGTACCAGTCAACGAATTGCCCGCAAACGCTTACTTCTTGCCTCACCATGGGGTGTTGGCAATACCATGGGGTATTGATAGTGCCACTACGAAGCTCCGGACAGTGTTCAATGGTTCCTGTGCAACATCTACAGGAATTTCATTGAACGACATTCTCCACGCAGGACCCAAAACGCAAATTGACATTTTTGATGTGATGTTGAGAATCCGTTGCAGCAGGATTCTATTCGCTACTGACATCACCAAGATGTTCAGACAGATTGAGGTCGACTCGCTTGATTGGCCGCTTCAGTGCATTCTCTGGATAGATGAGAATGACTTAATAGACGTTTACTGTCTCAAGACACTCATACGGAACCGCTAGTGCACCTTTTGACGCAGTACGTGTGCTTATCCAACTAGTAAAGGATGAAGGACACTGCTTTCCGCTAGCTGTTGCTCCAATGTTGAAAACACGCTACGTAGATGACATCTACGGTGGAGCAGACAACGAAGAAGATGCTATCAAGGCTGCAGTACAAACAAAAGCTCTGTGTGCAGCAGGCTGCTTCCCGCATGCCAAATGGGCTAGCAATAGCCCACGGTTACTCGCTGAAGTCGCTCCAGAAAAGCAGCTGTATACACCGCTTAAAGAAATCAGTGATGCACCAGTAAAAGTCCTGGGCATGTACTGGAATTCACGCACTGACGCTCTCCAGTTCAAGTACACGCTACCGCCAGAGACGCCTAAGACAAAGAGAGCTATTTTGTCTGAAATCGCTAAACTGTATGACCCGCTAGGACTTCTCGCACCAATAGTCGTCAAAGCCAAGATCTTTATGCAAGATCTGTGGCTAGATAGAGTGTCATGGGATGAACAATTGTCATCATCACTCATTTACAAATGGACTGGATACCGCGAGGATCTTCGAAACATCGAATCCATCCGCATTCCACGCTGGAATAATATAGCACCTGGAGCAACTATGGAATTGCACGGGTTCTCAGACGCTTCGCAAAACGCTATGGCTGCTACTGTTTATTTGAGAGTCACTGACGCTGATGGGAACATAAAGGTCTCACTTTTGTGTTCAAAAACGCAAGTAGCACCGCTGAAGACCATGACAATCCCACGCTTGGAATTATCTGCTGCATGGTTGCTAACACAACTGATACTTCATGTCAAAGAAGTTCAGTCGCTTGAAAATGTCAGGATCAATCTCTGGACTGACTCCGCCGTGACTCTCGCATGGATTAAAAGTCCAGCAATCCGCTGGAAGACATTCGTCCGCAATAGAGTGGGAAAAATCCAAGAAACGCTTCGAGATGTCTCCTGGAAATTTATTCCAGGAAAACAAAACCCCGCTGACTGCGCTTCAAGAGGTATACCTACGCTAAAACTGAAACAACACGCTCTCTGGTGGCATGGACCAACTTGGCTTCATGAACCAGAATCCTCTTGGCCCACTCTGGAGCCTCCAACCGACAACACAACGCATCGAGAAGAACGCCAAGGTCTGACACTAGTAACTTGGGAAGCAGAAAATTGCCTGCTCCAACAATTACTGTCGCATTACACGCAGCTGTTTCCACTGCTACGGAAACTCAGCATCTGGCATCGTGCCATCGACCGCTTTAAAAGAGTTCCACAATCTTCGCTGGCCTATCCGCTTACTCCATCAGACCTGGATCGCGCTAAATTGACCTTGATTAAGTTCACTCAAGGACAATACTTCGCTAGAGAGATTCACACGCTACAAGATGGTGATGGTCTGCCTAAAAATAACAGCATCACCAAGCTGACTCCGTTCATCGACCATCAGGGGGTCCTGAGAGTCGGTGGCCGCTTGAAAAACGCATTGCTGGACCCAGAAGAGAGGCATCCAGCGATTCTACGGCGACAATCACCGCTTACATCAATTTTGATTGATGATTCGCACCGCAAAACGCTTCACGGAGGTACTCAGCTTACGCTCGCTGATTTACGAAAGAGTGTCTGGATCATTGGAGCCCGTGTTCCAGTCAGATCATTTATTTTACGCTGCGTTATCTGCACGAGACACCGTGGAGAACGCGCTCAACAGTTGATGGGTCAACTACCCGCCGCACGAGTACAGCCAACTCGAGCCTTCTTGCATACAGGACTCGACTACGCTGAACCTATCACGCTGAAAACGTTTCAAGGACGTGGATCAAAAACATACAAAGGCTGGATTGCAGTCTTTGTATGCATGTTCAGTTCAGCTGTACATTTAGAGCTAGTAACTGACTACACCGCTGCCGCTTTCATCGCCGCTTATCGCCGCTTCACTAGTCGCCGAGGTATCTGCCACACGCTATATTCAGACTGTGAAACCAATTTTGTAGGAGCAGATAAAGAGCTGAAACGACTATTCGCTGCAGGATCCCGCACATTACGAGAATTATCAACCTTGATCGCTCAAGATGGCACGAACTGGAAATTCAATCCGCCTGGAGCTCCACATTTTGGAGGAAAATGGGAAGCCGCTGTGGAATCTATCAAATTTCACTTTCGAAGAACAATCGGAGACTCGCTGTTGACGCTTGAGCAATATTCAACGCTACTGGCTCAAATTGAAGCCATATTGAATTCCAGACCGCTCACACCGCTGAATGAAGATTCTGCTGACCTGGCTGTACTGACTCCAGGTCACTTCTTAATCGGACAGTCACTGACCGCTATCCCAGAGCCATCGCTGTCAGATTTACAACCTGCTTGGCTCTCGCACTGGGAACAAGTCCAGCAAATGGTTCAACATTTCTGGAGATGCTACTACCAGGACTGCATCCACCGCTACCAGGCCATTTCAAAGTGGCATCATCGACGCAACCTGATTAAGGTGGGTTCAGTTGTACTGATCACCACTGAGGATCTCCCGCCAACCAAGTGGCCATTAGCCAAAGTAATTGCTGTCCATCCAGGTGAAGATGGACAAATCCGCGTGGTAACTGTTAAGACAGTTAACACAGAGCTGATACGTCCAATTACAAAGCTCTGTGTCCTGCCGCTAACGCATGAAGAAGATGATCTTGTCGACGCAGCCGCCAACCCGGGGAAGAATGTTCGGTGAACAAGGCCCAGTAGCGATTAACTCGCTCCTGGGGGACTCCTAAATTCAAGAGACGCACCTGTCCACCGCTAGTTCCCGCAAAAATCGAACCGCCAATAGAAAATCAGCCTCTCGATCACGCCATGAATCGACCGCTTTATTTGCTGATCGCTCCCACTAGACATGCGCAATAGCCTTCTTCCCCAACTCAACGAGGAAGAAGACGAACTATTGTTATTATCTTTCGCTTCTACGCTTTCACTGCATCAAGTCGCCATTAGTTTTTCTTTACTTTCGCTTTTCGTTAATAAACCGCATTTCGCTTATTTAATAATTTAATTTGCTTAAATTAATTGTTAATAATTCGCTTTAGTTTGTTTCAGATAAGTTGTGTTATTTGTGCATTTTTTTCACCGCTTTTTTAGTGCCGACAAAGTGTTCAACCACGTGTCAACCGGCTTCGCTTTTGCTAACCACGCTGTAATTTATAAATCCGCTTTTATCTTAACAATCCGCTATTAAACATATTAAATATTGAGTGTATTTAATGTAAATAAATTCCTAGTGTTATTTTTGATAATAATTTACGCGTTTTAATTGAGATATCTAGACCTAAACCTGATCCCCGCTTATCCGCTCTTTCAGTAATTATTCAATTTCCCTATACTAAATCACGTTGGAGAAAGAGAGACAGAGATAAATTTTGAATATTTTTTATTAATAAATATTTTCATTTTCTTGGAAACCATACCAATTGTTATTAAATATGTACTAAATGTTATTTTCTCCCGTTGTCTTGATTTTTATAAGAATCAGAACGTCCAGTTTTGTGAAATAAAATAAAGTCTGTGATACTCCATATGGATCAATGGTAAAAGCAAAAATATGTAGATATCAATATCTTTTTTTTAGGACTTGTCAGGCTTCCAAAAATTTTACTGCTTGTTAATTATGATATTATAAAGTACCAATATGCCAAATTTCATTGAATTCTGAATGTCAATTCTAAAACCGGTAGTACTACCTTACGTATGGAGTTAGCGGGAAGTTGCAGGGATGACCTGTAGGGCCAACCGTTTTTCTAATTTTTTTTTTTCATATTTTCAATCATTTTGTATCATACAATTTTTAACTTCCCGCTAAGAAAATTGAAAATTTTCAAAAATCGGGAAGTTATTGGTTTTACCCCGTTTTTTGAAAATCGAGTTTTATCAGATCTCGACGTTTTGAGGTCCTAGGAAGCTTTCCTGACTATTCCCGCGAGGGTGTCACTATGCCTGTATGTTTTTTTTTTTTTTTTTTTTTTTTTTTATAAAGAGGTACGAAAAAAGATCTTCAAAAGACACCGGTATCGTTAACTCTGCCGCCCATCTTCCGGCAGATATCGATAGTCGGTAGTGTGGAGATTTTTACCCACTAAAAAAAACATTCCTCTTCCCCTCTCCCCTAGATGGTACGGGGAGGACTGGATTGGAACCGCGTTAGCATTACTTCAATCCAGTCGTGCTGCGTCTCACGACGCCTACTCCTGGCTACTGGTCCCTTTCTGCGATTTTGTCTTTCAGGAGGTGCTGTGCATAGACTGCAACAGCTGACCAGTTTTCCTCTTGTTTGATCATATAGGTCACCAGGCTTGAGGGGGAGAGCCTGGTGCCTATGATCTCTTCAGTGTTTCTTCTGTAGTCCTTCCATCGAGCACACTCGAAGAATGTGTGTTCGGAGTCGTCGATTTTATCCGGGCAGTATTTGCACGTTGGTGTGCTGTGCAAACCCATCTTGAAAAGATAGGCATTGAACTGCCCATGTCCCGTCAATAGCTGGGTCAGGAAAAAGTCCGTATCCCCGTGCTTCCGAGAGAGCCAGACGTTGATGTTTGGGATCAGGCGCGCCGTCCATCTGCCCGTCTCTCCCGATGTCCATCGGTCCTGCCACTCTTGCTGCGTTTCCGCCTTTATCCTCGTTCTTGCGTCCTTCATGTTATCATCACTGTCTTTAGCGTCATAGAGTTTTGCTCTTTCGAACGCTAATAGGTCGATGGGCGCGGCTCCTGCAATGACCAATACAGCCGCTTCGGAAACTGTGCGGTAGGCGCAGGCAACCCTGAGAGCGCCTCGCCGCTGTACTGCTGCGATCTTTCGCCGGTAGGTCTTCTGCTTTAATATGTCTGCCCATATCTCCGCTCCATAAAGCAGTACCGAGTGGACTGCTTCTAGAAGAACTCTTCTCTTTTTGTTCTTGGTCCCATGGTGTTGGTCATAATTCGTGCTAGGCTAGACACAGTCTTGCTGGCTTTCTTGCATGCACTGTCGAGGTGTTCACGGAAAGATAGTTTCTCGTCTATCATTACCCCTAGATACCGCAGGGCCCTTGTTGACGTCAGCGTTGTTCCTCCCATGTCCATAGCGAATGGTTTTGGAAACCATTTTTGACGGGTCAAAACGACCATCTCGGTTTTCTGTTTGGCGAGTTTCAGGTGATGCTTATCGAGCCAAGTCTCGACGGTGTCGATGGTTTCCCGAACTAGCAGTTCGGCCTCTTCCACGCTGTCCGCCACTATAGTGGCTGCAACGTCGTCTGCAAAGCCTGTTAGCTCTACTTGCTCTGGCAACGGGATTTCAAGAAGCTCGTCGTAGTCTGCGTTCCATAGATCAGGCCCCATTATTGAGCCTTGCGGCACGCCAGCCGTTATGGCGTATTCTTGTGGGCCTTCAGTAGTTTCCACTATTAGCTTTCTATCGTCAAGGTAGTTGTCGACTAGTGTCAGATTTTCTGGCTCCGCGTCAAACTTGTGCTCCAGAGCGTCTAAAATGTCTCCCCAATTTGCGCTGTTAAATGCGTTTTTGACATCTAGCGTGAGGAGAAGACATACTTTACGAGCTTTGACTATGCCTGTATGTGTGTGTGTGTGTGTGTGTGTGTTTTTTTTTTTTTTTTTTTTTTTTTTTCTCTCTAGGGGGGGGAATCCTTTTTACGGATTCCAGGCGTAGCTGGTTGGCCTGGATATGTGGCGACTCGACGCAGTGTCATACTAAAACTCAACGCTGACGCCCCTACCCACTAAACCCTAAAGCCCCTTTCTCTTCTATCCTCTGATCCCCCATGGTACCGCCGTAAGGCATTTTTTCGCGGGGGGAGGAATTAGCTGCCGCTCTTCCTTCTGGTGGCTAAGATGTTATTTCTTCCTTCTAGATTCTGTCTTTCGCTCTTTTCCTCTCAATGGATCGCAACTCGGTAAGCACTTTTGTAGCAAAAGTGCTTGTGGCGTTCCAGGCAGCTTCTGATGACAGCATTGCTGCTACTATTGTCTCTGGTTGGATTTTCCTCTTCAGGATATTCTCCAGCTCATCTCGCTGTGGGTAAAAACGTGGGCACTCAAAGACAACGTGCTCTGCATCTTCATTGACTCCTGAGCAGGACGGGCACTCCGGGGAATCATCATGCTTGAAGCGGTAGAGATACGCCCGGAAACAGCCGTGTCCTGATAACATCTGTGTAAGATAATAGTTGACCTCACCGTGACTCCGGTTTAGCCAAACGTTGATCCTTGGTATGAGACGATGCGTCCACCTACACTTCACTGTGGCATCCCACTGTAGTTGTCATCTACTTATGCTCCTCTGCCGCTCTTCTGTTCCAAGCTCCTCAGCGCTTAGTGTGGTCGACTTCTTTCGTTGGTAAAGGATCCGTCTTTCCTCAGCTAAGACTCTGAGAGGCAAAGTTCCGGAGATGACACACACTGCTTCCATAGATATTGTGCGGAAGGCACTTGCTACTCTTAAGGCACTCAGACGGTAGACTGGTCCAGCCTTTCTCCATGATTCTTGCTTTTCTAGTGCGTCCGCCCAGATAGATATTCCGTAAGTGAGCACTGATGTGACTACAGATGATAGTAGTAGTCTTCTGCTCTGCTTTGGGCCTCCGACGTTTGGCATCAGTCGTGCTAAGCTAGCTACCACTGCTGATGCTTTTGCGCTCACGTGTTCGACTTGCTGCTTAAAGTTGAGTCGGGCATCAAGCATCACTCCCAGATATCGGATATATGGTTGTGATGTGATTTCTTGTTCTCCGACTTTCAGTTTTATGGTCTCTGCCACTTTTCTGCTGGTAATAAGCACAGCCTCAGTCTTCTGTTTAGCCAGTTGTAGGTTCATTGAATCCATCCACCGGTTAACTTTCTCAAAAGTGATACCGAACATGTGGTTTATCTCATCTAGGTGTTTCGCAACGATTACGACAGCTACATCGTCTGCATATGCAACAAGCTTGACACTTCTTGGAAGAGTCAGTCTCAGCAGGCCATCATACATGACATTCCACAGAAGTGGACCCAGAACAGAACCCTGGGGTACACCTCCGGTAATACCGTACTCTTTTGGACCATTTTTCGTGTCGTATCTCAGGATTCTGTCCGTGAAGTAGCTAGCCACTATCCTACGTAGGTATCCTGGTACGTTTTTCTCTTCCAAGGCTTGCATAATGCAGTCCCAGTTGGCGGAGTTGAAGGCATTTTTGATGTCCAGAGTGGCCACCAGGCAGTACTTCTTCGCTCCACCCTTCCATCTGATCCCTTTGATTGCCTCCTTGGCCGTTGCAACAACCAAGTTGATTGCGTCCAGGGTTGATCGTCCTTTCCGAAAACCATACTGGTTATCTGCCAGGAGTGGATCGACAACTGCTTCTATTCTTTGGTGGATTATACGCTCAAGTATCTTACCTGCCGTGTCTAACATACAAAGTGGTCGATAAGATGACGGTTCTTCTGGTGGCTTTTTCCCTTTTGGAAGTAGTACTAGTCGTTGCTGCTTCCACTTCCGAGGGAAAATCCCTTCCTTGAGGCATGTGTCGTAGACGTCCAGGAACAATGATGGCACTGCTTTTATAGTTGTTTTTAAAGCAATATTGGGGACCCCGTCCAATCCCGGCGCTTTATTGTTCCCTACACGATTACAAGCCTCCATCAGTTCTCCCTCCGTGACAGATGGAATGTCATCCATTTCATTCTGCGCTAATAGGTAGTTAAACTTGCTTTGTTCGGGGAACAACGCGTTTACGATCTTCTGTAGGAGTTGAGGACACGTGGGTGATGGCATTAGCTGGTTTTTAAGACCACCTTATACGGCCTACCCCACATATCTCTGTCCACCTCGTTGATGAGCTCCTTCCAGCATTTTCTTTTGCTATCTTTGATGGCTTTGTTCAGAGATCGACGGGCTTTTTTGTACTCTGCGATCAGCTCCACAGAGTTAGGTCGTTGGTAGCCACGCTGAGATATTCTTCTCTTCTGATGACACTCTTTACGAAGGGCGCTGATGTGGTCGTTCCACCAGTGAACGGAAGGTCTTGTGTTTATGCCACGTCTACGAGACATACTGGCGTCACACGCCTGGGTCACTCTTTTCATCAGGTCCTTGGTCTTCTCTTCTGCGCAGCCCGCGATAATCTGGTCACTATTGAGAGCTACTAACAATGCCCTTGGGTCAAGAGTTTTTATCTTCCAACCAATGGTGTTAAGTTGCTTTTTAGGTCTTCTCGGGCTCTGGGCGTTTAATATTTCCCAGAGAATCGCGTTGTGGTCGCTGGCTGTGTAGGTATCCATCACCTTCCAGTTGATATTACCTCTGGTGAGGCTGCCACTGACGAAAGTGAGATCTACAATAGAACTTGTGTCTCCTTTGGTGTAGGTTGGTGTGTCACCATTGTTGAGCAGTACTACATCTAATGTAGAAAAGGCTTCTAGTAATTCCTTTCCTCGCGCGTTTGTATTCTTGCTACCCCAGTCTACTGCCCAGGCGTTGAAGTCCCCAGCTATTGCCACTGGGTGGTAATGCTTCGCGTCCTCGGTAAGTCGATCCAGAAATGCGGTGAATTCGACAGTAGAGAGGCTAGGTGGTGCGTAACAGCTATAGAAGCGGATGCCCTCTACTGATACTGCTACAAAGCCGGCATTGCTGTTGTCAACTGCATTTTGGAAAGGGAGCTTGCCACATGACCAGATGACAGCTTTGGATGTGCTGTCAGATTCCCAGGGTTGGGTACTCAGGTGTTTATATGGCTCTGCTATCAGTACCAAGTCAAGCTCTAGTTCTCGCACAGATTGCATGAGCAGGTCATGCGCTGCCTCACAATGGTTGAGATTGAGCTGCAGTATCCTCATGCTTGTTTGTTCGTCAACTTCTGGAGTGCATCCTGAAATAACGGGCACTTATGGGTACCGGCATGGTGGGCAACATTCTCTGCACTTTCAATCTCAGCACATAATGCACATTTGGCGGGATTTTTACAATCAGCAATCTTGTGCCCTTCTTGTCCGCACCTGATGCAAAGCTTCGACCGGTCCACCTTGCTTTTGCACTGGGATCCATGATGTCCGAAATGCCAGCATTTAAAGCATTGAATAGGTCTCTTCGTTGTCCTTATTCGGCAATTAACTCAACCAATCCGGATTTTGCTACTTCCATCCAGTAGTTTCTGTGCTGTTGCTGCTGGTAGAATTACTGTGGCAATTTGAGTACCTCTATAGGCCTTACGGATCTTGATTGCCTCTAGTGGTATCTCACAGCCATCTCCAGCTTCCTCCTGTAGGGCACCCTGGATGTGATCCTTAGTTGTGTCATCATCGACGTCTCGGATCTCAATTACCTCCTGTGGTCCTTTGCAGGTTACTTTTGCGTCTTCTTTCAGAATGTCTGCAATGGTCTTTCTCAATGTTTGGTCTTTGTCGGTGCTCTTCCTCGAAAGAGTTATCAGCATATCTCCAGCATTGGTCTTATGGATCTTCTCTACCGTACTGCGGACCTGGTCGTCAGGGACGTCCTGTTTTATTCGACGCAGGATCTCGGCGTACTTTGCTTTCTCTGTCAGCCGAATGATGAGGGCATCCGGTCTGATCCATTTCCGCGGTTTCTTTCGCTTGGGTTCAGGTCGGGGCTCCTTTGACGTCTGTTTTGAGAGCATCTCTTTCTTCTGTTGCTTTAGCTCTTGCTTGGACTGAACTTTTTGCCAGACTGACGCTTTTTCCTGTTCGTCGCTTCGCCCTGCCGCTCCTTGTGGAGGGCTTTTCTTCAAATCCTTTTTCTTCATGGCTTGGCTGATTGTTGGGTCAGGAGAAGGTCGATTTTTTCTCTTACCTGACTTGTTACTGGCTTCACTTTTGTCTTCCGCGACTGATTCACCGTTACCTTCAGCTCCGGTGTCCATTGCTTCGTCAGTCACGTCGATAGCCTGACAGTCTTTCTCCGGTGTAGCATGGGATATGCGCTGCAATGATGAGCGCCACTCCTCGTCCAGCTTCTCAAACCTTTGAAGGGCGTTAGTTACACCAGTCATCTTGGATTTAATCTCTTTGTGAATGTTGACCTTTGGTTGGACGAAATCATTCAACTCACTGATCAGCTTTTCAAGGCGTTTGAGCGCTTGCGAACGCTTCATTTCAGCGCTTGCGTCAATCGCTGCTTGTTGGGCATGTAGCCCGTTTCCACTTTTGTTTGTTTCCTTTGAATTACTCATACTTTTTAATTTACCAGCGCATCGTACGGAGTGGAGCGGGTTGCCATAACTAGGAACGGGTGTACCCTCGAAGATAGTACTCCTACCCCAGTTCCCTGAGGCCTAGCCGACACTTAGCCAGTCCCGGAATACACGGACGGACTAGACTCGCTCGGAGCGGTGAAGATTCCGATCTCTAACACTCACTGCGTACTTCCTGATCAAGGCCCGAAGTGGCTGGCTCCTGATCCACTGCTGCAACTTTCACCTCGGCAGAGCAAGCTCACATCAGCCGTGGCCTGCATCGTCGGAAACTACGATACAGGTTCCGGTCACTCCCAGTGGGTCACAGCAGAGAACGATCGTCTTGTTAGGTCAGTTAGTGCGACCAACCCATTAAAGGGGAGTTTTGTCCACGGGAGCGTATTTTGTTTGGTTATTTTGCTTGGCTCCTACCCGCTGTACTTCATCAACTAAGAGATTAAGTGTCATCCAAGGACAGCGAGCGTTCTCCCATCCGCTCGGGAAGACGCGCCCGGTAGCAGTATCTCTTCTGCCCCGAGTGTGTGTGTGTGTGTGTGTGTGTGTGTGTGTGTGTGTGTGTGTGTGTGTGTGTGTGTGTGTGTGAGTATGTAAACCTCTTATAACTTTTGAACGGTTGAACCGATTTCATCGCGGTTGGTGCCATTCGAAAGGGTTTCGCCAAACTTAGATTTTCTGTCAATTTGAACCGATTCGGACCGATAGATTTTGAGAAATTTGGAGAAATCTCAAATAAAATAGGAAAAAAAAAAAAAAAAAAAAAAATTTTTAGAAGTGGTTTTTTTGGAATAACTTTCAAACGGCTTTACCGATCGATTCAAAAAAACTAATCAGCTCTTAACATCAAAAAACCACGTCGATCACTACGAAGCCGGTCAAAATCGGTTGATTTGTTCGAGAGATATCGTGAACGAAAGAAAACCAAAAAAAAAAGTGTTTTTTCGGAGTTACTCCGAAATTTCTAGTTTGACCAATTAAAACTTAGAAATTCTTTATGAAGCTTTAAAAACTGCGTAGAATGCCGCCAACCGCGTAAAAATCGGTTGATTCATTCAAAAGCTATTGCGGTTTGAAAATTCAAAAAATAGTGTTCTATGAAATTTCTATCAGACTTTTGAGCTCAAAGAGCTCAAAAGCATAGAAAAGGTATCTTTTTAAGTTCGCAGAGCTCAAAATAACACAGATTGTATTTTTGAGCTCGAAGAGCTCAAAGAAAGCGGGCAGGTATTAACAGAATTAGCGGGAAGTTGCAGGGATGGCCTTTAGGGTCAACCGTTTTCCTAATTTTTTTATGATTTTTCAATAAATATGCATTATTTTCATTTTTTCATTTATTCTTTTATTAATCTGTACTTTCATTAAAAAAATTTATTTTCTGTTTGAAGAATTAATATAATTATTGGTTTAGTATAATATTTAGATTATTTGATAAAGTAAAAATCTATTCATTTTCGAGGTTTCTGGTTCGAAGAAGAAATGTACCTACTGAAAAAAGTATTGATGATTTGTCATATTAATAAGTAATTTATTTGAAAATTAGAACTGATAATTTCAATTTAGAATTGAAAAACTTATATAACAATAAAAATAAATTTTTTATTCAACTTAAAAAATTTTTCTGTTGTTTTTGTTATCCGCTTTTGAATTCCCTTATATCTTCAGTTAAGTATAAAGTAATGTTATGATTACTTTATTCATTAAATTAATTTTAAAAAAACCGTGTGGTGTCGTGGGACACCAGATAGGAACGAAGTTCCTTATTATAAAATACATTAGACACTGTATAGCCATCATACATAGACTATACATAAAAATCTTACGCTTTTTTTTTAACGTTACAGACGTTTTTTGCCAGCTAGGGTATCCCTCCGCAACGCCCCATAAGGAACTTCGTTCCAAAAAAATCACTTATTTTTTTGACGTACAGCCTTTTAATTTTTCTATTAATACATATTATTGGTCAAAATAGATTCACACGCTTGTGCGAGATGCGTGTCTAGAAGTTGCAAGAGTAGTTGTTGTTGATGCTGCGATGATTGTTGGTCTAGGGTTAAGAGATCTCTTCGTGGATAATTTATGTTTATCTCGTGCTGCTTTACACCATGGCCATTTGAGTGTTTGAATAAGAGTATTACGAAAGTCTTCCGAAAATAAACAATAAATGTAAAACGTTATTGAATAATTAATAATTTCAAGTAGATTAGCCAAAGCTCGAAACACCTGGACAAATAAAAATTTTCTTTTTTAATTGTAATTTGTTTTACAGCCACATATTAAAAGTATGCACCTAATATTTACTATCTTAAAATTAGTCAGTGGGATTTCACTGATTCCAACCAACGAATGACAATTTTACTGGTGAATCATTTTTGAATCAGTAAAATCCACTGATTCAACCGATGAAACTGTCATTCTGGTGATTCATTTTGTATATGATAAAGGCGTTTTTAAATACATAAATTAGGAAGTATGAACAAAAATTGACAAATTTTTCTTTTGTACTCTTCAAGTTTCATCAACAGATGAAATAAAAATCATTTTAAAAATTGAGCCCATGATATTGATATTTAAAGATTGTGAAAATTTAAAAGTTTTGAAAATTTACCATTTAATATAGTTCAAAATGCGTCACAAACATAACATTAAAAAAAAACAAGATCTGAAAATGTTTATTTTAATTTTGTTCTGCTCAAAATGAGGCCACCCTACTTTCAAAGAATAGTTGGATCATCCCATGTCAAATCGACCAATAGTTGGGATCTACTGCTTTCAATTTGGACGAAATTCGGCCAAAACTTTTTGTTTATCATAAAACAAAGATTTGTAAAAAAAAAATATGGGAAACGGTTGACCCTGCAGGCCATGCCTGGAACTTCCCGCTATGTACGAGTTCAAAATGCTCGGTAGATTATTTATTCCAAAGTCTTGAATTCTTCGAGCTCAAAAATACATCTTTTATACTTTTTCGAGCTCTTCAAGCCGTGAGTGTCACCTTTAAAACAAACGAAAGAACATTTCTGTAGACTGCAAAAAAATTTTTGGACCCCGTGTAATATAATTGAATCAGTGTAAAAATTTTCGTGTAATAATTACATCAAATACCGTGATAAATTTAGGGATGTGAATTTAATTTTTTCCCACCTTCAACCGTGTCAATGTATAATTTACGATAATTTTGCTTTCAAAAATTAAATATTGACCCGAGTAGATCTACACGCTGAAAAATGCATGGTAATTTCCAATTGTCGAATTGTATAGGCAAAGCCATTTGTATTTGTAATTGTGTGTTTCACTCTTCTGAGACTCTTTAGAAGAAATATTTAAAACGCGTAAAATTACTAAGAGAAAAACTTTTTTGACCCTATTTATATATAAATACATTCATATTATATATGTATATATATATAATATTTTTCATCATGATAGTGATCATAACTACGTGATGGTATTGATGGTGATAATTATTGCAAGATTTTAACCATTGACATGGAAATGAATAATATATAAATTATCACCGGGAATTTTAATCATTAAAAATGAATGATGGTAATCGGTACCATAAACTTCTCAGTGTATACACTGTAAAAAATTTCGGTGTAAAGTTGGACCCAGGGACTTTTACACCGCCGTGTAAGTGTGAAATGTCAGTGAAAAATTTCTTCCGTGTAAAATTTCCACTCGTGTAAATTTAACACGGTGTAATTTACTGTTTTACACTATTCCGTGTTACTATTTATAACTTTGAAAATTTAATAACTATTACTAGCAACCTTGCAGTCTGTATGTGATTGCCGTGACTTGTAAACTATAAATAAATAAAATTTTGCTTTCTTGAATGATGACTTTTGTAAAATTATATTGTACTTTTTTAACTATTGACGTTTTTAAAGATATAAGCTCATCTCGATGTTACACTCATCAAGACCTTTCATTTGAGTACCCACATTAATTTTTCATATATTGATATATATTATATAAATGTATACATGAAAAATATATCAAAATGCATGTGGGTAATCAAATGAACGGTCTTGATGAGTGTAACATCGGGATGAGCTTATATCTATATAAATAAATTGATGTGCGTTAGTCTCGCTAAAACTCAAAAACGACTGGACCGATTTTCAAAATTTTTTTTTGTTTTGTTCGCTTATAGTTCGGGGATGGTTTAAAAAAATAAAAATTTTTGGAAAACCCGAAAGTTCAGCTAAAAAAATAAAAAATTGTTAATTTTGTATCGGAATCGCTATTGTTACGCTTGAGCCTCAAGGTTGCAAGAGTGTACCAAAATTGTTCAATATGTAGGAAGATACGAACAAATATACTACAGAGTTATACTATCTTCTTTTTCTATATATATAAAAATGAATTGCTGTGCGTTAGTCTGGCTATAACTCAAAATCTTCTGTATATATGAACAAAAAAAAATTTCATAAATTCAGTGTTCATTTTTTGGGATCTTGATTTTCAGGCGATAATGAGAAGCGAGTTTCATTTAATTACTTGACAAAATTCTAACCTCACTTCATACAGCCAGTATTTATTCTTTATCGAAGTAGACTAGAGTTTAAAGATTGATAATCGCTGATCAAAAGGTGTAATAAAATATATTGTAGGTGATACGAAGTTCACCGGGTCAGCTAGTTATTTATATAATTTATGTTATTTAATATTGTTTTTAGATGAAAATTAACTATTTTTTATAAATGTTTATTATTTAAAAAAATGCAAGAGTCGAGTTCTTATATTACTTTAAACTTTGTACATCGTTTTGTATATTTTTAATATCTTATGATAAATTTTCATGTTTAAAATTATCAATATTAAAAATTCAACTGTAAATTATTATATTTTAATTTTTTTAAGACTATATCAATTTTGACGACATGAAATTGTCTTGGTTAAATAATAAATATTTACTGTTTAAAATTCTATTACTTAATGATTTATTAAGTTTGAATTTCCCATTAAATGGCTAAGGCTAGGTTACCCAATTTTGGCTCAAGTCTGGGTTGCTATTCAATGGCCATGGCTACACAGAAAAAAAAATTTACTTGAATCAAATTTACTTTTCATCTTCTTGATTTGAGTAGAAAAATTCTTAAACTAAGAAATTTTTCTTGGTTTAAGTAAATTTTATTTAATTAAAGAATTTTTCATTTTGATTAAAGACAATTAAACTCTTTAAAGTTATTTTCTTGGTTCAAGAATTTTTCTCTTGAATCAAATTAATTATTTTTTCAGTGTAGGTTTTCCAATCTTGGCTAACCCTTGGGTAATCATTGTGACCGTGACTGGGGGACCCAGTTCTGGCCCAGGCTCGGGTAATAATTGGGCCGACCAAGGCTTGGTTGCACAGTCTTGGCCCAAGCTTAGGTCGCCAATGAATCGCCAAGGCTAGGTTAGCCAGTCTTGGCCCAAACTTGGATAATTATTGGCATGGCCAAGGCTGGGTTAACCAATCTTGGCCCACGCTTGGGTCGGCAATGAATGGTCAAGGCTAGGTTAGCCAGTCTTGGCCCAAGGTTGGGTAATCATTGGCATGGCCGAGGCTGGGTTAAACAGCCTGGCCCACGCATGGGCCAATACAGGTACGCCAAAGCTAGGTTTCCCAGTACTGGTCCAAGCCTGGCCCCTTTGTCAACTCTGGGGGTTTCCTGCATGGGATACACTGTATCCGTGCTCGTACCCATGCCCCCTCCTCGTGCGTATGAAATATCTGGATGGGTGTAGTGTATGCACATAGACCCGTGCCCTGATCATCGGATGAATTCTCACTTCCTTTTTATAACATGAGCGCTGGCAGCGTGTTATTCAGGGCTTTCCAATTTTTTTAATCTATTCACTCTTTCAAAAATTATTCAAGGTTAAAGTTGGATGAAGGATAAATTTTTCAATTTTCTTTCTTTTACATCGACATTATCAATAGCTGAGCAAAATTTTGTGATTTATGTATTGAGAAAAGTTTTGTCAATTTTTTGATACACGCCATATTATACCTACTTGATAAGGATATAAAGTCAAGTTGCTGTCACTCAAAGTAACATTCAATATAACCATTGGACTGACACAAACAAGAAAAAGAATACTCGTACTACTCAAAAGTAAAATAAGACGTCGTTCTTCTGAGAATGTTCTCAAATCTTCATCGCCACTATGCATAGTTCGAGATAAAGTCATCCTCCGTCTTCTTTCGCATGATTTTCTATACACAATCATTATCCGTAAATTAAATCCAGCGAGAAGTATTATTGGAGCTACTTTGAAAACAACTTCTAGGGCAACTTTGTAAATCTGGAATAATAAGAATAATAATATAATAAATCTATTTTTGAAATTAGAGTAATAAGTATAACCAAAACATTTTACTTGGTAGAATATTGAGTGCATAAACGTTGAATTGTCGCGTTTTTGATAAATCAATGAGCTACCAAATGATACGAGACAAGTTGTTATTTCTCCTCTGAACACATTTGGTAGGTAAACAAGGAAAGTTACCATTGGTATTAGAGTAACTACAAGATGAGGGGGCCCACATAAGGGACGTGGATGTTGGCCTGGATGGCATACGCTTACATAGCGTTCGACTGTTAAAGCCAACAACATCATCACTCCTACACCTAATAATTTATCTATTAAATATTGTTGTTCAATACGAGAATTAAATTAAAATTTGTTTAGTATTGAAAGAATATCTCGCAAGTAGTGAACTTTTATTTTATTTTCGACCGCGTGTTTATTCTCAATTGAGTCACATGCTATGGCCAATGATTTGGTTTTTTTTACGTTAAATGTTGATTGTAACCATAATTAATTTTTACACTATGTCTTGACAATTAAGATACTTATTCAATATCTCTGTAATATCAAACGGTTAACGAGAGAATTATAGTCTATAGAAGCAGTAAATTTTGAGCGTTTTTTTATGTAAAACAAAAATTATTTTTGCTATAAATTTTTCACTACACAGGTATTTAATAAAATTTTTAGAAAATACAAAAAAAATTTTCAGAACAAAAATGTTTTTCATTAGATCTTTTTTAACACGAGGTTGACATGATACATCAAATTCTACCAAACGGTTTACTTAAAATTTAGAGAGAACCTTCTTTGTGTAACTCTCTATCACTCCTACAGAATTTATACCAAAAATATTTGTCTACTGTTTTTGAGGAATTCAAAAGTATGAAAGAAGGCTATGAATAATTTTTTTTCAAAATAGTTGCTTTTTTGCAAACATATTTTTTTTTTTAATTTTCTGATGTGTAAGTATTTACGACATCTTTATGAACTAAGAATTTTTTTTTCTATTTTTTATGACTATTGGAAGGGTCGAAATTGTATCAACCAGGACATGCAATTTTTTTACACCCCTCTACTTGTTACTAAGTAACGCCTTCAATTTTTATTAATCGAAAATTTTTTTGTATATCATAAGACAATAAAAATTGTTCTGCGTTTCCCAGCCAACTACACGGAAAAAAAAATTTCGTTCTGGTAACTTAACTGTAGAGTTACCACAACTATAAATACACAGTTTACTGTTCGTTGTAGAGTTACAGTAACAAAATGTTATTTAATTCTGATAACTCAATGTTGTTGAGCTCTCAGAGCTCTACGAGATTGTTCTCAGAGCCAAACGGTATAGTTGGGAGCGCTCTACCCCATACAGGAAGCCCTAGAGTTGAACGACGGGGCCATGCCTGGGACATTATTAGGAAGCCCATCTTGGCAAACCTATATTGTCCCATGCCCGGGCCATAACTGGGCAATCAGCCGTGGCCATTCCAATGATTACCCAGGTTTGGGCCAAGACTGAATAATCTAGCCTTGGCCAAGCCTAGCGTCACCCTAACTTAGGCCAAGTTTGAGTAACCTAACTTTGGCCGTTGGATGGTAACCCTAACATGGGCCAAGACTGGATAACCTAGCCTTGGCCAATCCTAGTGTCACCCTAACTTGGGCCAAGTTTGTGTAACCTAACCTCGGCTGTTGAATGGTAACCCTAACATGGGCCAAGACTGAATGACCTAGCCTTGGCCGTTGGATGGTAACCCTAACTTGGGCCAAGATTGTATAACCTAACCTCGGCCGTTGAATAGTAACCCTAACATGGGCCTCGACTGAATAATCCAGTTTTGGCCAAATCTAGAGATATCTTAACTTGGGTTTTGAAGTCTTTATATTCACCTGACATTGTGATATGGCGACCCAGACTTGAGCCAGGACTGGGAAATCTATCTTTGGCCGACGCAATGATCACCCGAGTGTAAGCCAAGACTGGGAAGCCTAGCCTTGGCTTTCGAATGGAAACCTAGACTTGAGCCAGAATTGAGCAACCTAACTTTGGTCATTTAATAGAAAATCCAAACTTAATTAATCATTAAGTAACAGAATTGCCCATACAGGAAAATACGACGGGCCAGATATGGGCCACGCTTGGCGCAATGCTGTCTATCACTGGCCCATGCTTGTAAACCCGCTTTGGCCCAGCCTTGTTAGAAGTCTGGAGTGATAACAGGGTGCCAAGCTTGGTTGCCAAGACTGGCCCAAGCATGATAACTAAGACTGGCCCAAGATTGTTAACCAAGACTGGCCCAAGTTTGGTAACCAAGACTAGCCTAAGTTTTTAAGCCAAAGCAAGCCCAGGCTTATTTACCACTATAGAATTTACTAAAAGAAGTAGATTATAAAATATATTTAAAATCTAATTGTTTAATATTAAACCAAATTAGTATTAAGAACCCAATTTCGAATAAATTAAATTCTCTGAAATAGAATAGTAAAATTCTACGAAATGGTTAAATTATTTTGTATAAAATGAGTAGTTTTTAGTTGAAATGATAAAAAAGGAAAATTTTAATTGTCATTGATTTATTTTAATTTTGATGTAGAGCTAACGCAAGTTTAGACGACATAACTCTTAATTTAGACCTAACTTTCGTTAATTAGAGAAATTCGCATTTGCCCTAACCGAGATTCGAACCTGAGCCGCGCACGTGCCAGACCGATAACTAACCCCTATGCCGTACGACCGATAAATTGATATATATCTCATCATATAAACTAAATCTATATGGTGAGTGTGACGGTTTATTATTTATATAATTTATGTTATTTAATATTGTGTTTTGATGAAAATTATGTATTTTTTACAAATGTTTAGTAATTAAAAAAAAGCAAAAGTCAAGTTTTTATATTACTTTAGACTTTGTAAATCATTCTGTATATTTTTAATATCATATTATAAATTTTGATGTTTAAAATTATTAATATTAAAAATTCAACTGTAAATTATTATATTTTAATTTTTTTAAGACCATATCAATTTTGACGATACACAATTGTTTTGTTTAAAAAATAAATTTTCGATTTCAACATTTGCTATCAAATATTCGTTAAGCAATAAATATTTACTGTTCCAACCCATACAGGAAGCCCCAGACCCGAGAAAAAATTTTTATATATAATTATATATATTTATATATAAATTGGTTATATATGATTATATATGAAAAATGGCCAAATATAACCATATATAATCATGTATAATTATATATGATAATATATAACAATATTTAATTCTATATTTATTACATCTAATTAATTATTGGGTTAATTTTATGGATAGAGTATTTAATATGGTCCTACGCAATTCTCTGTAACCAATTAAAATGCAAAAAAAAAATATCTAGCTATAATTTTACGGCTATAACACCAGCGGTCACCCATCCAACTATTAACCCTGCTCAATGCTGCTTAACTTTAGTGATCTTGAAGTTTCTGTCTTCTGTGCTGCTGTCTTAGATGACAATGATTCTATGATCTACATAATGTATCATATGGGTTTATCATAAATATAATATAAAAATTGATTTTAAAATATATTTGGATAGTCATAATTCATAATTTATTTATTTGACCGAATCTCATTATAATATAACACTTATTTAAATAATAAAATAAATAATGATTTTACTATTAGGTAGTAGCAGAGCGGACTAAAACATCTCATAGGAAATGTAACAAATTTTGTATTTCAGAATTATTTAAACGTAATTATAAACATCATTTTATACTTTTTGTGATTACCAAAAAAAAATTTTTTTTCAAAGAAAAAATTTTTATATATGTGTTATGTCCTAGACATTTTTTTAATTTTCATTATTTTTTATATTTTCTTGTTTTATTTTTATCTCTCAGTTCAAATCTAATCATTAAAACAAAACCTATCTTTCTCAATAAATTAAGTCTCAAGAGTTCCCGGTCTATAGGTCTTAATCGACTTGGGCCGAATACTAAATTATTTACAAAAAAAAGTCCAAATTCCGGACGTAACAATTGGCGCCCGAACAGGGACCCTTGAGATATTGTTTGTTAAGAAAATAGAGTAGAAAAAAAAAAAAAAAAAAAAAAAAAAGGGAATTATAGCGAAAAACGCCAAATTAAATAATTTAATGTCACAGAATTATTGAAACTTACAGGAAAATTGTTTAAAAATATGAAAAATTTAAAACGACAAGTTTTGAATTGTGAAATTAATGAAGAATTTGAAAAATTAAAAGAATAAATTTCGTAATGTAAAATTGATAAAAATTTGGGAATTTAAAAGAAATTCTATGTAATGTAAAATTGATATAAAATTTGAGAATCTTAAAGAAAATTTCGTATTGTTAAATTAATTAAAATTTCGAAAAATTAAAAGAAAAATTTTGTATGGTAAAATTGCTTAGAGAAATTCGAGAATTAAAAAAAATAAATTGCGTTTTGTGAAAATTGATAAAAATTTGAGAATTTAAAAGAATAAATCGCGTTTTATGAAAATTGAGGAAAATTTGAGAATTTAAAAGAATAAATTGCGTTTTGTGAAATTGATAAAAAGTTGAGAATTTAAACGGAAAATTTCGTATTCTAAAATTAATTAAAGATTTGAAAAATTAAAGGATACATTTCGTATTGTAAAATTAATTGAGAATTTGAAAAATTAAAAGAATAAATTGCGTTTCGTAAAATTAAAAAAAAAAAAAAAAAAAAAAAATATAAATAAATAAATTTCGTACGGTAAAACCGATAAAAAAATTTAAGAATTCAAAAGAATAAATTGCGTATTGAAACTTATTTCAAAAATTTTGTAAATTGAAATTTTGATCTATTTTTTTTTTTAGGTAGAAATTGTAAATCCGATATCATTGTTAATTTGTAAATTGAAAGAACGAAATTTTAATAATTTTTGTAACAGAATTTTTATGTGTGTTGAAAACAATTTTAAAAAATAACTTGTGAATTTTAATTTTGAAATTTTCAACGAATATTGAAGTGTGCTGAAATCAATTTTAAACCAAATTTATTATATTTCAAAATTATTGTGAGATTGTTAATTGTAATTTAGGAAAATTGAAATTGAAAATTTTTGTAACGAAAATATCTGTGTAAGTGAAACCAATTTCAAAAAATTTGTAAATTCAAAGTTAAAGTCAGTTTGTAAATTGTTATTTTGAAAATTAGAAATTAAAAAATTTTGTAGCGGAGAAATTTATGTGTTAAAATTCATTCTAAGAATTTATAAATTGTGAATATAAAAATTTGAAACGTGGATAGTAGTAATCGATATAACATTTGATAGCAGAGTCATTATTCGCGATCGATTAAGATAATTCAATTGCAACTGTAATTTGAAAAAAAAAAATTATTGAAGAATTGTTTGTTTTGAAACGGTTATCTCGATAATTTCGAAAAAAAAAATAGAATGAGTCGTTTAAGTTGATTGAGAATAACGTCAAATATCTTACCTTCTGAGAGGACACGGAGCAATATCGATCAACACTAGGAACAACATCAAAATCAGTAGTAAGGATAAAACGTTATCAAATCCAAACGGCTTAGAAACAAAATAACCAAGAAAATTTAAACATTTTGAAGACATGACACTTACAGAAAACCAACAGATATCATTGAATGACGCACTCACTGTCGTACCCCGTTTCATCGGAGATTCGAGTGAGTTAATAGAATTTATAAGTGGTTGCAATATCGCAAAATCCGTCCTGCCTGACGCGGCAGAAGAAAATATAGCTAAGTTAATTTATATCAGTCGATTAAGTATGAATGTACGGTTATCCTTAAACAATGTTGTACCAACGACAGTCAACGAATTGATTATGGCCTTAAGAAGATTGTACTCCCCATCAAAATCACTATGTCAACTACAAGGCGAGTTGAGTGAGATTTATCAAAAAGATAGAGAGTCAGTCTTAGAATTTGCGAATCGACTAAGAGAGAAAATACAAGAAATAGAAGAATGTTATAGATCCCAGAGTCCAAATGTCAACGACAAACAAGTTGAAGACTTTAATCGCAACATGAACGTATTAGTAGCTAATTGGTTCAGTCAAAATCTCTTAGAAGCAATCGATGTACGTATGCCTGTGTGCGTTACATTCGAAGAAGCTATTGAACATGCAGTAAGAATAGAAAATAGACTACACAGAAGGAAGAATTTACGTCAAGACTACAACGACAACGAGCAGAATAATCAACGTAAAAATGAAAATGAGGACTACAAAGAAAGTCAAAATATTAAAACAACGAACAATAACATTCATCCGGTTAATCAGATCAACGCATACACCCCTACGAGATGCCAGCGATGCAGGTTCAAAGGACACATAGCGAAGGACTGCAACGTCAATCTCAAGAAGCTAAAACAACGGGACAAGTCACTTGAAGAAATATTGAGTTCAAACAAAGAAGCAACTATCGACTACGGTCAAAAGGTTGATTCAAAATCTGAGAATATAGTAGCGTTTTCCTCTGTCACTTCTCAGGAATCAAGTTTAGACTTAGTCGATTCAAAAACAATAGAATATTCAGCTGGAGAATTTGATTCAATATCTGAGAATACAGTAGCGTTTTCCTCTGTCACTTCTCAGGAATCAAGTTTAGATTTAGCCGATCCAAAAACAATAGAATATTCAGCTGGACAATTTGATTCAATATCTGAGAATACAGTAGTGTTTTCCTCTGTCAATTCTCAGGAATCAGATTCAATTATAGTTGACTTGAAAGAAACGAAATATTCAATTGACCCCAACAACGAAGAATTTGATCCCGGATCCGAGAATACAGTAGCGTTTTCCTCTGTCCTTTCTCAGGGATTGAATTCAGATTTAGTGGATTCGGAAGAAATGAATTATTTCATCGACATCGACAACGGAAAGTTGAGTTCCAGATCTGAGAATACAGTAGCGTTTTCCTCTGTCAATTCTCAGGAGTCAGATTCAGGAATTGAGGATGAAGTAGCGTATTCCTCTATCATCCCTCAAGAACCAGTGAATACCTTACGACAAAGAGCCCATGAAGTATCAGTTGAACCGGAAGATAAAGGATATTTATCAATCACTGCCGATAAAGAAGTCGATTTGATAACTGAGAATACAGTAGCGTTTTCCTCTGTCAATTCTCAGGAATCAGATTCAGGAATTGAGGATGAAGTAGCGTATTCCTCTATCATCCCTCAAGAACCAGTGAAGAACTTACGACAGGGAATCTTTGGAGTACCAGTAAAATCGCAAGAAGAAGAAATTCTATCAAACATCGATGATGAAGAATTTTATTTGAAGAATGAGAACACAGTAGCGTTTTCCTCTGTCACTTCTCAGAAATCAAATTTAGGACTAATCGAACCAAACGGAACAGACCATCCAACTGTTTCTCACGGCGAATTGTTTGAGTCAGAATCGGATTCAGGAATTGAAGATTTCAACGAACAAGATCAACTTACACTACAATACTACCGAAGAAACGATTATTTACTGAGAGAAAGTTCTCTTTGCCACTACGTAGTAATTAATAGGTAAAACGAATGTTAAATTATTAAGTAGCACTCGCTCGAGTAGATTCCATCCAATTTCGCTCGTGCTTCCGTTTAACAGCGGGGTGTTATGTCCTAGACATTTTTTAATTTTCATTATTTTTATATTTTCTTGTTTTATTTTTATCTCTCAGTTATTTCCGTTTAAATATTATTACAGTAAAATTTATTTTCCTTATGACTCAACGTGAGTATTTAGGTAGTTCAAAACGTGTTTGAAACTACGGTCGGCGCAATGCAAACAATGATTTTAGATAACAGTCGCCTGCATGAGCCACGTTGAATGGAATTATAAAGAATTTTTGAGTATCACATAAAATAATTTTAGAGAATATCAACTAGAAATATTAATAGTACAACGAATAATTTAAGAAATATTTAATACGACTGTTTAATTCAAGAATAATTGAAAGTCTTTAAAAATATGAGAGTTAACAATAAACTCAACAAATATAGTTATTAAATACTGAAGGTAAAATAAAGTAATAAGGGAGATTTAAGATATATTATATAAGAATAAAAGGATTTAAGCTAAAAGATGAATTATTTTTTTTTATAAAGTGAAGATGTTTGAAAAATCAACGTACTGAATAAATTTAGGAAATAATGTAACAAAATAGTTTCAAATAGAACATAAAATATTGTACGCATAAGAATAAATGTGTTTGTGTGTGTATTGATGTGCCTATACATGGACAGATGTATATACCACTAACTTTAGGAATATACCTATACCCTTGTAAGAGATAACACACAAGATAGTCGATGCACAGCTAGTTTCCCGGAACATTTAGAGAGAGGGTGGAAGTCCCAAACTAGAGAGCTAATTGGATACATTGTCCCCCTACTGTTTCAATTATCGGACCCACCTAAACTCTCAGCCCCGGAAAACTGTCGTCGTATCGCTCTCTCGTGTCTAGGACATCCTAGTGTTAACATCGTCCTAAGAATATTCAAATTAAATACAAAAAAATAAAATCAATAATTACACCAATCTATAAATATTAAAATCGTAAATCAAGAATAAAGTGTTAATTAAAATCAGTTGTAGTGAAAATTATAAAATTAATTGAAAGCGACAAACCAGGTATAATTTTAAAACATTACTTATTGTGTTAAACGGATTCAAAACTAAACATTGTATATAAACTGTAATTTTTAAGCGATAATTTGATTCTTAAACAATATATGTATTAAATTTAAACTACAAATCTAATCATTAAAACAAAACCTATCTTTCTCAATAAATTAAGTCTCAAGAGTTCCCGGTCTATAGGTCTTAATCGACTTGGGCCGAATACTAAATTATTTACAAAAAAAAGTCCAAATTCCGGACGTAACATATGTTAATTATATACAAGCATATATATTTATATATATAGCATATATATATATATATATATATATATATATATATATATTTATATATGACCTCATATACAATTCCATATATAATCATGTATGTTTATATATAATTATATATATGATTATATATGACATATACAATTCCATATATAATCATGTATGGTTATATATAATTATATATATGATTATATATGACATATACAATTCCATATATAATCATGTATGGTTATATATATATATATATATATATATATATATATATATATATATATATATATATATATATATATATATATGTCGGAGATAATATCGAGCTGGGTTTTCCTAGAGATAGGGAAATTCCCAATATTTTAGTTTGTCTGTTAATTTTAAGCAAAATTGTAAAGCATAGAATATTTAGATATTATTTACGACTTAAGCTGATTATATTTTTTATGGTTATGACGATGGGCTTAAGTCCGGAGTGACAATGGTCACCAAACGTAGCCGAGGTCACAGGATAGAAGTAAAAAGTATATAGTTAGAAATATCGACAGACAATGAGGGCTGTCGAAATATTTTTGAGTGAATAAGTACTTAGGGTACTTGGAACAGTAGTTCTCGTTGATCATTGATCAAGTAAAGATCGCATACATCGTGCTGACCCCGGATTCGTTCTCGGTCTCATTCCCCAGCGCTTTTACCTTGTATATTAATTATATTTGGATAATTAATCGTAGTATTGTTTATACAAGTTAGCGTATATTTTAATTATTCTAAATTAATAAATAATTGAATAAACGAATCCAATGGACTGTACTAACGCTCCCAATAATGCTTTTCCGACATCAGAAGTGGGATCAGAATCATTTGCTGCATTCTCCTCTGAGCAATTTAAAACTATTTTTGGAAATGCAAAGCAAAAGACTTGTGAAGCTAATGAAGGCTATCACAAAACCGGCGTCACTGAATCGTAGTATTTTACTACCGAAATTTAACCCGGGAAATTCAAACGCGGATTCGTTTACTTGGTGTGCGACAGTGAATGTGTGTTTGGTGGAATGTCTTCTGGGAGACAGTTTATTAATTATTGCAGCAATCGACGCTTTTCAAAGGATCTATTGAGTGGCGAATCAATTCCCGCACCGTGACAACTCTGCCAGGTTTTGTAATACATCGTGGTGAGTCGTTTTCATTTTGGTTTAATTCAGGAGCGGAATGCTCATTGGTTAAAGAAAGTATTGCGACTAGGATCGCAGGAAAAAGGAAAAATAATTTAACAATTCTGAAGGGTATTGGAAATGTTAGCGTGAACTGTACTATACAAATTTTGTTTGACATAACTATTAAAAGCCATAAGTTAAAGATACTTTTTCATACTATTGCACATGATTATTTAAAATGTGACATATTTATTAGTCGTAAAATTCTTGGGCAAGGATTTGATGTAAATATAACTTCAAATAATTTAACTTATCTAAAAGTAATCAGGTTAATGCGTGTAATAAACTCGAATCTATTAGTAAAATACATTTTAATGATATTGATATTGACGTAATTAGAGATGATAAAGAGAAACTTATTTTGATCTTAAAAGAATATACAGATTCATTTATTCAGGGGTTAATACTGGGGTACTTAAAATACGTTTAGTTGACCCTAATGTAACTGTACAGGCGACCGTATTGTCTTAGTATTGAGGAAAGGCAGGTAGTAAATGAAAGAGTAGATGAACTATTGAAAGCAAATGTTATAAGTACCAATCGTTCATCTTTTGCAAACCCTATATTATTGGTTAAAAAGAAAGATGTTTTGGATCATCTATATGTTGATTATCATTCATTAAATAATAATAATAATGAGTTATTTATTTAGCATTTGCTATATTCTTTACAATTATAATTCTCTATTTCTTTGGTACAAAAGTTTAAGGATATATTTTTTATAAATACATTGTTTTAGCTTGATTTTTCAATAATCTCTTAAATACATTAATTGATTTTTGTTCTTTTATCATTTTCGGTAGTTCATTAAACCATACAAATTCTCGATATACTATAGATTTTTCTGCCGTCATTGTTCGTGTATGCTTAATTAAAAGTAAACTATTAAATGATAATACAATTAACGATAAATTTTTATTACCCCTTATTGCTGATCAGATAGCTCGAAATTCTAATGTAAAATATTTCACGTGGTGAGACATAGCTAGCAGATTCCACCAAGTCCCTGTTGAGACATAATCGATTGAACAAACGGTGTTCGTAACGTTTGATAGAAAATATGAATATTTGACCATGTCATTTGGCTTAAAGAACGCACCGTCTATCTTTTAACGCGCTGTTGTAAGATCCCTCGGATAATTTGCGTATACATACGTCATTGTGTATATGGATGGTATTATGATTATAGCTTCAACTATCGAGAAAGCGTTAGACAGACTTCAAAAATTAGTTGTTATTTTCATTAAATCCATATTCTCTTATAATTTTTCGAAATACTCGTTTCTCAAAACCCACAGGTAACGAAACCCTTATACCCTTATATACCCTCTGACCTCAGGTAGCAAAAGAAATATTGAATGGACTGAGGTACATGAAAGTATCCGTCAGAAAGTAATCTCTGTATTGACTAGTGAGCCTGTACTATTGATCTTCAATCCGAACTTTTCTATAGAGTTGCATACAGACGCTAGCTCTGAAGGCTATGGGGCTATATTAATGCAAAAATTTAATGGTTCAAATAGAGTTGTCGAGTATTATAGCAAAGCTACTAGTTCAGCTGAGTCACGATATCATTCATATGAATTAGAGACTCTAGCTGTATTTAACGCAGTAAAATTTTTCCGCCATTATTTGCATGGCCGACCGTTCGTAGTAATTACGGATTGTAATTCGTTAAAAGCCTCTCAGAAAAAGGCTGACCTAACACCAAGGGTTCACCGTTGGTGGGCTTTCTTACAGACTTTTAAATTTGATATTGTGTATAGAGAAGGTAAACGAATGGCTCACGCTGATTTCTTTTCGCGTAATCCTGTTACAGAACAATTGCGTAGTAATTCAAATAAAATTTTACAGAAAAGTATAAATTTGACGGAAATTTCCGATGATTGGCTTCTTGTTGAGCAACGGCGTGACCCAGAAATTAGTAAGATAGTAATTGATTTAGAAAATGATGAGATTGCGTCCGATCTTGCTAAAACTTATGAAGTACGGTCAGGGTTACTCCACCGAAAAATCCAAAGGCGAAGTAAAACATTATGTTTACCTATTGTTCCACGTGCTTTTAGGTGGTCGGTAATAAATCATGTACATGAGTCAATTATGCACTTAGGATGGGAGAAAACACTTGACAAGGTTTGCGAGTATTACTGGTTTGAAGGAATTACGAAATATGTTCGTAAATTCATTGATAACTGTTATACTTGCAGAGTTTTCAAGTCAAGCTCAGGCAAAGTACAAGCAGAGCTTCATCCTATTCCTAAGACCAGCATCCCTTGGCATACAGTGCACATGGATATTACAGGTAAATTAACGGGTAAGAACGATTCAAAAGAATACGTTGTCGTGTTGATAGATGCTTTTACTAAATTTGTTTTATTATATCATACTCGAAAAATAGATAGTGTCAATACTATTAAGGCTCTTAAAAATGCTATATCATTGTTTGGCCCACCGACCCGTATAATTGCGGATCAAAGTAGATGTTTCACAAGTAAAGAATTTCAAGAGTATTGTACCTCATAAAACTCAAAATTACATCTTGTAGCTACGGGTTCAAGTCAGGCTAATGGCCAGGTAGAATGCGTAATGAGTACCCTAAAAAGTATGTTTACTGCAGCCGAAACGAGTGTAAACTCTTGGCAAGCAGTTGTAAACGAAATTCAATTAGCAATTAATTTTACTACTAATCGAGTTACTAAAGCTAGTCCGTTAGAATTGCTAATTGGCAGAGTAGTTAGACCTTTTGGTATGATAGTTGATCAAGACGATAAAGAAATTGATATCTCTGACGTACGACAAAAAGCGATTGATAACATAGAAGTTAATGAAAAATATGATAAGTTTAGATTTGATAAGAATAAAGCAAAGATAGTTCCATTTAAAGTAGGAGATTTGTATTAATTAAAAATGAAGAAAGACACCAAACAAAGCTTGATCCGAAGTTCAGAGGTCCATTCGTGGTGATCGAAATTCTCGACGGTAATTGTTATACCTTAAAGTCTTTAACGGGTAATAGAACATATAAATATTGTCATGAAAACTTAAGAAAAATGCCTGAATTCCATATTCTTATTGAATTGGATTTATTAGATGATCATGAAAGCGATGAGCATGAAGTTTCTCAGAAGTACTCTGAGACAGAGTCAGAAACCACCGGGGAAAGACTAGGCACTAATGGTAGTTGTTGAAAGTCGCATCACTTGCATCAGGCTGTAGATCACAATGGCAAATCAAGGTTGGTTTGGCCAGAGTATGATGGGCAGTAGATGATGTGGTGGCGATAAGAAAAGATTCTTCTTGAAGTCGCACCACTTGCTCCAAGCTGTAGGTCGTACAAGCAAATCTAGAGTGATTTGGCTAGGGTATGACAGGCCAGTTGGTGAAGTGGCGGGGACAAAAGAAATCTGTTGGCCGCACTATCTGCGCCAGTCTGTAGTCGCAACTGCAAACTCAGGGTAGTTTGAATCAATTTTGTTTATCAAAATTGTCAGGGCGCGAAGGCCAGCTGGTGAGATGGCGGGGGCCAGAGATGTTGTAAGCTGCACTACATGTGTCATACGTGGTTGACAATGTGGCGGGGGCTTGAGGTGTACATAGTTGGATTACTATGTGGGTACACAGTTTTGCTGTATGAAGTAAACAGTTGCAGACCACTGTGAGTGCTAAGGGTCTATACCTGGGGTGGTAGTGAATATAGCTTGCATGTTATCGCTGGAATAGACAATCATAGAAATTTTGAAAAGGCATCCTCAAGAAAACTAATTTTATTTGATTTGATAATCGAAAGTTTTTGTCACTTGAATTAGCCTCTGAACAAAGAAAAGTTATATCTTCAAAAAAAAAAAATATGACATGGCTTGTAATAAAATATTTAGATATGCACCCGAGGACGTGTGATCGTCAGGTTGGCCGTGTCGGAGATAATATCGAGCTGGGTTTTCCTAGAGATAGGGAAATTCCCAATATTTTAGTTTGTCTGTTAATTTTAAGCAAAATTGTAAAGCATAGAATATTTAGATATTATTTACGACTTCCCGGGAAAAAATGATCAGGACTGATCAGACCTGTTCATATCTGATCAGGCCTGAAATTAGACCTGAGCAGACCTGTTCATATCTGATCAGGCCTGAAATTAGACCTGAGCAGGCCTGTTCATGTATGATCAGGCCTGAAATTATACCTGATCAGACCTGTTCATGCCTGCTCATGCCTGTTCATGTCTGAAGCATTAAATACGCTCAGACCTGATCAGACCTGTTCATGCCTGCTCATGTCTGTTCATGTCTGAAGCGTTAAATACGTTCAGATCTGATCAGACCTGTTCATGCCTGCTCATGTCTGTTCATGTCTGAAGCCTTAAATACGCTCAGACCTGATCAGACCTGTCCATGTCTGATATCTAGCCAACACTGAGAGACAATTTTATTTAATAGTAATGAAATTTTATTACTATTTAATAAAACGTTTATTTGGCTAATCCCAAATAAAAATTTATTAAATATTAATTAAATTTCCTTAAATACTAATAAAAATTTTATTAAATACTAATAAATGTTTCTTAGTATGTAATGAATATTTATCTACATGTAATATAAAGAAAATTCATTAATCAACTAACTAACAAGTATTGATCAGTAATTAATTGAATAAATAATTAAGTAAAATTGAATTTTGTCGGAACTATATTTTGAAATACAAAGTCTACAACTGTTGTTATCCGAGTGGATGTTAATTTTTATGCACTTAAATTTAAAAATTTCACAAATGAATCGATAAGAGTTAGACATTATTTAATAAAATGAAAACAGAAGCAGAAAACCAGACAATGTAGGGACGCATTTGTTAAAAATAAAGACTATGATTTCATAAATTCAATCGAATATTTATTTATTTTTATTATTTAAAATCTCTACATGTGATTCGTCATGAAGTAAACAAATAGGTTAGGTTAGGATGTCTTGTTAAAAATCTTAATACTATTTATTAAAAGACTTTACTGTGAAAATATATTTGAATATATTATAATTAATTGATGAATATTAATTTTTTTTTTTGAGATTATTTCTTTTAATGACTTAATATTCGTATTAATGACAGCAAACGAAAGCGTCGTTCGTGGTTATTTTAATAAACACATATTAGTATTTAAGAAAATTTTATTAAATACTTATGAAATTTTATTAAATACTAATATAATTTTATTTATATGAAATATAATTTTATTAATATTAACTAAATTTTTTCAAGTCCAAATAAACTGTTTTATTACTATTGAATAAAATTCTCTCAGTGTAGAACCATATGTTAATGGAGCGAAAAAAAATACATAGCCGTTCCGAATAAATCACTGTAATATATGATTAATTATTAATAATTAATAAATTAGGTATAGAACTCCGTTAACTATAAGGATAAATCATGTATAAAATTTGAATTACTTGAAGTAGCTCGAAAGATACTCTCAAGTTAAGATGAATCATTTGGTCAAGAGGTAAAGTGTCAGTCTGAAGAGCGCGAGGTGTACGGTTCGAATCCCCGTCGGCACCGATTTTTTTTTTTTTTTTATGGACCTGATCGAGTCAGACATGAACAGATCTGATCAGACCTGAACATGCCTGGCCAGGTCTGATCAGACCCGGTCATTTTTCATACCTGATCAGACCTGAAGACTCATGCCTGTTCATGTCTGATCAGATCTGATCATTTTTTCCCGGGTTAAGCTGATTATATTTTTTATGGTTATGACGATGGGCTTAAGTCCGGAGTGACAATGGTCACCAAACGTAGCCGAGGTCACAGGATAGAAGTAAAAAGTATATAGTTAGAAATATCGACAGACAATGAGGGCTGTCGAAATATTTTTGAGTGAATAAGTACTTAGGGTACTTGGAACAGTAGTTCTCGTTGATCATTGATCAAGTAAAGATCGCATACATCGTGCTGACCCCGGATTCGTTCTCGGTCTCATTCCCCAGCGCTTTTACCTTGTATATTAATTATATTTGGATAATTAATCGTAGTATTGTTTATACAAGTTAGCGTATATTTTAATTATTCTAAATTAATAAATAATTGAATAAACGAATCCAATGGACTGTACTAACGCTCCTAATAATGCTTTTCCGACATATATATATATATATATATATATATATATATATATATATATATATACTAGCTGTTACCCACCCGCTCCACTGGGCACTTCATAGAATTGTATTTTTAGAGATCTAGACTTGAAATTTAATGGGAGTATTGTTTAGATTTGTACAGATTTCAAATTTCATCAGATTGGCCCGTACCTTTTATCCCTGTGATTATTCTAGCTAATATTCATTGTAAATTTTAATGTGCAATCACTATGACATTCCAGTGGTTTTCCAAAATGAATAATGACTGAAACGAAAGAAAACATTTGAAATGATCATTGAAAGTTTCAGTTAAAGTAATTGCGCGTCTCATAAGTGAAGTTGAAATTTGGCTAGCTTAAAGCGTGACGAATTTTGCCGTTAATTTAAATTTCCTCCGTGACATCAATTTTTCATAGAAACTTATTTGTACATGTTTTTAACGAATTCTCTTAGAATAAATAGCCAAATTCCTTTTCACATCTCAAGTGCTTAGAAAATGCATTCATTTCAATCTGTTACGTTCCCGCGATCCGGTAATAAGAACAATTCATGGGTTATGTGATCAGCAAAAATAAAATGTATGTAAAATTCTTAGTCCGTTGAGTGAATAGCTACATGTAAAGTTAAATTTTGGAAACCTTACAATGACTTTTTGCCGCTGCCAAAGAGACGATTGTTGTGAGAAAATATAATTATTAAAAAGGAATATATTTGAAGCCGTTGGCCTTGGAGGCCATTCCCGTAAGTTCCTGTTTCTCTTGAGATTCTATCAAATTCTATATCTGTAGGAACTGTATTTGAAAAGTATAAATGTTTTGACAATTATCACTCCCACACTCTTATATGGGAGAGGAATTTCATAAGATCCTATTCGAGAAAATTTCTACATTATAAACAAAAGGTTTCAACAAAACTTCAAGTCCATAGAAACTTTTGTTTGGAAATGAGAAGATTTTCATTGTTAACCACCCCGCAATCCCTTCTAGGGTTAGAATTCGAGAAAATCCATTCTTAGCTGAACTTGACATCATACACGAAGATTCTCACCAAATTTAGAGTCTGTAGAAGTTACAGTTTGGAAATTAAAATTTTAGATTTTAGCACCCATCCCCGCAATTCCTATCGGAAATAGTCTTTATTGAAGTTCATTGTGAGATGATCTCTACATGAGAAATAAAAGATTTTTACCAAATTTAGAGTTTTTAGAAGCTATATTTTGGAAATTAAGATTTTTTATTGTTAACACCCATCCCCGCGATCCTTATTGGAGGTAATTCGTTGTAAAGTCCGTTCTTAAATAATTTCTATATTATATGTAGAAGACTCTTACTAAATTTGGGGTCTGTAGGAGCTATAGCTTGGAAAATAAAAATTTTATTTGTTAACAACTACCCCCACAAACCCCTGTGAGGTGAACCATCGTGAAATTCGTTCGTATATTATTTCTACATCTCTTACAGAAAATTCTTACCCAATTTGGAATATATGGGAGCTGTAGTTTACAAACGGGAATTTTTTATTGTTAACGCCCCCGCAATTCTCTTTGAGGTAGAATATCGTAGAATTCGTTCATAAATTATTTTTCCATCACTTACAGAAAGTTCCTACAAAATTTGGAGTCTGTAAGAGCTACAACTTTAAAATTCAAAATTTTCATTGTTTATACCCATCCCCACAACCCCTGTGGGGTGAGATATCGTAAAATTCGTTTATAGATTATTTCTATATCTCTTACAGAAGATTCCTACCAAATTTGGAGTCGATAGAAACTATAGTTTAAGAACGGGAATTTTTCATTGTTAACGCCGTCGCAAACCCCTTTGGGGGAGGAATTTAATAAAATCCATTCTTAGCTGAACTTGACAGGAAAATTATACCGGAAGATTTCTACCAAATTTAGAGTCTATAAAAGTTACAGTTTGGAAATTGAAATTGAAAATTCTAACACTCACCCCCGCAATCGCTATTGAAGGTAGAATTTATTGAAATCCTCATTTAGATCACTTCTACATCACACATAGAAGACTCTCACCGAATTTGGAGTCTGTAGGAGCTATAGCTCGGAAATTTAAAATTGTAATTGTTAACACCCACCCCCGAAATCCATATTTGGAGTAGGTTATCATTAAATACGCTCTTAGATCATTTCTACCTCAAATATAGCAGATTCTTACCAAATTTAGAGCCTATGGGAGCTTTAGCTTAGAAATTTAAAATTTTCATTGTTAGCACCCACCCCCGCAATCCATATTTGGAGGAGGTTGTTATAAAATCCACTATTAGATCATTTCTGGATCACATATAAATGATTCCTACCAAATTTGAAACCTATAGGAGCTATAGTTTAGAAATTTTTTATTTTCATTGTTAACGCCCACCCCCGCAATCCATATTGGGGGTAGGCTGTCATTAAATCCGCTCTTGAATCATTTCTACATCCCGTAGAACAGATTCTTACCAAATTTGGAGCCTATAGGAGCTACAGCTCGGAAATTTAAAATTTTCATTGTTAAGACCCACCCCCGCACTCCTCTGTGGAGTGGGATATCGTAAAATTCGTTCATAAATTATTTTTACATCACTTACACAAAATTCATACAAAATTAGGAGTCTGTAGGAGCTAAAAGTCGAAAATTTTTAATTTTCATTGTTAACGTCCACCTCCGCAATCCATATTGGGAGTAGATTGTCATAAAATCCACTCTTAGATCATTTCTACCTCGCATATAGCAGATACTTATCAAATTTTGAGCCTTTAAGAGCTACAGCTAAAAAATTTCAAATTTTCATTGTTAAGACCCACCCCCGCATTCCTCTGTGGAGTGGGATATCGTAAAATTGGTTCATAAATTATTTTTACATCACTTACACAAAATTCATACAAAATTAGGAGTCTGTAGGAGCTAGAAGTCGGAAATTTTTAATTTTCATTGTTAACGTCCACCCCCGCAATCCATATTGGGAGTAGATTGTCGTAAAATCCGCTCTTAGATCATTTCTACATCACATATAGGAGATTCCTACCAAATTTGAAGTCGATAGGAGCTATAGGTTGAAAATGGGAATTTTCTATTGTTAACGCCCCCGCAACCCCCCTTGTGGGTGGAATTTCGTAAAATCCGTTCTTAGCTGACCTCTACTCGGCGAAAGGAATATATCTACTAAATTTCAAGTCGCTACGCCTTATGGTTCCAGAGATATCGTGATGAGTCAATATATAGGTGGGAATCTCTTATATATATATATAGATATATATATACAATCGCGTTCATTAATTCGAGTCAGTTTCTATGTTTAGGGATTTATGGAAATCCCTAAATTTGGAGGTTTCTAAAATCTTAAATTGGAAAATTTTAAAATTAGCTTTTAGTAAAATAAGTTAAACGTAAAAAATGATAATATTAAAAAAATAAAAATTTAAATTATGTCAAAAGTAAATTAAGCTTGTAGAAAAACATGCAAGTAGAAAAAACAGCCAACTTAAAAAATGGAAATCTCTAAATAAATATATTCTTAAAATCAGAAATTAAAAAAAAAAGAATTCATAAAAATTTAAAAGTCTTTAGATTACCGAATAAAAAAAAAAAGAATAATTATAAATTGAATGAATTAAAAAATAAATAAACGAAAAATTTGAACATCTAAAATAAGGAAATCTTAAAAAAGAGGTTATTTAAAAATACGATCTTTAAAAATTGGAAATTACTAAATATGGAAACTTTAAAACTTTACCTCTTGAACTTAGCCAATACTAAATTCTGTAATCGTTAAAATTGGCCGTTTCTAAAATCGCTAGTTCGTGAAATCAGCCGATTCTAAACTCGGTAATTATTAAAATTGGCCGTTTCTAAAATCGGTAAATCGTAAAATCAGCCGATTCTAAACTCGGCGATTCATAATAATAGTTAATTTTAAGCCTAGATTTTACGTATTTGAGGCTATTAAAATTAAAAAATTTAGTTATTG